>NC_086365.1:8910154-9232654 GCF_036324505.1 Eleginops maclovinus
ACTAATGCATTATGTCTTTATATGGAAACCAAAGTAGCATATTTATTTAGAAGAGTAAATAATCCTCTTTTTAAAGTGCATTTCTTAATTTCTGCTAAAGCCTCATTCTTTGCAAGAAAATAAAATCAGGAAAATGTTGAACAGGACATGGTTTCTTCCTAAGCCGGCTAGCTTTTTGGTTGTAAATTAAACTTTCGAGCCTCATTTCTCATTTCAAAAAAGGGAGTCAACAGGGAAGTGAAGGGCCAGTCAACGAGAGAGAATTAAATACAAATAATAATAACGCTTTGTTTGTCATGAGTTTTGTTACCAGGCATTGTCCAATATGTCCAACCATTAAATATTTAAGGGGATACACCATTATCCTCACGACAGATGCTTTACCTATAAAATGCCTCATTATACCTAACATACATATTTACTTTCCATATTTAGCTCACCCTAAACCAAAATAAGGCAACCTGTGTGGTATGCTATGATAGCAGCGACAGCGCATTTGATAAAACTATCCTCACGGTACATCAACTCTACATTGAATATCAAATAAGACATACCTAGCTTATTGCTCTTCTTCGTTTGTTCACATGTATTCAAACTTGATCCAACTTTTTTTAATAATAACTCTTCTACCTCCTGGATGTATTATAACAACTTCTGTGGAGTCTGAAGGGTCCCAAACACTGGCAGTTGTAGAGATGGCCTGACCAAAATGATTAGTCCGAATAATATGTCACTTCAGTGGCATAACAGAATGGTGTTATATGTCATAAAGCAGTTATAATTGTGTAGTTTTCTGATAAAAAAATAAATAACGCAGTTAAAAATAAAGTTGTTTTGTCATTTATTATCAGGCAAATATAAGCCCTCACAGCGCGTGGTCAGAAATATTTGCTGTGCTTTGTGTGTGTGTCTGTGTTTGGGGAGGAGAAGAAGCACGTTGTCTTTGCTTCCTGTTGAGAAAGTGCAAGTAAGATTATTTGCATTTAATTTGAACGTGTAGCTTATTGGAATGAAAACGTTGCGTTACTCTCCTGCATTTGCATTTGTAGATTATACAAATAAGCTGTGAATGAGCAGATAAGAAGCTACCTGGCTATTCTCCATTCATTCAGTAGGCCCTCTGCTTCTTTGTCAAAGAGAAGCTACCGCTACCGTTAGCTTGCGTTTAAGACGAAAAAACGTCTGCTGTTTTTGAACAAGGATGATGTTAATTTTGCATTCAGCAGTTGGCAAATGAGTTAATTTGTTCTATTTAGTGCAATAGGATGTATGCCTACACCTTTGTCGGAGTTTACTGCAGATCTGACAAAGCGGCTGAGAAGCGATATGTGTAGAACAAATGCATACTTGTTAAACGGAGGTGAATTGTTTAAAAATGTCCAAGCTGATCTGACTTAAATAATTGGACGACTGGAAAACTTTGTACCATTTCCTTTATGAGTCACGAGAAAAACAGACCGATATATTGGCCAATATAAGCGTTATTGTATTTAATGCCTGATAAATAAGAGTGCAGTGCGGAAATGATGCAGGTAATTTATATCCAGTGTTTTCATCACAATGTCGGTCCAAACGAGAGCACTGACAAGTTAAACAACAAACACGTCTGCTTAGTAAAGCACATCTCTAAAAAATTTAAAAACCTTCACATTTCTAACTTAAACTGACAGATACATCGAGTATCCTGGCTCTGATAAGCTACTTCAGTTCTCCTTCTTAAGTTGCAACAGTTGTTGTGATGACTGGAAATCCAATGTTTGATGAACTTTTTTCAATTTCCACCCCAAAAATTGTTAAACTAGTAAATCATTATTTATTTACGTCCATGCAGTTACCTGAATCCAAGGTGATGCTCAAATAGCTTGTTTTGTCCAACCAGAAGCACAATGACATGTAACAAGGAAAAGCCATTTCTTCAGCGCTACAGTTAAACCTGTGGGTTTGTTGGCCTTGTTGACAGTTGTGTTTCTGTCTTGTGTGTTATTTTATCATTTGACACTTGACAATCTGTTTTGTTTTTCCAGCGGCGTTTGTGCGGTTGTGTGTGCGTGTTGTGTGTCTGCGAGGTGTGTTTGGATCCAGGGCCAATTTAAGTATGAAGAGAGGAAAGAAGGCAGAGGACGCAGCTGCAGATGGGGAAAATGACACCAGCCCTGGTACTACAGCTGTTCACACTTGCATACAATCTCCTGACTTAAATATATGTGGCCTGAGCCTATGTCTTTATTTAACCTGACAGCTTCAGCAAAGAAAACAAAGAAGGCGAAAGAGCCAGAGGCCCCGATACTTTACGAGGATCCTCCTGACAAAATGACCAGCAAAGATGGACGTGAAGCCAACATGAAGATCACCTCCTGGAACGTCGACGGTCTGAGGGCATGGGTGAAAAAGAATGGCCTGGATGTGAGTTTGCAATAATTATAAGCAACATCAATTATTTCCTGAGTTATGTATTCAGATTGGTTTTAATGGAAAATGCTTGTGTTCTCCCTTCCAGTGGGTGCGTGAGGAGTCTCCAGATGTTTTGTGTCTGCAGGAGACAAAGTGTGCAGAAAAATCCCTCCCTGCTGAAATCACCTCCATGCCTGAGTATCCTTACAAATACTGGGCAGCGTCCAATGAGAAGGAGGGTTACAGTGGTGTGGCCATGCTCTGCAAGACTGAACCCCTCAATGTCACCTATGGCATTGGTGAGTGGTGTCTTTAACTGTTTTCATTTAAACATATTAATCCCAGTAAAATTCAAACTTGTTGCCATTGCACTTTTGTATTATTGGAACAGAATACAAAAACAAAGTGGACTTAATATGAACCTTCTCTAACACTTCTCCAGGTAAAGAAGAGCATGACAAGGAGGGCCGCGTGATCACTGCAGAGTTCCCCAACTTTTACCTGGTGACTTCCTATGTGCCAAACTCTGGCAGAGGCCTTGTGCGCCTAGATTACCGCAAAACCTGGGACGCGGACTTCCGGGCGTACCTGAGCGAGCTTGACATACAGAAGCCTCTGGTGCTGTGTGGTGACCTTAATGTCGCACACCAGGAGATCGACCTGAAGAACCCCAAGGGGAACAAGAAAAACGCAGGCTTCACCCCTGACGAGCGCGAGGGCTTCAGCCAACTACTAGAGTCCGGTTTCATCGACAGCTTCCGCGAGCTGTACCCCGAGCAGACTAACGCCTACACCTTCTGGACCTACATGATGAACTCCCGCTCCAAGAACGTGGGCTGGAGGCTCGATTACTTTGTGCTGTCGTCCAGCCTGCTGCCGGGCCTGTGCGACAGCAAGATCCGCAACAAGGCCTTGGGAAGCGACCACTGCCCCATCAGCCTGCACATAGCTGTGTAGCTCATTGTTTTACATGGCCTTTACTGTTTTCTTACTACTGCCATTCAGAATTGGCTAAAACTATCATGTATACTAATGTTTGTTGAGTAAGATGTTCTTAGGTGCTGCTCAAACTCTCTATTTCCTGTAGGCTTGGTAGGAGCTTAGATTTGTAGAACCTTTAAATTCAAGTTTTCACATGAAACGTTCAAACAATGCCCATTTATGCAATTTAAGTCTTTCATTAAACCAAGTGATGAACACCTTGTGTATTTAAATACTCCAATGGCACATTCCCACTGCACTACGGCTCTAATTTGATTTTACTCCGCTCTCTTTTTTGGGTTTTCCACCTGGGATAGTACCATGTACTTTTTCAGTAACACCCAAGCCAAGGTTCAATAAGAGCTTACTGGTACTAAAGGGTAAAAGTAAAAAAACAGAACATTAGTCATTGAGTCATGATTTAGGTGCTGTTAAACTGCCAACAATAGCATTAGCAGAATAAAAGGACATGCCTCCATGCCAGTAACCTGCAGTATGTTTGTGTGTTGCTGTCTGAACTAGCACTGTTGCAATGGTTGTGATGTGTTTAAGCCCATTATGTTCAAAGCTCCTTTTCCAAAGCATTGTTACATTTTCTGTTGTTAAACATGCTCACAATAAAGACTGGATTTATGCAAAACTTTATTCTGTTCATTATTTTAAGACTGACTCAAGATGATTGGACAGATAAGCTACATCACAATGCAACAAAAACAACAACACAGTCACAATGTATGTAGTTACTTTATAACCTATAATCGCCAACTATTTACTCGTTCAAAACATGAATCTTAAATTAAAAACCGTGACTATGTTACCTTCATGCTATGTGTCCGTTGATGCATTTTGAGATTGTATGGCTGTCTGAATCCCTTCCCACACTCCCCACAAAGGTATGGTTTTTCCCCAGAATGTGTTCGCTGGTGTCTCTTTAGCCGGTTGGCACTGAGGAAGCTCTTGTCACAATCGGTGCATGAGTACGGCCGGACTCCGGTGTGGTAGCGCAGATGTATGGTCAGGTAGCACGACTGAGTGAAACTCTTGCCGCAGTGGGGGCACTGAAAGGGCTTGTGGCCCGTGTGGAAACGTTCGTGCTTCAGAAGCTCCGCGTGGGAAAAGAAGCCTTTCCCACAGTCAGAGCAGAGGAATGGCCGCTCGCCTGAATGAGTCAGCTCGTGTCTTATCAACGTCGCCTTGTAGACAAAACTCTTGTCACACTGCGAGCAGCTGAAAACATTCTCCCTGGTGTGGCAGCGCTCGTGCTTCTTCATGTTACGTTCCCTCTTGAAGCTTTTGCCACAGAAAGAACACATGAAGGGCATTTCCTCTGAGTGGATCTTCATGTGGCTCAGCAAACCACCATTGTAGAGGAATCCCTTGCCACACTGTGTGCATATGTGCGGCCGCTCCTTTTGATGGATGCGCTGATGTGCAGTGAGAGCTGCACGGTAGGCGAAGCTCTTTCCGCAGTTGCACGTGTGCACTCTTTCTTCCTGGTGAGTTTGGAGGTGCCTGTTAAGGTAGCTTGCACATCTGAAGGCCAGGTCACAGCGAGGGCATTTGTAAGAGCGCTGCACTTTGTCAGCATCCTCGCCGTGCGTCTTGAGGTGTCTCACCAGTGCAGACTTCCAGGCAAACGTCCGGCCACACTCTGAACACAGATACTCGCCGTTCTCCATGTGGGTGCTCTTGTGCTCCCTCTGAGCCACCAGCGACTTAAAGACCTCCCCGCAAATCGGGCACTCATACATGCGCCCGGACTTGTGCGTCTGCCTGTGCCTCTCCAGTGACTGTTTGAAGGAGAACCGCCGCCCGCATTGAGAACACAAGAAGGGCTGCTCGCCTGTGTGGATGCGCTGGTGGGCTTTCAGTAAGGACTGGAACTTGAAGCTCTTCTCACAGTCTGCACAACTAAAACGTCCCTCTTCATCTGGAAGGGGCTGAAAGGACATCTCGTCATCCTCAGCCTCAACAGAGTGGACCTTGTCAATGTGCTGCTGGACCTTTGCTTCTTCTGTGTGCTGAAAGGAGCATTTAGGACAGCGGAAAGCAGTCGATAAGCCATCTGCTACAAAACCTGTTTGAAAAATAGTATTAAAGTATTAGGAGTTTTGTTTTTAACAGCCATTAAAGGGATTTTAGTGATCACATATTACAAATGGATCAAAAAAACAACATCAATTGTCTATAAATATAAAAGAATTGCCACGAATCATTTGCAAATGTTCTAAAATAAGTATAAGTTTAAAAGCTGTGCATGTTTACCTGTAACGTATCTATTTTATAAAATAAAGCAGCCT
Organism: Eleginops maclovinus; assembly: GCF_036324505.1. NCBI lineage: Eukaryota > Metazoa > Chordata > Actinopteri > Perciformes > Eleginopidae > Eleginops > Eleginops maclovinus. The sequence goes on from NC_086365.1 coordinate 8,915,827, forward strand.
TTCAAAGCACTCGACAACTACACATTCTAGGTAAAAGACCTTTAACTATGATGATGCCAACAATACCATTTACATATTACAGGTTATTTCAGCATGCATGACTTGGAAGTTTCTCTTTTTGTAGCAGACTTCTTTTGTTTATATTAGTTTACCAATGATTCAAGAAAAAAATTGCTAATTGTATTTATTCAAGCAATTTCACTTTAGTAACAAATACATTATTGTATATGGAATTTAAGTTCTTTTAATAACTGTGATTGTGAAAGATGAATAGAATATATTTCTAAAAGAGAACTCACTTTTATCACCGTCCTGTGATGAGACCATGGACGACCCATAAGAGTGCTCAGCACTGTTAAAGGAGGAGAAAATGAGATGAAACGCTTGATCTGCCAGCATTATGTATATTATATATCACATTCAATTTACTAAACCTGAGAAAAGAACAGGATCTTAAAAATAGAACTGAAGAAACCATTTGTGAGACAAGAACATGTGTGTTTTCTTTACCAACTGAAAGGCTTCAGGTCTGGGGGGTTAGCCCTGGTGACATCCGTCCTTCTTTTAGTAGCCATGTGCTTTTGTAAATGTATCACCCGGATCTTCATGGTTGGTTTGCGTTTGCGGCCACTTGTGCGGACCTTCACTGGGGAAACAACTTCAATGTCAAGTTCAGGGACCGTGCCTTCAGGCTCAGAGGTGGGAGGCTCACTGCTCTCAACCTCTGCGTTCTCTGGATCAGGATGGGTGTTGGGTTCAGCAGGTGCAATGGGATTCACACCTACATTTTCATTAGCTAAAACCACCTCCTGCCCATCATTATGGCTCTCGGTCAGCTTGTTTGCATTGTGATCATCAGTGTGAGTTTTCAGGTGCCTTGCAAGGGCCAGCTCCCAGTTAAAGGTCTTGTTGCATTGATTACACATGTAAACACCGTCTTCCATGTGTGTCTGCTTGTGCTCTGTGCGGGCTGACAAAGAGTGGAAGGTCTCCATGCAGATCCGGCAGCTGTACTTGTGTCCAGTTTTGTGCGTGTGTCTGTGTCTGTCAAGAGACTGCCTGAAAGAAAAGCAGCGACCGCAGTCATTGCACCGGTGGGGGCGTTCACCGGTGTGGATGACCCTGTGGGCGATTAGCGAAGAGGCAAATTTAAATTTCTTCTCGCAGTCTGGGCAGTCATGAAGTCCAACAGAACATTTTTGTTGGGAAAGTGCTAGGACGTTGTTGTTGACCTCTGAATGGATTGAGTTTTCCAAACCGCTTAAATGTTTTTGTAGTGTTGCCTTTTCCCCTTCTTCGGCCATTTCTTCTTCCATTGTCTCTAGAGGAAGCACTACCAGCGAATCTTCAGGCACCATGCTAGTGTCTGTTCCTTCAAAGCTGTTTTCTCCCATCAACACCTTGATGTCATCGCTTGTGTCCAATTCAACCTCTGCGTAATCCGTCACTGTGATTATTTCAACTGCTTCGTCATTCACGAATGATGCAGTGTGCTTGTCATCACTGAGGCCGTGCAGTGGCTCTGATTGGGCATGCTGTTCTGTAGGTTTTGCCACTCTACTGGGGGGAATTGCAGAGAGGGAGGACAGGATGCCGTTGCCCATACTGGAAGGTGGAACTGCACAGAAAAATTAAAAAATGACAAAAGGTATCAACACAGAGCTCTCTAAGTGAAAGACAACAGATGCTGTTGTGCAAAGAGACTTACCATGCAGCTCTAAATGGCCAAGGTGTTTATGGTGCTGGAGCAATTTTATCAGGTATGTAGGCTCAGCGACTGAATGCACCCAATCCTCCAAGAAATAGCATTCGGCTCCAAGCCAGGAAATAGTCTGTGGGTAATGCATGAAAATGCACATCACACCATATCCAATCATTCAAATAATATAACCTCAAAAGCAGGGAACCAAGACATCCAAAATGCAGATTAAGAGGACAGCTTTGATGTTTGAAAGTGGAGTTGTATTTCAAACATCGCAGCTAAAGTTAATACAGAATAAGTGTATAACCTTTAGTAGATGCATTGGCATGCTACCAATGGGCTGCTGTGGTAGGGGGTGGCAGCTAAATGTATGTTAGTCACCTATCAAAGGACCAACTTTAAAAATCAATATCAGTTGAGGTGTACGTCATATTTAGAATCTTTTTCACTACTTTATCATGACAAGAGACAGCTCAGTTTAGGTTTCCTACGAGGATCTGAAGTCTACGCTCACCTCGAAAAAAAAAGATATTGGAAATAATAAGCTGTGAAAACTACATTAGATATACTTTATTTAATGATTATTAAGTACAGCTAATCTCCAATGTTTTTCATAACTGCTGGCTTTTAAGTGAGCATGCTAGAACAGACCACCAATTAGCACAGCGCCATCTTGCAAACACTGTCAATTTTGCACAAACAAAAACTGATATTGGATTTCTTTAGATGTCTAAGAAAAGTGTTTCTGCAGCCGCAATCACAGCAGCAGATTGTTTAACTGACCGCTAGTACTCCTATCTGCGTTCCCAGACTTTTATGAAATATAGGTTAGACACTGGCTATCGCTTATGCACATATTAATATTAAAATGATCCTCCTCACCTGTTTGAGGTCAGGAACTGGCAACAGCTGAGCCAGTCGACAAAGGAACTCTGAAAACAGCATATCCAAATCACTGTCATACTGAGGTCCATACTCAGCAGGGAATACCTCCTTTAAAAGAAAAAAATAGAACACTTTAGTTAACTTTAAGCTTTGAAGCTTTATTTCACAAGTATAACTTATAGGGCAAACAACATGTACAGCTTGATATTGCTCCACAGAAGAGTTAGTGATAAGGCCTTACCGAGAAAAATTGTTGTCTCTCTTTGGGATCTTTGAGCAGAGTCTGGACCAACTCAAGAAAGTTAACCACCACTTCCTCCTCTTGTGATTCTTTCACCTGAAACATTGGCATAACAGTTACACATATTAGAAGTTCGGTACTGGATCATTTCCCTTTGTGGTTTAAATTTACTTTTTGCCACAACTACTCTTTACAATACTTAATCTAAGAGGTAAAAGTGGTTTGAAATTAACTCATCTAAACATGTACCAGAGTGGGGTGTGGTGATTTAATCTGGTCCAGATGAGACAAGATGAAGTCAGGATCCGTAAACGGTTCACTTCGACACAGCTCTAGAATATACTGATGAGGAGAAAATAAACACATGTTGCAATATAATACTCATGTGATCACAATACAGTTCCTACATCATTAGTTGCCTTTAAGAGTCTTGCTCCGTCTTAAATATAAAATACGCTTTGAATGCCTTGTGTCCTCTCCACTGTTACTCACCCTTGGATATATAAATATAAATGTATATATATATATATTATATGTTGCATTGTTGGAGGAGCACGGGACCTAAGATTATCATTGCCATACACTGTAGCTACTGTGCACATCATAAAACCCTTGACTCTTGAAACACAGCAGACCCAACAGTTACTTGTCCCCAAGCACGTGGCAAATCAGGCTTTTACTTGACTTTATACTTATTATCTGGCACATCTGCATTTTAGTCTTTGTGCGTCAAAGGCCTGTGTTCTAACGGGTAAGCAAAACAGGGACTCTGTCATTTGAGTTATACAATTCACAGATGTGCATGAACGGATTGATTTTTGAAAAGGGGCACCTGACTCACCTCACTGACTGAACAGACTACTTTTTTTTTTAAACAGGCTTGTTTGAGTGACTGCCCTTCATTTAACTACAGCTACCTTTGCTTCAAAAGTCACAAAGTTATGAAAATATCTGTAAAAGTACATCTACTCAAGTACTACACTTAATGACCAATTTGAGATACTTTACTTAAAAATGTATCTTTTATGCTTCTTTATAATTCGTTTTCCCTCTAGGTATTGGAAGTCAATATAACTCATCCATGCTTAGCTAATACAACATAAAAATAGACTTAAATAAACATTGATGTTTAATTATAGGTGAACATATAAATATACACAGAAGTACACAACATAATAAACACAAGATACGCCTTTCCAAGCTGTCACATATACATTAATGCATTTAAAATTGGAAACTTTGCACAAGAAGTACTTTCATTTTGCCGATGGTTCTCTGCTCCGTGTGTTCTGATGGAGTTTTTGCTGTGGTAGCTCCACTGTTAAAGCCCAGACACTTATGTTACTCACCCTTGCTCTTAACCCCAGGTTGAGTTGCATCCTGTGCGTGCACACTAGTAGCTCTGGGACCATGTCCATCACCAAAGAGACAAACTCTGCCAGTTTCCAGTAGTTCATGACATCTTGTTTCTTCAAAATATGCCACATAGAGGCGGCCATAAGTTGTAAAGGTGGGACCAGGAGGCGCAGTGACGCAAGAGGTAAAGGCTCATCTAAAACAGAGAAGCACTCAGACTGTGAATGTAGCTGACCTACATGTCCTATTTTTCCTAATATAACCGAACTGATATGTTGTCCATCCCTAATTTTCGTTCAAGCACCAAGACCATGCTTTTGTTCATTACCTTACTGTTGCAGGAATAGCAATGTGATTCAACCTTAACTTAAACACTGAGTTCAATAAAGACAACGTTGCTCTAATAAAAGTAAGCTAGAGTAGTGCCAAGTTTTGTACAGCCTGTACATAAACACTTACTTGCCATTCAACTATACCACTCATATTCATATGGCAATATCTTTATATATAAATATACAGTCGATGGACATTGTTCATACAGTATCATATGCGGTACAATATTATACACGTAAAGGGAAAGTTACTAAGAAGAGAGAATCAATATGCTAGCTAAAGAAGCTAACCTTGCTAGAGTGAAATAGGTGTCCACGTTATATGAAATATCAACGACTTTTCTCACAGAATAGTGTTCTCCCATAATCTTTCTCGGTTTCTCAGCAAACAAACCTTTTGAAACGGCCATGAAGACACTTGAGTCCATCTTTTAGGACAGTAGGAGTAACTGTTAGCTGGTGTTAGCTGCTTTGAGCTAACTAGCTACCCATCCACAGTAAGCTAGTAGTTCTAAATGACAAAGATGACACAGCTAGGCCAAAGACACTACAAAACGTCTCTCTGAATGAGAGAGGACCTACCAGTAATCGTATAAATACTCAAAGATATCATGGTAGAACTCATATGCTGTCAAGAACCCCTTCTTCTCTATTCTGTTTAATGGTAAGCCAGGTAGCATTTTCTTTGTGTTACTGCCACCTATTGGTGATCACCAATATTTGTATTTTTAATTATTGAACAATTATTCCAACAATTACATTAATTCAACAGAAGAGAACAAACAGAAGAAGAAAAGAAAAGAAAAAAAACACAAGCTGTCACTGAAATTTTGGAGAAAAGAATGAGAAGGTGGGACATTTATTACAATGGTTGTTTACAATAAAGGTGATTATTGCACAGTATTTTTTTAATTGTCTAAACTGCACATTGCCGTTTTATTGCACAATATGGACAGTTTGTATTGTGTGGGGGCCCTTATTCCGACTGAGCAGACCCCGTGAGTGTTCTGCATGGTTCATTATGTAGCAGGAGATCAGAAATCTATTTTGACCCTAAACCATTCAGTGCTTTATAAACCAACAGTGAAGAAACGAGCAGCGGCGTTCTGAATCAGCTGCAGCTGTCTGGCGGATTTAGTCAGACATGCAAATACACGGTCACAGCCAGGGCCGGTTCTAGCCCATTGGCTGCCCTAGGCGATATTGAGATTTTGCGCCCCCCCCTCCCCCCCATGCACGTATATTGTATATAATATAATATTACATTTTCATTCGAAATATGGGTTTGGGGATGTTCATTTAATTCAATGAGGGTTTTATATCCCATGCTTTAAAAAAAAAAAAAAATTGTTAATCAATGTTGTTAAAACAAAGATGTGTGCTTAAGGGCGCCACTAGGGGGCGCCCCCCGCCAATTTGGCGCCCTAGGCGGTCGCCTTGATGGCCTGTAGGAAGAACCGGCCCTGCACATTAATAACGTCCACTGGCGCATCATAGGGATAGTGTAAGTGCAGTTGGACTCTAAACGCACTGTAGTCTTCTTTGCCTAAGTCCTTTTGAATTCTCCTATCCACTATTCCTAAACCCCGTGACGTTTCACGCAAAGGTCAAGGAATAGACGATAGGAGCTGATGTTTTGACAATTCGACCGTACCCCAAGACTAAATACACAAGGGTAATCACAAGACAAGACACAGCTGGAGAGGGGAGGAGAAACACAGGGGCAACAGGTGAACACAATGACACAATCAGGCACAGGAGGGAAACTCAGGCAAGAAGTGAAACTAAACATGACACAAGAGGGGAATTCACCCTATTACGCCCCGCCCATTTTTAACAGCTTTTTTCTTCCGCTTTGTGTATGATATTCCGGTCAGCTAGTTCCGGTTAGCTAGTGTAACCTAACCTTTAGTGTGACCTTTAAGATGGATGTTACCTGGGCAGAGACAAGCGATGCTGTTCGTAGTAGTGGAGGTGAAATTTTACAACACCCTAGTCAAATAAAAGAGTGGATGGACGACATGAGGAGATGGCCCCCTGTGATGTACGGCGATTTGAAAATGAAAACCTGAATTTGCAGTGATGAACTTGTCACTGCACCTTCCTCCATATGCAGGTGACACGAACATGATAAGGCCACAAGGTGCAATTGCTACCAGGAACTTGATGGTATTTTGTCCATAGTAGTGGCTGTAAGACTCCCCTCTGGAATCAAGGTTGTGGGGCTTCTGAAGGGGCGTTTCAGAGCAGTCGATGACACAGGTGGTTAATGAATAATGCTCTTTGAAACACTGTGGCATTGTTGCCCTAATAGTCTCCCTGGGTAGCCAAGGGATGTAAAGCCGCATCCTCTCCTCCATGACCTCTAACCAGAAAGAAATGACCTTGCTGACAAAGGGCTGTGACACCTGAAACCTCTCTGCGATGTCTTGTTGAAGTAGGTTCAGACGAAGCTTCATGAGAGTCATTAAGACCTGATCCCACGGATGAATATGAGAGCTGTTAGAGAAATCACGGGTTAGGTCATCAGCCAAAGAGGTGAAAGCATCCAGATGCAACCCAGTGTAAAGTAGGCTCAGGTTGTCATTTCGCACAAGCTCTTGATATTTTGCAGTGCTCGCTGAGCACTGGGTTGCCTGGTCACACAGCAGAGGTTGGTGAAGTAAAGGTCTTGCAGCATAGTTGTGATCGGTCATGCATTGATCCTCCCACTGCGTTCCGATGTCGCGATGTCCATCACCCTCCGGCTCGAGCTCAGGCTCAGCCTCAGCAGCATTGCTGGTTGATGCCTCTATGAAAATAATGACTCAGTTAAAACTAAGATGTATCCGTGTTGTCATGGCTTAACTAAGGTTAACACTATTTTGAAAACATTTACTCCTAAACTACAATCGTTTAAAACTGTGTTGACAAGCAGTCGATAACAGAATGTTACCACAGCTACTAACTCGCGTTATGGCAAAGTATGTTCTGAGAACTTACCTGATTGCCTAACAAGCTGTCGTCGCGGACGTCGCACCGGAGCTTCATACCCAAGCCATTTCTCGGGATACGGGTGTTGGGTAGTAGGTCTACCATCCACAAAATGAAACGAACAGACATAGGGTCTTTTTGGAGTTTTTTTTAAGTGAAGTGCCCTCAGCCAAAGACGCCGGTCTTCCTCAACGCTAGGAGGCGGATATAGATGAAACGATGGCCCACAGCATTCAATTCGCTTCTTCCCGTGAGTAAAACACTCTTGCTGAAGAGACAATCTTCTTTTTCTCCAATTGTTATGGCAACCACGGACTGCACAAATTATACTCGTCATTTTACCTGACTTCTTTTTGCCCTTGCTTTTAATGTTAGCGAACGCCTCAGCTGTTCCACCGGAAGTACTAGCACAAAATAAACAAGATGGCTCCGCCCTTGTAACCATGGAGAATAGGGTGAATACATTTCAAAATAAAACAGGAAACAACAAACACAAAACAAGGATCATGACACCCCTACGTTTTTTTTTTCTCTTAGATTTAGGTCACCTCTTAGCAATACAATTCATTCAGAACTCAGAGCAATTGCAAAGCTGTTGACAATAAATCACATCAACTAAATAGGGCAGTTAATTATATTTTTTTCTCAATTTAGTTGAGTTTATTCCAAAGTATTTGTTGTGTGACTTTATCTTAATCCTTGAAAACCCTGTTTAGGCTTTTGCCCAGAAAACAACTCATATTTATCAACCCACAACCAAAAGCGCAAAACAGTAAATATTGATACAATAGACATCATTCTAATGACCAAAAAGCATCTTGTTGAGTGTGTGTAATAACGAAACATTGTTGCACCAATACTCTGATTAACATCCTACCAAAGTTGAGGTTAAATTTGCTATCATCAAAATAACCTGTTTCTGTCCTTAAAAAACACATTCAAATCATCTGAGGGATATTTTCATGAATCAATAACTTTTGAAGTTATGGTGGACTATTGGTCTATTGCATAGACTGTTGAACACACGTCTAGTGGCCCTTTTGAGGACATGTGTAGGATAAGAGAACATCCACCATATTCTTAATAATAGGAGGTTGTGGGTGGAGGCTGTTTGGCAGGATGTGGGCAAGGACCATCTCCCAGGCATCAATCAGATGAACATTCAGTCCTTTAAATATGGCTCTGAGCACCTGATCACGCTGCAGCGAGAACCAGTCGCTGTTAGTTATCGTCTCATAAAGCCACAAAGCTTTGGGGTTTGCAGTCCTGATGATGATCAGCGTTTCTGGAGCCCTGTCCAACAGCCGGACCACCTCACTGCGAATCCTTTGTAGACGCCGGATGTAGACCTCGATGGGGAAAGTGCCCAAGTGAGACCAGATGCCAAAAACTATGACAGTGTTTGGGCCCCCGGTTAGGTCTTTAAGTTCATTAGCAATGTAACGAAGCTCGCCGATTGGGACGCCAAAACGGATAGGAGGACCATGGCAGCGGAAAGTCACCTTGATTTTGTTTGCATAGTCTAAGGCCATGAAAGGTCCAGTTTGCTTCGAGCTAACCAGATTAAACTCCTTAAGATCTAAAATTATTAAAGAGGAAACAGATTAAGCTGCGGTGTGAACACAATGAAACTGTTGCTGGAAATCCCTGTGGATTAATTACCTGGTAGTGCTGCGTTGAGGAACTCAAACCACTGCCTGATGGTAGAGTCTCCATACAGGTGGACCATTTTGCCTTTTAGACACTGAGTGATGGCAGATGCATTGTTGAATTGGCGAACTTTGGTGCCATCTAGCGGTCGCCACAAACCCTGGTAGTAATAGCCAGAGGCTGTAGACTTCACAATGCTTCTCTTCACCTCTGGTTGACCTGAGAGAAAGTTAAAGGATAAAAGTGGTGTGGTTTTATGTTTGTTACTCTCAGCCTAAACCAAAATAATGTATAAAGTGAATGCATGAACATTTTATGGCCTTACTCCTGAGAGACTAGATACACTGCAACAGCTGTGCTGTGTTGACACAGTTTGAGCCCCTACAATTTCTTCATTTGTACATGTAGCACATTAGATATTACATTCAGTGATCAAATTCATGCCTTACCTTTCTTTTTTGGTAAAACAGTGACACCAGCAGGACCTGAAGCCCGAATGTGGACTTTCAAATTGACACGTCTGACGAAAAGGACAAACAATACTATAATGAACACAAATATCCCAAAAGTAGCTTTTCTACATGTGCATGTGGAAGGGTAAACAGTTTAGGGGGTCTAGTTTTCAATCTGTATCTCACATATCATTTCTGTTGTCGTTGATGCCTTTTCTATACTATAAGAGGTCTTTTGCTGCAGCTTTTGCCACCCTGAACTTACCTTGTGTGAACTTTGAAGGCAGACCTTAGAACTAAGCCTTACGGCACACAATTGTCTCACTTGCTTTACTGAGTGTATCCTTGGGTACGCAACGCCCTCTGTCCTCACACACTTGCAGCGCACAAGGAAAAAAATCCCTAAAAGAAACCCCACAATTAACAGGGAAAAAATAAAAGAACCTTCGGGAGAACGAGAGAAAGGATACTTCTCTGAGGAGGGACGGACATGCGTAGATGTTATGTGCACAGATGAACAAGAAAATGTATATCCTATCAACATTTTTTTTAATGAAGGTCAACTAGCAAGGTTCAGACTGAGTGGTAACATTTGTATTATCTTAACTGCCTGTAATGGAAAACTTCTGAAACTTCCAACCAAGGAAATAACTAATGAAACACATGATGTAGGTCTTTATAATGCAAATGAGCAGTCTTACACTTGAAAGAGCTTATCCTCCCAGCGCTTGATGTTTTGTTTGTATCCTCCCATTTTGTGGGTGATCCTTGTATCACAGCTCATGTTGTTTGGCTTGTAGCAGAACCAAGGATCCCCGGTTCGATGGTCAGTTAAGTCGCAGAGGGGCTGCTGGGTTGGACGCAAGCAGACGTTACAGATGGTGGTTTGGGAGCGTGAGCCTGAGCGAAACATGCTCTTGAAGAATACCCTGTCAGGTTGTTCACTCGTCAACCTGTTCAGCACTGTGATAGCTTCACTGGAATGCACTAGCGTCACCTGATTGGGGAGAAAAGAGTTTTTGTTGAACATGTATAATTGGTGGCTAGAAATGGTACTCTGCTTTTGTCTGAAATAAAAAGTCCTACCAACGTTAGTTAAAAGGGGTGGGGCTTTAGGAGTAATTAGTTGGAAGACAAATGACACACCTACAGCACAATCACATTGAAAAAGATAGTTTTAAGCATCACCTCAACCTGCGCGTCTCCTTCCCAGAGTAAAGGAAAGACAGCAGAGTAGCTCCCATTGAGATGGTCCTCCACTTTCCCAGCTACACCTGCACCAAGCTTTAGGTTGTGCAGCCGGGCAAATAAAAGGTCCCCCCCAGACTTCTTGGGGTGTCCCTTGAAGTCAGAAATGACGATCTTAACTTCCAGCTGATCCCCTACATGCCACTCTCCTCGTCCCCTCGCTGGGTGAATGGTGAAAGTGCTGTGAGCCGGGTCACTGGTCTGCTCCAGGGAAAAAGGAGATGGCAATTTAGGAGTTTCAGGCCAAGAAACAGATTGTAGTAGCAGGCGTTCCTCCAGAGCATCCTTAGGGGACAGTGGTGGGAAGTTGCAGATGCTGCGGCCCTTGGGAGGATGAGTAGAAACTTTCGTGTAGATGATGGGGGGCTGCACTTTAGTCTGGAACTTGCAGGAATTGAGAGAGGGAGAGAAGTTTACATAGATGTCTCAAACAAATGCACTGAAAGCAAAATACTGAATATGTTTTAAGGGGGTTGATAAGAACTGTTTTTATGTAATGTTTGCCTTTCACTGTGTCGATTACTCAGCTCCTAACATTGAACCATGGGAAAAAAAGTGGAGGTCTTGTTAAGTTAACTTCACTTTTGGGTCATATTTGTTGTGTCTCGCTTGATTTCCCCTCCTTGGTTGTCCCTCCCCTTGACCTGATTAACTGCCCCCCCCTTATTGTTTACACCTGTGTTCACCTTGTGTATTTAAGCTGTGTTTGTCTCTGTGCCCAGGGCCAGATCGTTTTGAGTTGTCACCACGCTAGTGTGCGTTATGCTTAGACCTTTGTGACTATGGAATATTACCTCGAGTAAAAAACCTTTTTTGGAAACTCTTTTTGTGTCAAGTCGTGCATTTGGGTTTTATCATTTTATTGTGCCCCAGACGTAACAATATTCTTTGTAAAGTACGGTACAGGACCATTTTGAAAATGACAAAAACGATTTTGATGCATTTGAATTACTTGTTGGATGAACCACGACCATGGATGAACACAATACTGGATGTGTTAGTATGTTATGTTTGCTCACCTTTAAATAAAGCAAATAGTGAAGTCATGTTGATGAAACAAGATTTGAAATTATGTTAGTTGATATGTCGTAGCCTTTAGTAGCCTATAATGTGATGTGTGCCTGTTTCCAGGGTGTCATTCTATTCTGAGACGAACTGACTGGCAGTGTTCATATAATCTTGATAGATGTTTTCCTTCTAAATGTTTTTTTCAGTCTAGTCCTTTATGTCCTAATCCAAGCCCTGTTAACACATGGGCATTGGTGCTTCTTTTACCTGTCCTGACTGATATTGGGTTGCACTTAATACATGTGTCATCTTGTGTGTCTTTTGACTCAATTTTGTTGCCACTCATTAAGGATATACTTTTTGCTTCGGATGTATTGTGTGCAATGTCAATTATTTACTCATTTTTAAGAGACTGCTTGCCTGATGTTCTCCGTATGTTGACACAGGATGGTGTGAGCACAGTCAATATCTGTTTGCTTGTTAATCATCAGCAACACCTATGCTAACTGACACGAGTTGTACACACTTTAACATAACCTACACTGTACATGGCTCATGCACAACACAAATTCAAAAGATGACTCACCCATGGGTCCCACATGTAAATCTAAAAAAGGAAATATTAGTTTTAGCAAAATATTAGAAGCTTTCTGGAATTCCATTCATTCCTGCAGTTCAGAAATGGAAATAGAATGATACCCTAGTTTCCATTTTTTACATTTTATGCATTTTTCATTAAAAGCATATGTAAAGAATACATGCTTGAAACTTAATTTCCCAAGAATTCATACCTATTTTTCAGAGAAATTAATCCTCTCTTGTTTATGCGCTGTGGTTGTTGAAGTACATTAGGTGTAACATAATATAGACATGTTTTTACATTTTTGTTTTATTTTTTCTGTGCATAGTGTTGAAATAATAGAACAATGAAAGACCAGTCCGACTGCAAGTGAGAAGATCCTATCCTACAGTATATATAGAAAGAACGCCACCCTTCTCTCTTCACTAAAGGAGTGACAGCCAGAAGCAACCTTTTATTTTTCTTAATAATTTGCGTTTTACTGCAATGAAGAACATAAGCGTTATCCTGAAACACATTTAAAGCAATCCCCTGAAAGCAAAAATAATGTTAAACATTTAACATTAAGTCAACCGTATTAATGATCCCAGATAAAAGTTCTCACCTGGAGGTCCGTTCTATGAAGTGCATAGATTAAGAAAGCCACGAGCAGGAGGAGAAAGATGGTGAGACATTTTCTTCCTTTAAACGACATGATCTTCACGATAGTTTCCAGTTGCTGCCTGACACTGTGACCACTTCCTTTGGTAATGGATTAAATGATATAACATTTATGCCAGGTTAATACAAAATGTAATCATATGATGAATTATAAATAATTTTTAAAGAATAATTCTATAGATTTATTCAAACTCAAATTTCTGCTTTGGCTTTTTTTCAGTTCTGAAAGCATGATTTTAAAAATGTATTATTTGTCAATGTCCCGAGAAATTTAAAGTAGCATAAACATTGAAAGAGTAAAAGTAAATGCAAGGACCTAAAAATAATACACATTGAAATTAGGTTCAAGGCAACATTTAGTTTACTGTTGCCTAATAAATGAAACCCCAAATACTTCATTAGAGAGTAACGCCTAAACTTAGCCTAGCTTGATTGGGAAATTATGGTAAGAAAGTCTTGGAGTGATCCTACACTTTAGTATGGTTTGATCTCTGAGGGACGGACTGGGACTGAAAAACAGCTCCAGCAGGATAGTTAGTAAACCAGTCTGAATTGGTTTATGACATTTTGTGTGTGATTCTTACAGCATTTGCTGCTTAAATCTGCTTTGAATCCACCATAACTGCATTGGATAAAGATAAAGTATTTATAATGAGCAGTTACCAGCTGCAACATTTCTGATATGTACATTAATTTACCCATAATTCAATAGTTTTACTTACAATTCTCTATTATTTGTCAATGTCCCGAGAAGTTTAAAGTAGCATAAACATTGAAAGAGTAAAAGCAAATGCAAGGACCTAAAAATAATACACATTGAAATTAGATTAAAGGCCACATTTAGTTTACTGTTGCCTATAAAATGAAACCCCAAAGGAATTAAAGGATTTAAAGTGTACTCATTCCAATTACAGGGCCTCGAAAGAGTCCTGTATTGTTATTTTTCATCACTACTTCATAGAGGGTAAACTCCTTACCTTATCATCGTTCAATTGGGAGATTATAGGAAGAAAGTTTTAGTGTGATACACTGATACTGTGATCTATCGGAAGGACTGAAAAAAGGCTCCTGGACTTTGATCCTGCCATAAAAAGAGCATGCGCACCTGACTGCACATGCACTGTTATGTAACTACACTCTTAGTTTCCACTCTTAATTTCATCAGGAATTCAGTAAACCAGTCTGAATTGGTTTATGACATTATGTGCGTGATTCTTACAGCATTTGCTGCTTAAATCTGCTTTATAGTAATAATAAACTGTTAACTTAATGAAACCCGTGCAGCATGTAAAGGCTGAAAGAATGATACACATCGAGACTCTGATTTGGAGAATGTTCACTGGAGTTATGATAAAACCATGTTTCATGGTGAGCATTGTGTTGCCATGGCAACGGCATACGTTCGTCAAAGTACGGAGGGCGAACTTTGACGAACTCGTCCTACAATTTGACTGATAGCATTATTATTATTATTATTATTATTATTCTTGTTATTATTATTATTATTATTGTTATTATTATTGTTGTTATTATTATTGTTATTATTGTTATTGTTATTATTATTATTTTATTGTTATTATTATTATTGTTATTATTATTATTGTTATTTTGTTCAGATTTTCTATAGATATCGCGATAATATCGTTATCATGAATTATTTTGGACACGATAACCGTGGAGTGAAAATCTGATATCGTGACAGCCCTAGCCGACACACAAGTTGATATTGTTGGAACAGTGATGACTAACCAAGACCAGCAGCCTGGTGGTTATCGGGGCTCCGCACCCAAACACACCTTTGCAAATATATCGGTGGTTGGGAAAAACATATGGCCGACCTTTTTAGCTGTCATTACGCCGTTACCTTGGCGACAGAAACACGAACAAGAAACACGATTTTTATGTTACTGCTGTAACTCCAATTGTCCGATCAGCCCGAAACTTCCCACGTTTGCTAACGGCCGAGTCCGGAAAACATCTGCGTGACGTTGTGGGATATTATTTTATTTGTATTGCTTTCTCATTTTAACTGCCATAAATATTATGTATGTCCTTTTTTGGTTCGTTGTTTACATATTTATTTTTATTTTTCATCAATATTGATTGTTATATTAACACTACGCAGGAACTATGTGTTTACATCCCATGTTGTTCGGGGACACCTTTAGTTGTTGCAACCACCTCCAAGAAGCAGCATGAGAAGTGTATACTCTGCTATAAATTTAACGTTTAAGAATTTTAAGGTGATGACAATATACGTTGGAAGATTTGTGGACTCATTCTCTTTCGGTTGTGTGCAGCCAGCGAGGTGTGTTTATTTACGTGTTTATGTTTCGTCACGCATATTCGTTTTGTCTTTAGGGGAGACCGGGTATGATTGTAACACTTTTTTTCTTCAGCACCTAAAACTACCTTTTTTTTAAGCTACATGTCTGAAACGTTTAGGTAAAGTACCCACAGTTGTCTACTACAACTGGCAACAATTTCAATTTCTATAACTATATCACAGACTTTGTGAGATGATGAAAAATACAAGGTGGTCCTTTGTTACAACCTACCCACTACTGGGGTAGGTTGTAACACATACTGGGGTAAGTTGTAACAGGTAGACAAAATGCACAAAAACTAAGGGTACTCCAAGTGATATGCCACAACAACAGTTTTATTTCAAATGAATGGCAGGCAACAATACAATGTGTGTGAATATTGGCAGTGTATGTGCATATTGTGTGTGTTTGTGCATGCATTCTTCAGAGCCATATGGCATTCTTAATCAGTCACAATTGTGACACTGTGGCGTCAAACAAGTGTGAGCATAGGACCAGCATCTGTGGAGGAACTCCAGGCCTGAAGGGGGCAGAGAGAGCTCACCCAGACACCCAACAGACAGGATGCAACCCATGTTTCTGGATGGACCGATTTCACCTGCGCACCTCTAATCAAGCATGAGTATAAAATGTTTGGAGTTAGCTCGGTGAGCCCTCTTTGCTCGGTCTCCTCAGCCTACTGACAGCTCATGTTCAACCACAGACGCAACTGGTATGGACTTCAAATATTTAGTTTGAAAGAATCATTTGTTTGCTGTTTTCTGTTTGAGTTTGATCTGTTTTGAATTTAAATGAGATGTTTAGTTTAATGATCATGATTGATGCGTACTGATGCATACTTTTGTTTCTTAAAGGTTATCAACCTATTCTTCCTCTGGAATTTCACTTTGTGCCATCAATCTGAAAGAAAATAAATCACCAGAACGGAACAGAGTTGTCCCCTTGCATTATTTGTGTTGAACAAGCCGTTTTCAAGTTTGGGCAGAGCTGAATCTGAATCTTAACATCTGGATAACTTGACAGACACGAACAAACAAATTAAATGTTTTATCTTAAGTCACAAGGGTGACAACAACAAAGAAATGAAAGACATTCTAAAGTCAAAATAGTGACCACAACAAAGAAATGAAAGACATTCTTAAGTCACAATGGTAACAAGGGCAAACAAATTAAATGCACTGTTAATCAGAATCGCAATGCTGGCAAATGAAATTGGGCATGCCTGGAGTGCATGCCTGATGGGCCCAAACGGTACATAAAATACACTTGACCCACACCTCTTTGGATTTTGAATTTGTAAATGGCTCCATACAGATGACACAAAAATCCTCTTCTTCAGAAGAGGAGTCATCAGCCTTCACCCTTTTCTTGGCAGGTTTTTTTGCCTTCTTGTTTTTGCTTTTCTCACTCCCCAAGATATTTTTCCTGATGTTTTTTCCTTTCTCACTCCCCAAGATATTTTTCCTGATGTTTTTTCCTTTTCGACGCTCCTCCTCTTCCAATGCCAGCTTCACTGGTGTGTCAGTGAGGATTTCCGAGCGCCTCTTCTTCCTACCCCTACCTGTCTCTTTCCTTGGGCCTGCTTTTGGAAATGGCCTAATGAGTAATGGACTGAACGACTGACCTGCGATGGACCCTGAGGTGCTTGGCATTTCATCGGAATGCAGGTGGATAGTATGAGTAGCTGGAGAGGACCCTGGAGGCAGGTAAGCTGGAGAGGAGCCTGGAGGCAGGTAAGCTGGAGAGGACCCTGGAGTGGAGAGGAGTTCTGTTGAAGAGCCCCAGATGGATCAGGGCGATCTGTGACTTGAGAAGGCGCAAAGTCACAGTCTTGAAAAATGTTACAATTGTAAGGCCATATGCCTGTGCACTGGAAGCCCGCCTGTATGTTCTTCTGTGTTGCGGCAATTGGAAGAGCGATCCTCACGATGCCTGGGATGTCATAAATGCTCATACTTTTCCCTGGATTCCCCCTCATCCAGTCATCGCTCGCCGAATTCACCATCCTTTTGAACGGACCAAACACACTGCGATCGAGTGGTTGTAGTTTATGGCTGCAATGAGGTGGGAATGTAAGTAGTACAATTCCCTGGCCTTTGCAGAAATCCACAGCTCTCACAGAGATGTGAGAGGAGTGGTTATCAAACAGGAGCAACACCTTTCTTTCTGGACAAACCTTTGTGTGCTTCACAAAGTGAGCGAGGAACAATAAAAAATCCTCTTCCTGCATCCAGCCTGATGAATTAGCACTTCCTGCACTCCCCAATGGCCCGCCCTGAACAAAGTGATCTTTGAAATTCTTACGAGGGAACACAAAGAATGGGGGAATGGTATTCCCCAGAGCTTGCACAGCATATGCCACTGTCACAAGTGTGCCCCTCTCCCCTGACGTCATGGCACCAACCTGCTTCATACCCCGGCGTGCTACTACTCGGGATGGTGCTTGGACCGTTGTCACACCGGTTTCATCGACATTCCAAATATCACTTCCATCAAACCCATTTTTAGCAATCACCTCCCCCAGTCGATCGAAGAAGAGTGCAACATTAGTGCGATTGAAACTGGTGGCCCTTGAAAGGCTAGTTGCCTGTGGACTCCTCAGTGAAAGTCTAGGGTTCCGCTTCATGAACGAGCTGAACCAATCAGGCCCTGCCATATTCTTCTCATCCCAGGTTTGTGGATGCTTTAAGTTAAATTCCACCGCAAGTTGATAGGCAAACTTTCTGACCTAAAAGAAATCATAACACAATGTCATTTTTTTGGAAATTGTCTAAATATATGTGTTGGTATTTATTCAACTTTTACCTGATTTTAAATATTGCATTCATCATTCACAAACATGAAGTTGAGCTTGCATGAAAGGTCCAATACAAATTAAGAAGTGTTGAATCTTGCCTTTTCTACCCTAGTCTCAAAACACTTATCCATCATGCTCACCTCACGTGGAGTTAGCCCAAAATATATATCAGCTGCCTGGGTAATATATGCGGACAAAGTCTCCTCCTGCTCCCTGTTGAAGACCTGGTTAGGACTGACGTATCCTACACGAGGAAGGTCCATCGATCCCTGGTCTTTCAAAGCTTTATATTTCCGCCAATATCTGCCTAAGGTGACATGGCAGATCCCATGGGATTTTGCCACTGCCCTGACTGACTTTCCTCTCTGAACTTCCTCTGCTGCTCTTTTTAAAAGACTGGCATCGACTCCACGCTTTGTTTTCCTGACCCAAGTTCTAGGCATTCTGTAGAATTATTAAAATCACAAAAATGTTCTTAGTTGTATGTAAGGGGATGGTTGTAACACTTTTGAAACACACGTTTCAACCTACCCCGCCACTGTCACCCATTGTTTAGCTAGCTGTATCAGCATGGTGCTACGAAATTAGCAGGAGGTTGATACACCATTCTTTACTAGAGAAACTATAGTTTAACTTGATATGACTCATACAACATTACCTACAACGGTAGAAGTACTAAACACAAAATTATCTTGTTATTTTTTTTTACTTTCTTACCTCAGAATTAGATTTTCTGCTGTAACTTCAGGAGAGATAGCAGCACCGACTGGAAAATGTCCATGTGGGATCGAAAAGGAAGCCTGAGGAAACTGAAACTGTCACATGACTCCTATCTTATCCCTGATTGGTGGAATTGGTAGTGTTACAACTCTCCCTGTGTTACGACTATACCCGGTCTCCCCAGTTGTGTGTGATATGAATGCGTGTTTATTTGTATCAGAGTCGGCGCCAGAGCAGATCTACTGGAGGGGCATGGGGTCATTGGCGGGGGGGGGGGGGGGGGGCTTGCTTTTGTGACATTAAAAACTCTTTAGCAACTTCGAAATCAGCGTCAATTATAGTCGATTGTGACAGATCGAGAATATGCTTCACAGCTGGTAGGAGGGGCATCAATGACCGCTAGGGGGGGCACGGCCCTCGAATGCCCCCCCTTAGCGCCGGCACTAATTTGTATGTATTATGTATTTGAACAGTTCGACGGTGGATTTGATGACGGTGATGTTGGAGCGCAATTAAGAGGAATAAATCCATCTGTCACAAAGAGCTATGGTGTCGTGTATTAACTGGAGGGAGTGATACTCATAAAGACATGTTTATGTAAAATGCTACCAAAGAGGGTTTTAAACTATGAAGAGAAATGAGCTTCATGACAGAGTTAATATTGAGCTAAACATGAGAAAGTAAATGCATTCTGTGCTCCAACCAGAAACCTACGCACAGCACACACATTCAGAAATACTCTTATAACTTGTCATAAGGGCACTACCCCCTTTCCTCCAAAGAGTGTAAATATTGTGTGATGTCATATGTCGAGGCTCTGGATGGAGATGAAACCCAGGGACCTTAATATTGAGTATGTGTATCCCTATCACAACTTGAAATAAATCAGCTTTATTATAACCTCACTACTTCGTTTGGACTCCTTGCCTCCTAGAGAAATTTCTAGAACACAGCAAACCACACCTATGACTGAACACAGTTTTGGGTGTGGTAGTCTGTTATTTGCTTATCTTTATTGTTAGTAGCCTATAAGGTGATGTGTGCCTGTGTCATTCTATTCTGAGACGGAGAGAATGACTGTATTTGCCACACTGCGGAAATACATCTTTCACTGGTTCCTCAACCTGGCAGTGTTCATTTAATCTTGATACATGTTTTCCTTCTAAATGTAATGTTTTGTTCAGTCTAGTATGTCCTAATCTTAGCATTGTTAAAACAATATCGGCATTGGTGCTTCTTTTACCTGTTCTGATATTTGGCTGCAGTTAATACAGGTATCGAGTTCAAAGTTGGTTATTTACTCATTATCAAGAGACTGCTTGTCTGAAAAACCAGTGCGACTGCAAGTGGGATGATCCTACAGACGAAGAAAGAAAAACCACAATGGTCACTGAAATAACTTGAAACTGACAAAAGTAATAATAAACAGAAATGCTTTGAAAAATAACGAATGAAAATCAGACATTGCTTTTGAATTGTGGTTCAACAGAATCATTTTGAAAAACAAAATAATGAAACTGGCCTGGACAAAAATGATGGTACCCTTAAGATAATATTTTGTTGCACAACCTTTTGTAACTCTCAATGAGACTTCTGCACCTGTCGACAGGTATTTTGGCCCACTCCTCGTAAACAAACTGCTCCAGCTCATTAAATCATTTTTAAAGAATAATTCTATAGATTTATTCAAACTCAAATGTCTGCTTAATAAGTACTACTTTGGCCTTTTTCAGTTTTGAAAGCATGATTTAAAAAATGTATTATTTGTCAATGTCCCGAAAAGTTTAAAGTAGCATAAACATTGAAAGAGTAAAAGCAAATGGAAGGACCTAAAAATAATACACATTGAAATTAGGTTAAAGGCAACATTTAGTTTACTGTTGCCTAATAAACGGAACCCCAAATACTTCATTAGAGAGTAAACTCCTTACCTTATCGTCGTTCAATTGGGAGATTATGGTAAGAAAGCTTTAGTGTGATACACTTTAGTGTGGGTTGATCAATGGGACGGACTGAAAAACGACTCCTGGAGTTTTTGATCATGCCCATAAAAAGGGCACGTGCACCTGTCTGCACGTGCACTATTATGTAACTACACTCTTAGTTTCCACTCTAAATTTCATCAGGAATTCAGTAAACCAGTCTGAATTGGTTTATGACATTATGTGCGTGATTCTTACAGCATTTGCTGCTTAAATCTGCTTTATAGTAATAATAAACTGTTAACTTAATGAAACCCGTGCGGCATGTAAAGGCTGAAAGAATGAATCACTTTCGCTTTTTTCCCTTGTGCATCTCGATGTGTGGAACAGCACTAACATTGCAGTATTAGGGTCTAATGTGTAACACTGCAGGGTCATGGCTTTTTCTCAAGCCTCCAGGAACAGCTTACTGGACTAAGGAGAATTGTAGGATACTATGGGACCTTCACACACTTTTTACCCTATACATCCTTTAGAAGAGCAATGGCTGTAAAAAGTACCCAAAACTATAGCGATCACCTCAGCTCAAGCAAAACACAATGCCTTTGCTGCACTGTAAGGTTTCTTCGATAACGGAGTGTAAGTGATGCCATCCTATTCCTTGTGTGTCCTGTCGCAGACCATGAGCCCAGCAGCAGCAGCTACAATGCTTCTTCAGGAACCTTCTACAGCTGTGTCAGTCAGATCACCATCGGTAAGTGCACATTTTCAGACATATTTTTAAGGAAGAAATAAATAAAGATAAAAGCTACAGAAGAAGATCTCTAAATAGTTAACACGCCCTGCCATTTGTTTAAGAGGAACATATTATTCATCACCATGTTAATCCTGTAACTGCTTTTACTCTATTATCCACCCTGCTTCAAAGTAAACTAACATGCAGGGTGAAATAAAAACAAGACACTACTGGGGTACAAACTGCCAATCTGCACCATGCTGAAACTTCCACAGTATTGACTAATACACATCCATCAACACTAGAGGTTCATTTATCTCATTTTTTTCTCAAACAGGATACTTTTCCAGGAGGATTGAAAGTTTGGAAATTAGTTGCCGTGTTTCTAAGAGTGTCTTTCATTGCTGAAATGTTTAGTTTAATTATTGCCAAAAGAGCCTTATCACTGCTTGTTCAGTTTAAAGAGGTCAGTGCTTGTTGGATTTTAAAACAGGGTCCTAAACGCTTCAACTGCTTCCAACTTTTAATTTGGGGACTTTGTCTGATAATAAATCCTATTCAATGGGACGGACTGAAAAACGACTCCTGGAGTTTTTGATCATGCCCATAAAAAGGGCACGTGCACCTGTCTGCACGTGCACTATTATGTAACTACACTCTTAGTTTCCACTCTAAATTTCATCAGGAATTCAGTAAACCAGTCTGAATTGGTTTATGACATTATGTGCGTGATTCTTACAGCATTTGCTGCTTAAATCTGCTTTATAGTAATAATAAACTGTTAACTTAATGAAACCCGTGCAGCATGTAAAGGCTGAAAGAATGAATCACATCTAGACTCTGAGAAGTTCTGCACAAGTGCGTGCACAGTGTAGTTCCGGATACGCAAAGTCGGGCATTGTTGACCTTCAATCCAACCAAATGAAATGGAAACTCAGGTGTTGTTGCTGTCAGATAAACGTGTTGCTTACAAAACAAACAAGAATTATTCCATTTAAAATAATCGTTATAGTGTTACAAATATTTACCTAAAATGTTACATTGAAAATACATATAAGAAAAGAAACCAAAACGAAGGTGGGATGAGGCTAGTTAATGGGGTGGAAGGCTACTTTACGTACAAAGTGCACTACCAAATAATCACCAGGTGCAGTAAACCACAAAGCAAACAAGTCCCTTGTGCTGCCCGGTGCACCCCCCAATTGAAAGGCACTCAGATTTACAATATAAAAACTGTGACCATTAGTTACTTTAAAAAAAATGTGGCAACAAAGTGACAAGTAATATAATGAAACAGATTTGAATTACAGGAATTTAATTAAAAAGTACTGAATAAATTGAGTTTTTATTAAACAAGTATTTAAACAAAGTAAAATGTACTAAAAATCTGGAGGAATTGAATTTATATTTATTAATTATCAAGAAGATATCGATTTTAATTTATGAACTATCTGGGAAACAACTTACATTTACTGTACATCGGTGTGGAATTAATTGATATCAACTTAACATCTGCATGAAATTGACTTGCATTTACTGACTGGGTGAAAAGGATTTGGCTTCACTAAATAAAATATGTAATAACTCATGTTTCTTAAGTCAACACACTTCTAGTCTTATGTTTATGTAGCTAAATGTATTGTTTAAACAGGTGATTATTGGTATCACAGGACTTCAGTTCTAATTAATGAATTAATGAACAAATGAGGAAATAACACACACCTGGCCATGCAACAGCTGAGCAGCCAATCGTCCAATTACTTTTGTTCCCTTAAAAAGGGGATACCACTTATAAAATGTTTTGTAATTCCTACACCATTCACCTGATCTGGATGTAAATATCCTCAATGAAGCTGAAAGTCTGCATTCAAAGTTCATGTTTATTGTTTAATTTAAAATCCATTGTTGTGGGGTACAGAGTCAAAATGTTGAAAATTGTGTCAATGTCCAAATATTTATGGACCTGGCTGTATATCTATCTATCTATCTATCCATCCATCCATAGTGCTTTGTTTGTGGGGAAAAACATATATCCAACTCGCAAAAAAATTAAGAAACCACTGCAACATTATCAGTTTCTTTGGTTTTATTATTTATAGATATGTGTTTGAGTTCAATCAGGTGTGTGTGTGTGTGTGTGTGTGTGTGTACGGTGTAGCACTGGTATGAACACACGCTCTGCATATTTACATTACATACAGGATGTCCGGGTCCTCCGTGTGTGTGTGTGTGTCACTGTAGTTTTTACATTACATTTCATTTGCCTGACGCTTTTATCCAAAGCGACTTACAATAAGTGCAAAAAACATAAAGTATCAAACTCTGAACAACAAGGACAGTGCAGATATATTCACTTCAAGCAAGTCTTACAAAAAGTAACATCCCCTATTATGTGCTATCTGGCTTCTGTTGCTCTTCTTTAAATATGCTCTGTTTTTGATTTCAGGTCTTAATCGTCTTTTGAGTAATAGCTCATATGAGGCAGCTTTCCCTCTTCACGAGGTAATTTTGCTGATTAATTACATTACCTGTCTTCAAGTCATCACTGTTTCCTGTGATATTACAGCAGTACATAGCCTACATTGTGTTTCTCCATGTTTGTGAGTAACATAATGGGTTTGGGCTTTAACAGTGGAGCTACCACAGCAAAAACTCCATCAGAACACACGGAGCAGAGAACCATCGGCCAAATGAAAGTACTTCTTGTGCAAAGTTTCCAATTTTAAATGCATTAATGTATATGTGACAGCTTGGAAAGGCGTATCTTGTGTTTATTATGTTGTGTACTTCTGTGTATATTTATATGTTTACCTATAATTAAACATCAATGTTTGTTTAAGAGTCTATTTTTATGTTGTATTAGCTTAGCATGGATGAGTTATATTGACTTCCAATACCTAGAGGGAAAACGAATTATAAAGAAGCATAAAAGATACATTTTTAAGTAAAGTATCTCAAATTGGTAATTAAGTGTAGTACTTGAGTAGATGTACTTTTACAGATATTTTCATAACTTTGTGACTTTTGAAGCAAAGGTAGCTGTAGTTAAATGAAGGGCAGTCACTCAACAAGCCTGTTTAAAAAAAAAGTAGTCTGTTCAGTCAGTGAGGTGAGTCAGATGCCTCTTTTCAAAAATCAATCCGTTCATGCACATCTGTGAATTGTATAACTCAAATGACAGAGTCCCTGTTTTGCTTACCCGTTAGAACACAGGCCTTTGACGCACAAAGACTAAAATGCAGATGTGCCAGATAATAAGTATAAAGTCAAATAAAAGCCTGATTTGCCAAGTGCTTGGGGGCAAGTAACTGTTGGGTCTGCTGTGTTTCAAGATTCAAGGGTTTTATCATCATGTGCACAGTAGCTACAGTGTATGGCAATGAAAATCTTAGGTCCTGTGCTCCTCCAACAATGCAACATATTATATACGCTGCCCGGCCAAAAAGAGGTCACCACCTGGATTTAACTAAGCAAATAGGTAAGAGCCTCCCATTGGATAATTACTGCATGGGTGATTATGTTTCAGCTGGCAACAAGTTATTTAACTGATGCAGTGAGTAACTTCTCATTGGTTAAACAGTCATATCGAAAGACATATCCTGTGGTCGTGGAAAAGATGTTAAACTGTTTCAGAAAGGTCAAATTATTGGCATGCATCAAGCAGAGAAAACATCTAAGGAGATTGCTGAAACTACTGAAATCGGGTTAAGAACTGTCCAACGCATTATTAAAAACTGGAAGGACAGTGGGGAACCATCATCTTCGAGGGAGGAATGTGGTCAGTAAAAAATCTTGAATGATCGTGATCGGCGATCACTTAAACGTTTGGTGAAATCAAATCGTAGAAAAACAACAGTAGAACTCACGGCTATGGTTAATAGTGAAAGTAAGAGCATTTCCACACGCACAATGCGAAGGGAACTCAAGGGATTGGGACTACACTGCTGTGTAGCTGTAAGAAAACCACTTGTCAGTGAGGCTAATTGGAAAAAACGGCTTCAATTTGCTAGAGAGCATAAAGATTGGACTCTGGAGCAATGGAAGAAGGTTGTGTGGTCTAATGAGTCCGGATTTACCCTGTCCCAGAGTGATGGGCGCATCAGGGTAAGAAGAGAGGCGGCTGAAGTGATGCACCCATCATGCCTAGTGCCTACTGTACAAGCCTGTGGGGGCAGTGCTATGATCTGGGGTTGCTGCAGTTGGTCTGGTCTAGGTTCAGCAACGTGCCCAAAGAATGAGGTCAGCTGACTTTCTGAATACTGAAGGACCAGGTTATTCCATCAATGGATTTTTTCTTCCCTGATGGCACCGGCATGTTCCACGATGACAATGCCAGGATCCATCAGGCTCACATTGTGAAGGAGTGGTTCAGGGAGCATGAGACATCATCTTCACACATGGATTGGCCACCGCACAGTCCAGACCTGAACCCGATTGAGAATCTTTGAGATGTGCTGGAGAAGACTTTGCGCAATGGTCCAAATCTCCCGTCATCAATTCAAGATCTTGGCAAAACTGTATGCAACTCTGGACAGAAATTAATGCTGTGACATTGCAGAAGCTTGTGGAAACGATGCCACAGCGAATGCGTGCCATAATCAAAGTTAAAGGCGGTCCAACGAATAATAGAGTGTGTGACCTTTTTTTTGGCCAGGCAGTGTATATAGGAAAAAGGAGAAAATAAAAATAGTGCAAAATGAAACAGAATAGGATAAATAAGAATAAAATTGTGCAGGTTATGTTGCAACACCAGTCGAAAATGAGTGCTGATAAAGTTTATTATATACATGTCAGAAAAATGTTAAATATTGTACAGTAAAATCCAATTAAAAGCGGTTTGAGCTACTAATAACTATTAAGATAATAAATTGTAAAATGCAACCACATCTAATTAGTTTCAAGTTACATGTTAATCTGTAAAGTTTGGCCATGGTTTAAGAGCAATCTGGCAGTCTAATTAAATGAACTGATCGTTTGTTTGACTTCTTCTCTTAGACAAAACTGTTCAGTGTTTACAGACAAGCAGTCAGAGTCAGTTCAGAATCAGAAGTCCTTTATTAGTCCCACAGATGAGAAATGTACAGTGTCACAGCAAAAGTTGAATAGCAGGTTAAAACATAGAGAAATGAAATGTTACACAAAGCACACATTAGAAATAAAAATGAAGACAAATGAGTACACAACAATGTATAGAAATGAGTAGCAGTCATTTCAGTAAAGTAAGTGACATACATGGCATTGATGCATTGTGACCTTCAAAGAATATAAGTTGGGCATCTATAAAAATAAGCATTTTCTACATTAAAGTGATTATAGCGTGTGGTGATTGTAGAGCCTGTTGTCCTTGTCTCAAATATAAATCCCCCTGCTGTTGTGCAAATGTCTCACATTGCATTGCCTTCTCTTACGTACCCATCTTTTCACTCTGAAGGAAGTGAAAGTCCAAAAGGATTTAGGGAAAAATGTTCATGCATTTATCTTCGTTAAACAGTTATTTAACAGTGTGACAACAATATTCTGAATAACATCTTGCCAAGGTTGACATCATTGTTGCTATCATTAAACTAGCCTGTTTCTCTTCTTCAGAGCCATACAACACATTAATATCGTCTGAGGGATATTTTCATGAAGATGTGAATTTGGAAGTAAATGACATATCATTTACTTTTACGGCTGTTATTATAAATTGTTGTTTTATCTCTCAACATGTAGTGATTAAACACAAATTGTAAACATTATAGTTAGTTTAGTCACTGCATGGACTGCTTGAGGAAAAATTCAGCACTAGATGGAATCACAGAACAACAAGTAAAACTCCAACAAACACACATCTAGACGCCCTTTTGAGGACATGTGTAGGACAAGATAACGTCAATAATATTCTTAATGATAGGAGGATCTGGGTGGACCTTGTGTGGCAGGTGGTGGGCAATGACCATCTCCCAGACATCGATCAAACGAACATTCAGTCCTTTGAACATGGCTCTGAGCACCTGATCACGCTGCAGCGTGTACCAGTCGCTGTTGTATAGAGCGGATGAAATATTCACTTCTTTGGGGTTTGCAGTCCTGATGATGATCAGCGTTTCTGGAGCCCTGTCCAACAGCCTCACTACAGCACTGCGGAGCCTCTGTACCCGACGGATGTAGACGTCGATGGGGAAAGACCCGAAGTGAGCCCAGATGCAAAAAACTACGACAGTGTCGGGGCCCCCGCTTAAGTCATCTAGTTCATTGGCAATGTAATGAACTTGGCTAGCTGAGATGGGTCTAATACGAATAGGAGTACCGTGGCAGCGGTACATCATCAGGATGTTGTTTGCATAGTCTAAGGCCATGAAAGGTCCAACTTTGCTCGGACTGTGCATGTTAAACTCCTTAAGACCTAAAATTATTGAAGAGGAAACAGATTAAGCTGCAGTGTGAACACAATGAAAATATTGCCGGAAATCCCTGTGGATTAATTACCTGGTAGTGCTGCGTTGAGGAACTCAAAAAACTGCCTGATGGTAGAGTCTCCATACAGGTGGACCATTTTGCCTTTTAGACACTGAGTGATGGCAGATGCATTGTTGAATTGGCGAACTTTGGTGCCATCTAGCGGTCGCCACAAACCCTGGTAGTAATAGCCAGAGGCTGTATAGTTCACAATGCTGCTCTTCACCTCTTGTAGACCTGAGAGAAAGTTAAAGGATAATAGTGGGGTGACCTCTACTAATGACTACTTTAGTCAGTAAATGTAGTACAAAACAATTGTCTGTAATGAAAGAAAAACTTTTGAGTCATAGTGGGCATATTCTGGGTTATGTACATGGTTGGTCAGGGACTGTTTGCGTCTGTTGCAGGCATGACTTCTCAGTGGACATGTTTTTGCCAATCCAACATTAGTGAAGTGGGCTCTGTGGAGCAGCTTGCACTGCATTAGGCCATGCATAGCATATATAGATGAGGAATGCACCACACCAAGAATATCCCCCACCACTTGAATGTCAGATATGACCACATGCTCCCTGTGCTCCTCTCAAATTGGCTTGCTGAATATATTTCTCAAAGGATAATGATATCCAGAGGAAAACTTTTTTTCTGCCCTTAGATGTTGAATTCAGTGATCAAATTCGTGCCATACCTTCATTTTTTGGTGAAACAGTGACTTTGGCAAGTCCCATAGCCCGAATGGGGACCTTGAAATTGACGCGACTGAAGGAAAAAATCCTCATTAGAAATCATCAGAACAAAAAAGAAAGACACAATAAATGGGAATCTGCCTGAAAAGTTGTTCAGCTTTGCACAACATTTCAATTGGTGAGTTAAAGCTGCACAAATCAATAGTTGTATTTAAGAAATAGGTCCAATGACTACGTGTCATATGCAAGGTGTTACTATCAGTGAACAACTTGCACATAATTATCACCCATCGGCCAGGATCTATAACGTTTTGATTGAGTTTCGCCGCTCTCATTAATATATTTTGTGTTCAAAATATTAATTTTTTATTTTCCTGAACTTGAAGTTACAATTGATAATATTTTTAAATAATTAATTCACAGACATAATATTACTTTTAAACACTGTTAGCTCCAATTGTTGGCACTTCCATGCACATGAAAGGGCGTGGGGGGGAGGGGGGAAATGTCAGTTCTGTTGTCATTGAAGCCTTCTCTGTTCTGTTCCGTATAAGGGGTCTTTTGCTGCTACATTTTTCTAAACTTTCCTTGGTTCACACCTTAGAACTAAGCCTTATGGCATAACATTTTGCAAAAGATAATAGTCAAAGAAAGCTGTCCTGACTGAAATGCTATTAATTGATAAAATAAACAAATTAATTTTTTCTTAGCCAAATATCACAAGATAGACCTTTTCAAAAACATTTGTCAACTATTAAGATTCAGACTGCGTGGTTTGATTTGTATTATCTTTAATCTGAACTGCCTGTAGTGGAAAACATCTGAAACTAAAACAACCAAGGAGATAAATAGGTAATGCATGATATATTTATAAGAAGTCAAACAAAGTCCTGTCGCTTTGCTTCCTTACCCTTGAAGGAGCTTACCCTCCTTGGCCTTGAGGACTTTTTTGTATCCTCCCATTGTGTGGGTGATCCTTGCATCACAGCTCATGTTGTTTGGCTTATAGCAGAACCAAGGATCGCCGGTTCGATGGTCAGTGAAGTTACAGAGGGGCTGCTGGGTTGGTAGCAGGCAGACATTACAGATGGTGGTTTGAGAGCGTGAGCCTGAGCGAAACATGCTCTTGAAGAATACCCTGTCAGGTTCTTCACTGTCAATCCTGTTTAGCACTGTGATAGCTTCACTGGAATGAACTAGCGTCACCTGATTGGGGAGAAAACAATATATAAACGTACACATTAACGGGGAGTGGGGCTTTGTGAGCAATCAGTTGGAAGACAAATGACACACCTACAGCACAATCACATTGAAAAAGATAGTTTTAAGCATCACCTCAACCTGCGCGTCTCCTTCCCAGAGTAAAGGAAAGACAGCAGAGTAGCTCCCATTGAGATGGTCCTCCACTTTCCCAGCTACACCTGCACCAAGCTTTAGGTTGTGCAGCCGGGCAAATAAAAGGTCCCCCCCAGACTTCTTGGGGTGTCCCTTGAAGTCAGAAATGACGATCTTAACTTCCAGCTGATCCCCTACATGCCACTCTCCTCGTCCCCTCGCTGGGTGAATGGTGAAAGTGCTGTGAGCCGGGTCACTGGTCTGCTCCAGGGTAAAAGGAGATGGCAATTTAGGAGTTTCAGGCCAAGAAACAGATTGTAGTAGCAGGCGTTCCTCCAGAGCATCCTTAGGGGACAGTGGTGGGAAGTTGCAGACGCTGCGGCCCTTGGGAGGATGAGTAGAAACTTTCGGGTATATGATGGGGGGGTGCACTTTAGTCTGAAACTTGCAGGAATTGAGAGAGGGAGAGAAGTTTACATAGACGTCTCAAACAAATGCACTGAAAATATTTTTAAAGCGGGTTGATAAGAACTGTTAATTTGTTAGCTGCAGTGATGGCTGCTCCCCCTGTGACCCTTACTCTGTTCTTAAAATTGAACCACGGATAAAAATGCAATAGCATAAAACAAAACTAAAAAGGCTAATTGTAATTCAAAGAATAGGTGTGTGCATTTTAAGGTGTTGTTCAGTTGACTTCACTTTTGTGCCATATTTATGTAATTGTTCCTGAAGTACGCTACATGCTGGTTTGAAGATTTTCATGGCTGAAATGGCATTTCTTTGGAGGAAAGCCATGGAGTTCTCACCTTGTTGTCCATGTTATGAAGTACAAAGATTAAGACAGCCACAAGCAGAAAGAGGAAGATGATGAGGTACTGTTTTTTGATAAAGGTACTGATCGCCCTCATCGTGTCCAGCTACAGCAATGAAACTAGAAGAAAATAAATATATATACATATTACTTTCTGAAATTCATGGTCATGCAAATCCATTTCATATGAACATTATGACATTGTGACACTGAATCATTAGGAATGAACAAAACATATTAAAAACGCTTAATAACATCTTAATCACTCTTAATAGATTTTCTCCTTCTCAAACTGTTTTTTGGTAACATTACAAATGCAGTTGAAAGCAGACAATTTATTTAATGGCCACAAGAACCAAACAGAAAGATAGGAATTTTAGTTATTTTAACTTTGTTGCTTTAGTTTGCAAGTACAGGTACAGGTGTTCACTTTGGTCAAATGTAAAGCTAAAATAAACATTTACTGTAGGACAATCTATGTGCCGTTTTGTGCAGAAAAAAAAACAGAATAAGAGTTAACATACAGTGTGTCAGGGACAGATACGAAACACGGATCATGACACAGTGAAGTGGTATCCTGTTCAGGTTTTAGGATGCAGGCATCCTGAAACTGACTGACTGAAATTGAGCTTAAATCTTCTGCTGGCAAACCTGTGTTTTAGTATTGGCAACAAAAGTGATAAGCAGTAGGTATTGGCAACAACCTGTACTTTACATATACAAATTAGAGTACTCATTATGTGGAATTGAGTTTTATAAAATATTCTATTACTATAGTTACTCATTACTGTAAGTTAATTATTCTTGTGTGATGTCAACATTTGGCTGATCCCACATTGGATGACAAAGCACAGCTGTATATCAAATATCAAGTTTCCCAGACGGACATTTAAATGAACTAAATACATTTAATTTAATATTGTGTAATTCGGATGTTCTTTTGCTTTTACTGAGCATTGTCATGTTTTCAAACTTTATACCTGTCCCTGTGTGGGGAAAATAAGACCCAAGTGCAGTACAGAGACAGGGAGGCAGATATCCAGGTCCAAACTAAAAGCGAGCTTTATTCAAAGCAAAGCAAATAAGGTGCTTTTACTTTGGGGAGGCACAAACACACTCCTGGGTTTACTCACACTGTATGGTGCAGCCTCTTCTTTCAGGGTAATTTTGATTGGCTTTATCTTTAGTTTACCAATGTCTGCTGGATGATGATCTTCCAGCGGCTGTGAAGTCTTGATCTCTTCCACTCGTTTAACTAAGCCCATAGCAGTAGCTACATTGCAACTCAGTAGGTGGCTGCTAGGAGATCCCTTTATCACACACACTTTTAATCTGAAACACTTTCCTTTCCTTGCAGTAGCTGATGTAAAGTGGCCCCTACAATTCAGTTTACCACCTGGGCTGTCTAGTTTAATAACTTGTTTTCTCAGCCATGGCTTATTTTGTAGCTGATTAAACGTCTCTAGTGATATGACACTTGTATCTGCACCAGTATCAATTTTGAAGTCTATTTCAATACCTTGGATGGGCAGCTTCACTCTCCATGCATCATTAGACTCATCCACATCTATGACTTCTCCTAGAAAGTGTACTTGGCTTCCATCTTCATGATCCAGGGGTGCAATAATGTCGTTGACCACAAAGGAGCGACAAAAACCACTGCAAAATGTCACAGCTTCCCGCCTTTGTGGCGACACAGAGCCAGGGATTAAGGTCAGCTAACGGTGTTTGATTCAATGGATAAGGAAAGGAAAGAATGTCAGAATGAATCCATCACTAAATCAGGCTCGGGTTTAAAGCACTGATGACAACAGTTGCTCCAAAATACAAAATCCCAAGAAAACAACAGTATTTGTTGTTATTTTTGTACACTAGACACAAAATGCACAATAAACTAATGAATTTGACTGATAGCATTATTATTATTATTATTATTATTGTTATTATTATTATTATTATTATTGTTATTGTTATTATTATTATTATTATTATTGTTATTGTTATTATTATTGTTATTATTATTGTTATTATTATTATTATTATTGTTATTATTGTTATTATTATTGTTATTATTGTTATTATTATTATTGTTATTATTATTATTATTGTTATTATTATTGTTATTATTATTGTTATTATTGTTATTATTATTATTGTTATTATTATTGTTATTGTTATTATTATTGTTATTATTATTATTGTTATTATTATTATTATTATTATTGTTATTGTTATTATTATTATTATTGTTATTATTATTATTGTTGTTATTATTATTGTTATTATTATTATTGTTATTATTATTATTGTTATTATTGTTATTATTATTGTTATTGTTATTATTATTATTGTTATTATTATTATTATTATTGTTATTATTGTTATTATTATTGTTATTGTTATTATTATTATTGTTATTTTGTTCAGATTTTCTATAGATATCGCGATAATATCGTTATCATGAATTATTTTGGACACGATAACCGTGGAGTGAAAATCTGATATCGTGACAGCCCTAGCCGACACACAAGTTGATATTGTTGGAACAGTGATGACTAACCAAGACCAGCAGCCTGGTGGTTATCGGGGCTCCGCACCCAAACACACCTTTGCAAATATATCGGTGGTTGGGAAAAACATATGGCCGACCTTTTAGCTGTCATTACGCCGTTACCTTGGCGACAGAAACACGAACAAGAAACACGATTTTTATGTTACTGCTGTAACTCCAATTGTCCGATCAGCCCGAAACTTCCCACGTTTGCTAACGGCCGAGTCCGGAAAACATCTGCGTGACGTTGTGGGATATTATTTTATTTGTATTGCTTTCTCATAAAGACATGTTTTATGTAAAATGCTACCAAAGAGGGTTTTGAACTATGAAGAGAAATTAGCTTCATGACAGAGTTTATGGTGAGCTAAACATAAGAAAGTAAATGCATTCTGTGCTCCAACCAGAAACCTACAGCACACACATTCAGAAATACTCTTATAACTTGTCATAAGGGGACTACCCCCTTTCCTCCAAAGCAGGGCCGGTTCTTCCTACAGGCCATCAAGGCGACCGCCTAGGGCGCCAAATTGGCGGGGGTTGCCCCCTAGTGGCGCCCTTAAGCACACATCTTTGTTTTAACAACATCGATTAACGAATTTTTTTTTTTTTTAAAGCATGGGATATAATACCCTCATTGAATTAAATGAACATGCCCCAACCCATATTTCGAATGAAAATGTAATATTATATTATATAAAATATACGTGCATGGGGGGGACGGGGCGCAAAATCTCAATATCGCCTAGGGCAGCCAATGGGCTAGAACCGGCCCTGCTCCAAAGAGTATAAATATTGTGTGATGTCATATGTCGAGGCTCTGGGTGGAGATGAAACCCAGGGACCTTAATATTGAGTATGTGTATCCCTATCACAACTTGAAATAAATCAGCTTTATTATAACCTCACTACTTCGTTTGGACTCCTTGCCTCCTAGAGAAATTCTAGAACACAACAAACCACACCCATGACTGAACACAGTATTGGGTGTGTCATTCTATTCTGAGACGGAGAGAATGACTGTATTTGCCACACTGCGGAAATACATCTTTCACTGGTTCCTCAACCTGGCAGTGTTCATTTAATCTTGATACATGTTTTCCTTCTAAATGTAATGTTTTGTTCAGTCTAGTATGTCCTAATCTTAGCATTGTTAAAACAATATCGGCATTGGTGCTTCTTTTACCTGTTCTGATATTTGGCTGCAGTTAATACAGGTATCGAGTTCAAAGTTGGTTATTTACTCATTATCAAGAGACTGCTTGTCTGAAAAACCAGTGCGACTGCAAGTGGGATGATCCTACAGACGAAGAAAGAAAAACCACAATGGTCACTGAAATAACTTGAAACTGACAAAAGTAATAATAAATAGAAATGCTTTGAAAAATAACGAATGAAAATCAGACATTGCTTTTGAATTGTGGTTCAACAGAATCATTTTGAAAAACAAAATAATGAAACTGGCCTGGACAAAAATGATGGTACCCTTAAGATAATATTTTGTTGCACAACCTTTTGTAACTCTCAATGAGACTTCTGCACCTGTCGACAGGTATTTTGGCCCACTCCTCGTAAACAAACTGCTCCAGCTCATTAAATCATTTTTAAAGAATAATTCTATAGATTTATTCAAACTCAAATTTCTGCTTAATAAGTACTACTTTGGCCTTTTTCAGTTTTGAAAGCATGATTTAAAAAATGTATTATTTGTCAATGTCCCGAAAAGTTTAAAGTAGCATAAACATTGAAAGAGTAAAAGCAAATGGAAGGACCTAAAAATAATACACATTGAAATTAGGTTAAAGGCAACATTTAGTTTACTGTTGCCTAATAAACGGAACCCCAAATACTTCATTAGAGAGTAAACTCCTTACCTTATCGTCGTTCAATTGGGAGATTATGGTAAGAAAGCTTTAGTGTGATACACTTTAGTGTGGGTTGATCAATGGGACGGACTGAAAAACGACTCCTGGAGTTTTTGATCATGCCCATAAAAAGGGCACGTGCACCTGTCTGCACGTGCACTATTATGTAACTACACTCTTAGTTTCCACTCTAAATTTCATCAGGAATTCAGTAAACCAGTCTGAATTGGTTTATGACATTATGTGCGTGATTCTTACAGCATTTGCTGCTTAAATCTGCTTTATAGTAATAATAAACTGTTAACTTAATGAAACCCGTGCGGCATGTAAAGGCTGAAAGAATGAATCACTTTCGCTTTTTTCCCTTGTGCATCTCGATGTGTGGAACAGCACTAACATTGCAGTATTAGGGTCTAATGTGTAACACTGCAGGGTCATGGCTTTTTCTCAAGCCTCCAGGAACAGCTTACTGGACTAAGGAGAATTGTAGGATACTATGGGACCTTCACACACTTTTTACCCTATACATCCTTTAGAAGAGCAATGGCTGTAAAAAGTACCCAAAACTATAGCGATCACCTCAGCTCAAGCAAAACACAATGCCTTTGCTGCACTGTAAGGTTTCTTCGATAACGGAGTGTAAGTGATGCCATCCTATTCCTTGTGTGTCCTGTCGCAGACCGTGAGCCCAGCAGCAGCAGCTACAATGCTTCTTCAGGAACCTTCTACAGCTGTGTCAGTCAGATCACCATCGGTAAGTGCACATTTTCAGACATATTTTTAAGGAAGAAATAAATAAAGATAAAAGCTACAGAAGAAGATCTCTAAATAGTTAACACGCCCTGCCATTTGTTTAAGAGGAACATATTATTCATCACCATGTTAATCCTGTAACTGCTTTTACTCTATTATCCACCCTGCTTCAAAGTAAACTAACATGCAGGGTGAAATAAAAACAAGACACTACTGGGGTACAAACTGCCAATCTGCACCATGCTGAAACTTCCACAGTATTGACTAATACACATCCATCAACACTAGAGGTTCATTTATCTCATTTTTTTCTCAAACAGGATACTTTTCCAGGAGGATTGAAAGTTTGGAAATTAGTTGCCGTGTTTCTAAGAGTGTCTTTCATTGCTGAAATGTTTAGTTTAATTATTGCCAAAAGAGCCTTATCACTGCTTGTTCAGTTTAAAGAGGTCAGTGCTTGTTGGATTTTAAAACAGGGTCCTAAACGCTTCAACTGCTTCCAACTTTTAATTTGGGGACTTTGTCTGATAATAAATCCTATTCAATGGGACGGACTGAAAAACGACTCCTGGAGTTTTTGATCATGCCCATAAAAAGGGCACGTGCACCTGTCTGCACGTGCACTATTATGTAACTACACTCTTAGTTTCCACTCTAAATTTCATCAGGAATTCAGTAAACCAGTCTGAATTGGTTTATGACATTATGTGCGTGATTCTTACAGCATTTGCTGCTTAAATCTGCTTTATAGTAATAATAAACTGTTAACTTAATGAAACCCGTGCAGCATGTAAAGGCTGAAAGAATGAATCACATCTAGACTCTGAGAAGTTCTGCACAAGTGCGTGCACAGTGTAGTTCCGGATACGCAAAGTCGGGCATTGTTGACCTTCAATCCAATCAAATGAAATGGAAACTCAGGTGTTGTTGCTGTCAGATAAACTTGTTGCTTACAAAACAAACAAGAATTATTCCATTTAAAATAATCGTTATAGTGTTACAAATATTTACCTAAAATGTTACATTGAAAATACATATAAGAAAAGAAACCAAAACGAAGGTGGGATGAGGCTAGTTAATGGGGTGGAAGGCTACTTTACGTACAAAGTGCACTACCAAATAATCACCAGGTGCAGTAAACCACAAAGCAAACAAGTCCCTTGTGCTGCCCGGTGCACCCCCCAATTGAAAGGCACTCAGATTTACAATATAAAAACTGTGACCATTAGTTACTTTAAAAAAAATGTGGCAACAAAGTGACAAGTAATATAATGAAACAGATTTGAATTACAGGAATTTAATTAAAAAGTACTGAATAAATTGAGTTTTTATTAAACAAGTATTTAAACAAAGTAAAATGTACTAAATATCTGGAGGAATTGAATTTATATTTATTAATTATCAAGAAGATATCGATTTTAATTTATGAACTATCTGGGAAACAACTTACATTTACTGTACATCGGTGTGGAATTAATTGATATCAACTTAACATCTGCATGAAATTGACTTGCATTTACTGACTGGGTGAAAATGATTTGGCTTCACTAAATAAAATACGTAATAACTCATGTTTCTTAAGTCAACACACTTCTAGTCTTATGTTTATGTAGCTAAATGTATTGTTTAAACAGGTGATTATTGGTATCACAGGACTTCAGTTCTAATTAATGAATTAATGAACAAATGAGGAAATAACACACACCTGGCCATGCAACAGCTGAGCAGCCAATCGTCCAATTACTTTTGTTCCCTTAAAAAGGGGATACCACTTATAAAATGTTTTGTAATTCCTACACCATTCACCTGATCTGGATGTAAATATCCTCAATGAAGCTGAAAGTCTGCATTCAAAGTTCATGTTTATTGTTTAATTTAAAATCCATTGTTGTGGGGTACAGAGTCAAAATGTTGAAAATTGTGTCAATGTCCAAATATTTATGAACCTGGCTGTATATCTATCTATCTATCCATCTATCCATCCATCCATAGTGCTTTGTTTGTGGGGAAACACATATATCCAACTCGCAAAAAAATTAAGAAACCACTGCAACATTATCAGTTTCTTTGGTTTTATTATTTATAGATATGTGTTTGAGTTCAATCAGGTGTGTGTGTGTGTGTGTGTGTGTGTGTGTGTTGTGTATCACTGGTATGAACACACGCCCTTGCACATTTACTGTACATTACATACAGGATGTCCGGGTCCTCCGTGTGTGTGTGTGTTCCCCTGCTGTTCCCCTGCTGTTCCTGCACAAGGTTCAAATTCAATCAGCGACACCTGTCTGTTCTCACATTCCCGCACATTTTACCCTCTGTCTTGTGGGAACCAATGTTTAGTTTCTCATATTCGATCCCAGTCTCCAATTGGAGGACAGGACACAATAAATATAGCATTGCCAGTGTGGTTCCTTATCACAACTGACCAAGATGGCCAAAAGATTCAATGCAGAGAGGACCTTGCAATTGATTTTGGAAGACATAGAAGATGTTGATGATGATGTAGAGGAAGAGGTTATTTGAGCATCATAGTACTGAAAAGGTTGAGTCCGACTTTGAAGAAGAGGAAGAGATTTAGCTAAATCAGCTTTTCTGTCAGAAAATTATCTTACAGTTGAGCCAACAAACATACTTAATCTGTAGTTTGGGATATTTTGAGCAACTGTTAAGGCTATCTTCTCCCATGTGCTTGCCTTACAGAAAAATATAAGCACCATTCTTTAAAAAACGCAGCATAAAAACAAATGACAATATTGATGGATTTACACCTTTTACTGTGCATACCTATTTTGTCTTCACAGGAGAAGTTCAAACTCTATGCTAACCCGAACCATCATGTCCCTGTGGTCACAAATACATTAGGTTGTATCAAAAGCTCTCACTTTTGACTACTGCCTGGCTGGCACATGGGTTGTCCTATACTGTTGTCTCCAGGGTGTTTGATGTGCCAAAGACAACAGTTTTTGATATTGTTCACAGAATGTGTGACACTATCCTTTGTCTTTTACCAAAGGTAATCCATTTCCCCACACTGGCACAGTGTGCTGAAATTGGCAATGGCTTTCATTGCCTTGCTAACAGCCCACCCTTCAGCCACTGTGTGGGAGCTATAGAAGGATGCCACGTCTGCATCAAGGCTCTAAATACACCCCATGCCCAGGATTACCTGAACAGGAAACTGTTTTACTCTGTCCAGCTTCAGGGAATCTGTGACAGCAAAGGCACATTTCTGGACATTTCTGTGGGTTACCCTGGTTCGGTCCATGACACCAGGGTGCTCAGGAACAGTCCAGTTTTTGTGAGGGGGCTGTTACCCGCCTGCTGGCCATTTCATTGTGGGCGATGGAGGTTACCCGCGTCTGAGCGAACCACTCAACCTCATCACACCTTTCGGGAACCATTGAGGGGTAGAATGGAGGCTCGCTTTAACAGACACCATGCCAGAGCCGACCGTTTGATTGTTTCTGTGAACGGCCTGACATTCCCTCGCTCTAAATGTTGCGGCCGCAAGACATTGTGGTACAGCATTTTCTCCTTTCCTTTCGTAAAAGAAGGTCCAGTGTTTCCTAAGCTAAAGGATGTTTCAGAGCTCCTTTCCGATCATGTAGAGAATTTGAACAGCTCTTATCATGGCTGCCACTGAGGTACTTCCAGGTCACTTCGCTCCGTTAGGAACCCTGGATTTGATGAGGAGATGGGAAGAAGAGGAGGTGTGATGAGGTCTTTGGGTTAGCTCTCCTGGGCACTGGATGTGATCAATGGAGGTGGATGGGCTGGAGGCAGGCCACAGCAAACCACCTGAAATCACAGCTGACTGCAGGACAGAGGAGAACAATTTTAAAGCTTGACTGCAGCACAATAATTGGCTGCTGGAGATTGAGGTGAAGTGTAATCGGTTAAAGAGAGTGCCCATGAAGAGCTGATTACATGCAGCTGCAGAGTGAGTGAATGTACATCCAGTCTCCCTGAAAACTATAACTATTATAAACTACTGACAACTTTTCTCTGTGTTGGAATTCAACAAATACTGGAATGGCTGCCATACATGCAGAGATTTAAGAAAAATGTGTGGTCTCTTAATTGTTTCAGTATGTATACACACAATAGAGTTGTATATGTAAATATATGTAGAGATTAGAACTAAAGAGCTCCCAATGAGTAAAATCGATACATCAGTGTGTTGAATTCAGCTCAATGTGATTCCTAAATGCACAACGTATTTTTTATTATGTAAAGGCTACTATAAGTTATTTAATATTGAATGACCCCAGTCACAATTTTTACAGTGTTAAAGCAAAACAAACTGAAACAAGGTTAAACTAAAAGGATCGCAGGTGGTTGAACACTAGATAAGGGGCAAAATATAAAGCAAGACAAAAAGCTGAACAACTAAAAACTAAAAAGGAAAAAACAGTATTATATAAAATAAGCAAAACTAAACTCTACAAAGACAGACGCAAAACAAGCTGAGCTCATCAAAATGTAAACAAAAATATAGCTAGCAAACCGCAGCAGGTGAACCGAAAAGCAATGGTAAAATAAAAGGTTAAAAATGGCCTACCATGAGGCATACAAAAGATTTAGGCTCTGGCCCTACTCATCACACGAATAGGTTTTGCCAAACTACTTCTGAGCAGGAAAATGGGAAGCAAGACAAACATTAAGGAATCAGCTAGTGAGCAACCCATGCTGGCAGAAACTGAGACCAATTTATGCATATTAGATAGACAGCCTACCTACACCAT
This sequence comes from Eleginops maclovinus, assembly GCF_036324505.1. Lineage (NCBI taxonomy): Eukaryota > Metazoa > Chordata > Actinopteri > Perciformes > Eleginopidae > Eleginops > Eleginops maclovinus. The sequence goes on from NC_086365.1 coordinate 8,956,600, forward strand.
TGACCATGACAGCAGAACAAAAGCCAGCAGGTGCCTTTTATACATAGCCCTAATTAGGGGGAGTGTTTGGGGGAGGAGTCAGGCCTTGAGCTGCATTCAAGAGCACTACTCAATACACATGCCTTTTTTTTACCTGCTATGCCACTTTTGCTTCAAGGCCGCTTTTGCTGTAACAATGTACATTTCCCGGCTCTGGGACTAATGAAGGATTTCTGATTCTGTTCAACTGGAAACATGCTTCTTTGTCATTGGCTCATAGATACATTTGAATAAATATTTGACAATGTTCAGGAGTATATTTATGTATTGTTTGCAATAACAATGCGTTAATGAATTGGAGCCTCTGTCCCTCTTATATCCTCTGCACGTCCCTGTCCAGTGAACTTCTCCCAAATACGTTGTGGCGTATTCATTTAATTGTTTTACAGTTATAATCCTTTTGGGACTTACAGAGTATCGTTGGTACTACTTTATACAAATTCTTAATGGTATTTCTTCTTTATCTTGCTACCATTTATATTCCCACAGGAATAGACACTGCAACCTCACCAACCACGTGGAGCAGCCAGCCACGCCCGCAGCCGTGCGTAAAGACTGCAACATCACCGCGACACGAGCCGAGAAACGACACAGAGCGGAGATGAGCATACACACATCGCTTATATTTTTGAACTGCAGTGGGTGGAGATAAAAGATGCTTTGGATGCAAGAGAAGTTGTTGCCTTCACAAGCAGACGCCATGCGTAATAAGTGCGACCGCCGCCGGTGAGGAGGATGCTGGAGCATGAGGCAGGAGCAGACATGCGACTGGTCCATCAGATCAGCGCAGGTATGAAGATCCAGGCCGGGGGGGAACACATGGGATGCAGCAAGGTCGGAGAAAACAGAGAGAACCAGGTAATCTGTGTGCAGTGTCAGGAGGACGTGGTGCGGGTTTGTCCGGGAAGTCCGCGCAGTCCTCGCCGCGCCATCGCGACGCGCCTCTCCTCCGGATCTGCAGGTAACGGTAGCATGTGATCAGTAACAATACTTTCATATCATATGTTTACTTATGTGGTTCGTATTTAATCCTCAGTTTATTCTACGTTCCCTGTTGTGTGGGTGGAAATGAGTATGTGGGGTAACAAATGACTGGGAAAACCCATAAGACTTGGAAGGATACAAAATATAATACCTTTATTTATACACCAGCTTTTCAGAACAAGCATCACAAGGTAACAAGGTTTACACACAAAGACAAATCCAATAACATTTGAATTAACCAATAAAAACAGAAAAAGTACAAGCGATCGACCAAACACTAAACTGCTAAGTTTTCAAAGGTTAAACCAAGACTTTTTGATACTTGGGTGATGCATCTTTTTGTCTATCGTTATCTCTATCAGAATTAAGCACTTTGAGCTGTTGACAGTGTTCTGGTAGTTGTTTGTGGGTTAGGGCTTAGATAGACCAGAGTATCGTCTGCATAAAATGGAAACTGATGTTATGTCTATGCGAGAGTTGGCCAAGAGGGACCATGTAAATGGAAATGTTTATCATCCAACAGCTTTGCCTTAGCAACACAATCAATGAGTGCATCTTTAAAATATAACTTATGAGTCAAACCGCCATGATAATTGATTTATCGATTGACTGAAAATGAATGGGCTACGATTGGGATCATTGAGTTAAAGCTCTTTTAAAAGCAAAACTAACGAAAAGTCTTTGGTTGCAGCTTGTCTTGTGTGAGGATTTGCTGGTTTTCTCTGTTTAATATCATTGTAAACTGAATGTCATTGTGTTTAAGACTATTGGTCGAACAGAACAATACATTTTAGAACGTCAAAAAGTAAATGTGACGTTTTCCACTATTTTTTTGTATATTATCGTCCAAAACACAAATTGTTAAATTGAGAAAATGTTGTGCAGATTATTTGTATTGTACAATTAATCATTGGTTGCATCCATAGTTTTACTAAATAGTAGAGCAACTTTGACCATTCACCAATTTGTAAATTGAACTTCTGATTATGTGTCAGTGTAGTTGCAAGCCACACTTTTACCCACATTTTGCATGCAACATTTGCTGAGTTATAGACTGAAATGTCATAGGACATTTACTAAAGGGTTAAGGGCTATAAAGGCAACACTCCAGAAATACAGTTAAGGACATGTGTATATCAGTAAGCAACTGACAAACTTGTGCATTGTTTTAGACATTATACCTTTTATACCGTAAGGGTCAATAAAGGTTTTCATTCAGTCTTCCAGGGTTACGTCTGATTCTCACAACACTGCTGGTGTGTTTTTATTCACAGCAGAGTATTTCATTCCCATCATAAATGGTTAGACTACGGTACTAGAGCTGTCAGACTCCTGCCTTAGCTCTGGCAAGGTCAATGCTTTTTTCCCTTGTGCATCTCGATGTGTGGAACAGCACTAACATTGCAGTATTAGGGTCTAATGTGTAACACTGCAGGGTCATGGCTTTTTCTCAAGCCTCCAGGAACAGCTTACTGGACTAAGGAGAATTGTAGGATACTATGGGTCCTTCACACACTTTTTACTCTATACATCCTTTAGAGCAATGGCTGTAAAAAGTACCCAAAACTATAGGGATCACCTCAGGTCAAGCAAAACACAATGCCTTTGCTGCACTGTAAGGTTTCTTCGATAACGGAGTGTAAGTGATGCCATCCTATTCCTTGTGTGTCCTGTCACAGACCGTGAGCCCAGCAGCAGCAGCTACAATGCTTCTTCAGGAACCTTCTACAGCTGTGTCAGTCAGATCACCATCGGTAAGTGCACATTTTCAGACATATTTTTAAGGAAGAAATAAATAAAGATAAAAGCTACAGAAGAAGATCTCTAAATAGTTAACACGCCCTGCCATTTGTTTAAGAGGAACATATTATTCATCACCATGTTAATCCTGTAACTGCTTTTACTCTATTATCCACCCTGCTTCAAAGTAAACTAACATGCAGGGTGAAATAAAAACAAGACACTACTGGGGTACAAACTGCCAATCTGCACCATGCTGAAACTTCCACAGTATTGACTAATACACATCCATCAACACTAGAGGTTCATTTATCTCATTTTTTTCTCAAACAGGGTTAGGGTTTTTTGCTTGTTCAGTTTAAAGAGGTCAGTGTTTGTTGGATTTTAAAACGGGGTCCTAAACGCTTCACCTGCTTCCAACTTTTAATTTGGGGACTTTGTCTGATAATAAATCCTATTCTATTCAAATCCATGTATTATGACAAAAGAGGTGAGATTAATCGACACATTACTTCTTGTGCTACTCCCCATGTTTACTTTATCTAGGACTTTTACAACATCAATGATAAGACATGAGCTTCATCTTTTTATTGTGTCCAATAAAACATAGTGAACTTTCCTCTTCCTTCTTTCACTCACAGTTTTTAACCATTGTTAGGTAATAACACACTTGTAGTGAATTGATGTCATTTTATAAGCTTTCATAAGTTTGCTCTTTGCTGTTAGCACCAGGAAGAAACTGCAGAACGAGTAACTTTTTATCCTCTGGCAATAACTGACAGTGGCACATAGAACAGACTCATGAAACACACCTGCCCTACTTCCACCCAAAGGACTTCCTCAAGTCTCTGTATGGTCTTTCTAACTTGTGATTGCACAGTGCAGCATATGGCCCAGATCCCTGCACCTGCTTTGTGTTGTCTTACCTCTGAGGGTGTCAGGAAGTGGAGGTGCTACTTATCTGGGCCTCTCTCTCCTCAGAGAGCCACGCAGCCACTTTTTTTTTGATGACTTCGACATAGATATTGCTTAGAACACACTATGTCCAAAAAGGCTGTGTGCACTGTGAGTTTTAGAGGTAATTCAAATACATGCCAGGTGTAAATTACCACCCCCGCCTCTCCTACCTTTCAGGTGACTTTCATGTCTGTTGAGGACCGTTTATATAATCTAGTTCCCTTTTAGAGTTTCTTTTTTTTTTTAATAGTGTTGAATAGATTGTGGTCGTCTTTTGGGACGGTGAGACAAAGGAGGGCATTCTATTCCTGTAGTATAGGGGAATAAACATGATCGCACATGGTCAAGTGTATTTGCATCGCTTTGCAGATGATCTGTTGATAGTATCTCAGGGGGACTTTTTTAATGTTGGCGCTGTTAAAATCGGGAGTGAAGTTTCTGTCCTGTCAATAATACCATACAGCTCCTACAGCGCTGTGTTGTTGTTGTTGTTGTCAGCATGTGGCAGAACATACAGTATGCAAATGTAAACAGAACAGATGTAAATACCCTAAGAACATAATAAGGCTATCATCCAATCATGAGGTGCTTTAAATTTGGAAAACCGTCTGAAGAGACAATCTCTACATCTAAGTATGAAATGGCTGAGTCTGCAATCCAGGGGTCGAGCCAAGTCTATGTGAAAACCATGATGTGAAAAGTTGAATAGGAGCTAGAGACAAGGCAGCCACAATTACTACTTCATTTGGAGGCACATGTGTTTAAGTAATCTTTTTAAGACAGTGTGGAATAGTCACTGCACTCCTGTTTTTGTTTAAAAACCTTTTACACACAAAAGAATAACCTCCTCCCTCTCATTTCCGGGCAGCAGTCAGATTGTTCTTGAAAAAGATGTTGCACTAGGCAAATTCCCCTCAGGGACAACAAAGACTATCTCTGTGTTCTAGTTGTTGCATGTGCTGACTTCAGCACAACGGTTATTTGTCAGGGACAACCAACCTTTCCCTTTATTCTTGCAGAGAATTTGAGGCTGTAAAATAGCTGAGATGAGATGTAAAGCTTAGATTTACCTCAGAATTTATCACCCTGCTGAAAGTGCTCGGAGGCTCAGAGGGTGCCAGGCTCTCCACTACTTTGCTTATTGATCGGCCTCTGTTTGTTCAATGCTGACGTTCCTACGAAATCTGCTGGGCTCTGTGTTTTACAGGAAAGCAGGAGGTGAATTTGGTCCCTTGTCTTACCTCCACCCCAGTGTTAGATAAGGTGGAAAATCAAAGCAAACTGTTCTGTAAATGCAGTTAATGAATATCCAAAGAGGGTGAAAACATGATTTGAATTGTAAACACAAGAACCTGAAGTTTACATGGTCACCAACTCATGTTTGTCTGACTTGATAACTTAAAAAATAATGCAGAAAACATGAAGAGGAAATAATGTCTGTGAATGTAAAATATTTGTTGCGTCAACTCCTTGATATTTCAAATATTTAAGCCACCGAGTAACTTTCAGAGGAATGAACACACCCCGTCCTCCAACGCTGTTTTGTCATTCTCCACCATGCTTCAGACACATTTGATCCCAGGTCATTTCATAGCCCAGATGAAATCATACTAGCAACTGATTACATCTTTTGGAAAAAAGAGGCCTTTGACAGACCGTGACCCCAGACTGAAAATCACTGATGTCGAGTACATTAATGTAAATAAATTCAGTTGAATGGTATTTTTCATTAGCTTTGTAGCATTTATGTTACTTCTTTAAAAGGTGCTTGAAAAATAGACACCTTATGATTGGCTGCCACAACATAGAACACTTCAGAGACTAACTCATGACCAAACCAAACAGACAAGACACTCAGACTTTAGGACGATTTTGGTCATAATTACAAGATAGAAAGAATGAAAAAAAAATAACTTCAGTGGAATTAAAATCGCCACTTTACCATGATGTGTTTGTAACAAGAAAACCGTCTCAGAGCTATTATAAAACTAAAGGAAAAGTGAAAACACAAAATGGAAAGCGGGAGGCAGGCCAAGCCGTCTCAGCAGTCTGCACGTCCTCGTAAAGCTGAGGAGGAACGCTGCTCTATGCTCTTCTATGAGACTTCCAACTAGTAAACCCTGCCTGAAAACGGAGTTATCTTTAATGATTATAATCACATAAAATATAATTTGTTTTCTTTCAGCAATTGCCATGTGTTTCTTTATAGAGAGCTGCTGAAAAGAGTCTTAAAGCCATGAAACAACAACCAACATTAGCTGCGTTTAGCTTAGCTATGGTGATGTGAAGTCATGTGACCGGGCTGTAGTTCCTTCATAGTCACGTAAGCTTTCTTCTCCAAAATGATAACAGTGGTGTTTACGTTCGAGACATTATGTGTAAGTATCATAGATTCTTATACAGAGATTTTCTGAAATAATCCAGAAGCCAATGTGAACATCCCAATCGCTTTTGTCAAAAACAAAACAGGGCAACGCTAACTTCTTGGGTACAAAAATACTGTAGAGCACCTGCTGCTATCTGTAAACACTTTTGCTTGTAGCTGCTGTAGGAAATGTTCTTTTATTCGAGGCCCAGGAGTCGATTCAAAAGAAACGAAGTGAAGCTCCTCTTATGAGTTTCAAGAGTATTTAATAAAAGGATGCAGCAGTAGGTTTTACAAAAGTTTCACATCTGTGGCTCAATAGTCCGGGACACGCATCCACAGGCCACTGACTGAGTGGAGCTCATCAGTAGTTACTGTCTGCCGGTCCGGAACAAAAGAGTGCTCGAGCTCCCAATACAAACATTTTTTATAGAACCATCCCTTTCCGGCCATACAATAAACAACTTCAAAATAAGACGTGCTCCGGTCTCGTGCTCTCATTAGTTGGTAGCGGGGGCTGGATCATGTTGGCCGCTTGTCACATGGGGTTCTCCGGATTCTTCTATAGGCTGACGTCGTCGGGGGCGGGTCCTCTTATGACGTCACCGTCGCCATCTTTTTAGTGATGTCCTGAAGCTCTCATCTACGATATTCTATTATGCAATCCTTCTGAAGTTTATCAGTTATTAAACACGCAATAGTATCATTGCAGCATCAATGAGTGAGAGGTAGAGGCGGTGTGTTTAGTATGTAACTCCACGCGTCCTTCTCCCTCCACTCATATATACAATACAATATTAGCTATATGCTATCTGAGGCTAAAAACAACAATACTACCGGAATTGGACAAATATGATCCGTCCAGAAACAGTGAATTATCTTTTAATGTTCCGTTTCAATATATTGATTATTTCTAACAAGGGCAACATTACAGATTTCAAGGCTTTATTGGTCATATGCACAGCATATACAACGTATATGTTGGCAATGAAAATCTTATGTCGCGTGCTCCTCCAACCACTCAACATAGGCCTACATGGTGCAAATAAGATAAATAAAATAGTGCAAAAATAGAGAAGAATATTTACAATAACAACAATAAAGATTTGAGGATGTGAAATATATACATATGTGGAATACATTGAAAGTATTTAAACACTTTACACTGTTGAATGAGGAGGTATGGGCAGATGCATATATTATGTATAGCAGATGTATATGGCAGATATGTACAATATATAGATATGTGTACTATAAACAGATATGTATGGCAGATGTGTATAATATATATATATATATGTATGTGTGTACTATAAAAAGATGTGAGTAGACATTCACACAGCTCAGGAGTTCAGCAGTCTTATAGCCTGTGGTATAAAACTGTCTCTGAGTCTGGTAGTCTTGGTCCGGATGCTGCGGTACCGTCTGCCAGACGGCAGCAGACAGAACAGATTGTTGCTGGGGTGATTGGGGTCCTTTAATATCCTACCGGCCTTCTTCCTACACCGCTGGGTGTAGAGGTCCTCCATGGATGGCAGCTCCGACCTGGTGATGTGCTGAGCAGTTTTCACCACCCTCTGTAGAGTCTTACGGTTGAGGGCGGTGCAACTGCCATACCAGGCGGTGATGCAGCCAGTCAGGATACTCTCGATGGTGCACCTGTAGAAGTTGCAGAGTATCCTGGAGTCCATGTTGAACTTCCGCAGCCTGCGGAGGAAGAAGAGCCGCTGTCGAGCCGTCTTGGATATGACCCTGGTGTGATGTGTCCATGTCAGGTCCTCACTGATGTTTACCCCGAGGAACCTGAAGCTGCTGACTCTCTCCACAGGAGTCCCGTCGATGGTGATGGGTGTGTGTGCCTCTCTCTGCCTCTTCCTGTAGTCCACAATCAGCTCCTTTGTTTTGCTGATGTTGAGATGGAGGTTGTTGTCCTGGCACCAAGATGTCAGGGCTCTGACCTCCTCTCTGTATGCCGTCTCGTCGCCGTCTGTGATCAGGCCGATGACGGTTGTGTCGTCAGCAAACTTGATGATGGTGTTGGAGCTGTGTGTGGCCACGCAGTCGTGCGTGAACAGGGAGTAGAGGAGAGGGCTGAGCACACAACCCTGAGGGGCTCCGGTGTTGAGGGTCAAGGTGGAGGATGTGATGTTCCCCATCCGCACTGCCTGGGATCTGCCCGTTAGGAAGCTCATGATCCAGTCACAGAGGGCGCTGTTGAGCCCAAGGTCCCTGAGCTTAATGATGAGCTTGGAGGGCACAATGGTGTTGAATGCTGAACTGTAGTCAATGAACAGCATTCTCACATAAGTGTTCCTCTGGTCCAGGTGGGAGAGGGCAGTGTGGAGGGTGAGGGAGATGGCATCATCCGTGGACCTGTTTGCTCTGTAGGCAAACTGCAGGGGGTCCAGTGAGTCAGGGAGGGAGGAGGTGATAAAAGTTTTGACTAACCGCTCAAAGCACTCAGAGGGGATGATTGTGATACTTTGGACTGTTATGGACCTACCAGCAATACACAGAGCTAAATAACTGTCAGAGTTCACACAGTCTTGAAAGTAGATGCAATCAAATCCCCCCCTTGTGACCTTGTATGATAGGAAGGAAGTACATTCAGGGTCAACTTTCCTTGTGACTTTTGAAACATGCATAGTACAATTGCAAGTTGTGCATAACAAATACAAAAACTGAAGAAATGTTAAAGCCAATGTAGCAGGTATATAAATATACAGGAATGCATTCCACCAATAATCCCTCACGTTTTATTTTATTGTTCCAATATTATTTATTGTCACTTTTATTTTGGTATGTTTACTACAAAAGACCGTTTTGGAAGCTAATGCTTTTATTTTGAAGTCTTCACTTTCGGCAGTGACGTCATCTACCTGCGTTGCACCCTCTCTCACTCAGTTGTTTGATGGCAGACTGAGGTGAGGAGAGTTTGTCATGTGCTCTTTGTAGATTTCTGTTCTAAATGATGTTTACAGTGTTTATATAATCTTAAACTGTGAAACAAGGTTATAATATCATTCCATGGTGCTAATGTGTTGCTGTGTAGTTGTTTTGCAGAAGTTTGAGTGTTTTAGCAAACTTTTAGTTAAGTGTACTGTTTAGCAGCACTTGTGAGGACTCACACACAGCACCTGCAGCATGTTTCATGGCGTCTTTTCCCCACCACAGACTGGTGTGTTGCAGACGTCCATCTGTATTAATGCTGCTGCATTATTGTGTTTATTTCATGCAGGTATGTTTATTGCTCCCATGTTTTTGGTCTATTGTGTTTTGTACTATGTGTTTATTTTATTGTTTTATTTACATATCTAAAAATACTAATTAGCCGGTGGTGTATACATTTCCAGTGTAACTGTAATTTTACAGTGTATTGTGATCTATTGTGACAGATTTGATATGTGAATGTTTTATAAGTACTAGTCTCGCAGTTGTTTGTATGGCAGACTGAGACTGGTGTGTTGCAGACGTCCATCTGTATTAATGCTGCTGCATTATTGTGTTTATTTCATGCAGAGGAATAAATACGCCACAGTTTCGGTTAAAGACAACAACCGAATCTCCTTGCCCATCAAACACGCACAACACAACGCAGAGTCGTAGCAAGGGTCTGCTGAGAAGCAGGCCCAGACGGGCTACAACAACACAAATATTTCTCCTCATCTGTCTTATGTTTGATTTCCTTTGTTAGGGTTTGATCTCGGGGGTCAGGTGGCCATCGGCTTCTCACATTGGAAGAGTCCTTTCCCAGCGAGCGGCCACAACCTCCCCAGTCCGGACTGCGTTCACTCGGAGGCCTCTGCCGTCCCACCCATTAACGAGAATCTCGAGCCGGTGTCCTGCCCAGCGTCACTGTCAATCACCCCGTTGCCCACCTGCAGCGCCAGTCAGGAGACCCTCTGCGACAGCAGCACCAGTACGTGGAGTGCAGCGCAGTACATGTTTAACCCCTCAGTTTACTGGAGCAGCAGACTTTTAAAGCACACGTTCACATTTCAAAGTTCAGTCTTGTATGTAGGCTTTCTATTAGAACATGTTCAGAAAACACATTATTATACGGCCCGTCTGAGTATACCTGAATTTATTCTCTGTCTCTTTAAGCCCCCCTTCTCATAAATCCCAGTCAGCAGTTGTTTATTGTAGTGTCTTTTTTCCTCATGTTATTTTTTTTCCTTGATTTTCCTTGGCAGAGACAATCTACACATTGGTATCTAAAATGATTTCAATGAAATAAATGCCAGACGAAATGTACATTTCATTGTTTGATTCAAAATGATGTGATGTTTAGCTGAAGCTAACAGCAGTCTGTGTTAAACACATCAATTAGATATATTTCCCAATCTTTTTCAGTACAACGTAAGCACAGCGAGAGATTTGTACTAGATTATAATAGTCATATTAACTTTGTCAAAACTATGAAATTATATGTTTCCCCGTCAAATTAAATTGCAATAAACAATGATAATAATAATAATAATGATAATAATAATGATAATGATAATATATATAAGAGATCTCTTTAGGGTTATCAAGGCCAGAAGGAATGATTACAGTATTATATTATATTTCTCATTATTTACATTGTTAATTTAGACTTGAAAAAAATCCTTACTATATAATACCTACTTAAGTGGGTCCTTGAGTTTCTATGAAAATGTTCACACTGACACTGTCATTGTTTTGGCTACAGCAACACTGACACAGCTAGCCCTCTTTTCTGATTGGACGATGAGAGAGCAGCTTAACCTCTGATTGGCTGCCAGGGAATACAGATCAAGAATGCCGATGAACGGCATGCACCTCCTCTCCCTCTCTCCCTCTCTCACTGTAAACATCCTTCTCATGCTTGTGTTTTTCTCCAGAGAAGATCTTTGGCAGCTTTTGGTCGTATAGCGTCTATGACAGACCTGTATGTGTGTGTGACGATGTGTGTGTCCAATGTGATGTTGGATCGACGGATGCGGCGATGAGGATTAAGGAGTAGAAAGTGGGGATGCTGCGTTTCCTCTTGGGACGTCGTGTTTGTTTGTTTCCTCAGCGAGGTCATTTGCACGCTGGGGCAGGGGGGGAAGAAGGGGTGACCGGTGTGTGTGTGTGTGTGTGTGTGTGCATGTGTGTGTATGTGTATGGGGAATGATCTCCTGGCTGTTTTGGCGTCTGCTGCAGCTCTGCTGAAAAGCCCCCCCCCTCCCCCTCCCTTCCTTCCCCTCTGAAAGGTGAAGCTGCCTCTCTTCTTCTCTCCACCTTCACTCGGTGAGTGTTGTCAAGTTATCTTGAAGCAGAGGCAGCTTGTTCACCAGTGTTTATTTTTTTGTTTTTGCTGCAGTGCTCTCCCTCTCTCTCTCTCTCTCTCTGTCTTTCTCTCTCTTTTTTGTGTTGCCATATCCTACTCGCACACCGATTCATCTCTTCTCTTTGACCTTCACATACACACACACACACACACACACACACACACTCTCACAGACACTCAGGCATATACTTTTTTCCAAATCTTTCCCCTTTTCTCTTGATCATTGAAGTATTTTTTTCAGACATATCTTGTCCTCTACGCTGCATCAGTTGTAAGACACAGAAATGGGTCATGTCTCTGTGAGTGAGTATGTGACATCCCGGCAACAGTAGCAGGTTTGTAGGTGTGAAATCTGCACTGATTGCTGCGAGGGAGAACATGCATCCCCCCCCTCTGTCCATCTCTGGACATGATGACCAAAATGACAATCCTCCTAACAGGTGACCGAAACCATATCCTCACAGCATCAGAGAGAAGCAGACAGGAAGTTCTCTGATTATGTGTTTGATGGATACATCCAAGAAAACTGAAACAGCATCAAGAACAGATTAACAAGATAAAGATAAAAGCCAATGTTAAAACTTACAATGTTAATCATAAAATAAACTGGCATTTTTAAGGCGCTCTTCATTCATTTTTAGGGTTGGTAAAAAGCAAGAGCAAAATGTATATACAGCTCCCATATTAAAACAGTGTACATACAGTAGGTAATGCATCATAAAAGTTGTATCGCTAAATCTCTGCCAACGCACACTGCTATCACATCTGGGAAACCAGTTTCACTATCACAAAAAGTTTAACTGTGACAATTTCGATAGATCGATTGGTGCCCAGTCTATAGAGCAAAGCTGTGTTGTTGACAGATCCCGGAGCAGGACAATGCTACGCTATGATTATCCAGACTGTTCAAAGGCTACCTTAGTACCATCATTAGAGTCATGTCTATGTGAGAAGCAGATTTCTTTAAATAAATATGGAGAAAAGTGTAGATCAAGCTCCAAAAACACCAGTTCCTACACTTCCCATCAGGTGTCAGATCATCCCTGGCAATCTTAGACGCACTGTCTCCTGTGTGTGTTTGTTGGGATGCAACCAGTCTGATTTCTGCACAGCTCTGTACAGCATAGCATACCATTTACTAATTTAGCTTATCAGGTTCTCATCACTGGGTTTGAATCCGAAGTCTGACTAGTATTAACAGTATGTTTAAAAATGGTGAGTTATTTCATTTGATGACCGTGGGAGCTGATGAGCCTACATGAAAATGAACTCAATGGGTTGGTTGGAGTAATTCTCTGCCCCTAAATAACAAAAGAAGAAGGAACAAAATTACATCACATCACATTACATGTCACTTGTTAGACACTATTATCCAAAGACACTTACAGACACTCAATGCTGTGGGCAATCTCCACAGGAGCAATTTGGGGTGAAGTGTCTTGCTCAGGGACACAACGACATGCTGACGGAAGCCGGGATGGAACCAGTGCTCCCCTGATCCGAAGATCAACACACCATCCCACTGCGCCGTAGCCTGCCTACCTCCCTAAATTATGTGATGTACAGCCATGTCACTTCATATAGTCCTTGTGCTACTAAAATAGTGAAAGCAAGAGGATCTGCGTGCTGCCAAAGCCCCCCCACCACCTGAGTTGTGGCTCTGGTTACAGTCGTACAACAGGATGGTTACAGTTTGATGGTCCCATTGTTTGACTGGCCACTGTCTTGGTACAGCAGGATGTAGGCTCATGTATAGTGTGTCAGTCTTTGAGGTATAACATCATAGCACATCTATCCCGTTAATGAGACTTCTGTGTGTCCTGAGGAAACATGCGTCTTGGATATGGAGAGGGGGGAAAAAAGTCTGTTTGTAAAGAAGTCTCATTTCAGGTAACATAGACCATAAAGCAGGGTCTGCTCTAGGGTGGGCCTACCTTGTGATTTACAGGTCACTTTCAAAATGTTTTGTCCGGTTTGTGTGTTGTCAGTGAGTCGTATTGTGTTTCTGTTAGCTGCATCCACGGGCTCCCATGTTCCCAAGCTTCAATGGCTAATTAGGAGCCAAGGACACTTCCACAACCTCTATCCCTGTCCCCGGTACTACGGCTCAGCAGAAAGATTTAGCTGAGTCACCTTTTCATGTCACACACTAAAAATCAGCACACCTCTACAGAAGCTCTTCAGGGAACTTAAAGTGAGGGATAGAGATATTTAGATGGAGAATTGATGTCCCCCAACCTAAAAGACACTGCCTGGTTGATAAATAGACCCAATTATATTTTGTGTTCCTATGGAGAATGTCCTTTCAAAGCATTTAATCTTAAAACCTAGTAATAGGGAATAAACGTAACTGAGCTGCCATTTCCCTCTTTCTTGGGTCTTCCCTCTGTGGCTTTCACACATCTTTCTCTCTCACATAATCTCTCTTACTCTCTGAGAGAGAAAGACCTTCCTGGGAAAACTCGAGAGGGTATCACCCTAAAGGGTTGGGAAAATGATAGGTGCAACAAAACGTTTTTATGGCTTAACAAAAATGGAGTTTGACGCTAAGCTCATAAATAGCCAGACTTGTTCCAGGCAGTGTATTTGTTAAAAATATTGGACTGGTAATCCGGACTTAAACTCAAATTTAATGTGAACGCTTATGACCTAAGATTAGCTGTGGACAGCTGCACACACACAGAAACATACAGGTGCTTTAACAAAGTGTTATAAAAGTTTTGTGTTTCCTAAAGGTGTGAGTTTATCTCTTCATGAGGCTGAGCCCCGGCGGGGGAGCCACCACCGACGCAGAGTCCGGCTGCAGCCCTCAGCTTCAGGCTACCAGGCCGCAGACAGACCTCTCGCCTTCCCCTTCTGTGGGGGGGCAGACATCATGGAGGAATCCTCGTCTAAAGCCACGGACTCCAGCACTCAAATTGATGTTCCTCCCCTCGGTGAGAACCAGTGCCACTAGAGCTTTAACGTTCTCTACGCATGCAGTTCACAATACACAGACACACATATATTTATAAGTGCCAAACTCTCTCTTTATCACATTCTATTTAATGTTTAAAGTTTCAAGTAACAGTTTTAACAAAGCAATCAAAATACAAAGAAGAAATCTTATAAGGCGCTAGATATGCCTCTCCCTCTCTCACACACACACTTATAGTGTGTATCATAACTGGGTATTATAACTTTCTCTCTGTTGATCTTGCCTCCAGCTGTGAAGAATGCTAATGTGCTTCTTGAAAGAAAAAGGTCAGAGGGCATCAGCAGCCCGTCCAGAGACGACGACTCCACCCTGCTCAACCCGGGAACCAACAGCAGCATCCTGGACAACAACACCAAGTCCGATTCGTGCCTCCCAGAGGTCAGTGGGGAAGCTGGCCAGAAGAACTCTAGTGTGTAATGATGTGTGTGAAGGTGGAGGAGCCAATGGCCAGCTTACTAAGTGTTCCTCGTTGTCTGTGTCTCCTTGATGTCTATGTGTCTATCCATCAGGGGAGGAGTAAGTCCAGCTGCCTTTGCTTCAGTGATGGAAAGAGTCGCATTGACTACATCCTGGTTTACAGGAAGTCCAGCTCGCAGTCCGAGAAAAGGGAGATATTTGAGAGGAACATCCGTGCAGAGGGCTTACAGATGGAAAAGGAGGTAAATAAACATCCACACGTGCTGCTTATTTGTTTATTCATGATGTTGTAGGGTTCAGCTGAATCATCATGTCAGCCTTCTGGCCTTACATAACATACATTATATCCAGATATTAGGAGTTCTGTGTGATGTACAGTGTAATGTGATATCTTTGTTTCATCCACGATCAACAGTCTTAGTAGTTGCCAGTCAGTGTGGGAAAAAAATGTCAGCTAAAGGTGTTTAAACCAAAGGAGAATAACTAACACCGGTGTGATTGCAGTGAGATTATGACCATCCTGGCCAAAGTTACAGGGGGGGGGGGCAGGGGAGTGCCAAACCTGACAGCCATAACAACAGCTCTGCCAGATTGAAAAGCTCCCCTTTTCATTTTTCACCCTATAGGTTCATCGTCAATTTCTCTTGTTTGCTTAAACTAGAGGAGAATAACTAACACCTGGTGATTTTTGTGAGATTGTGATCACCCCTGCCAGATGTACCTTGAAGCCCCCATGCCATTTTATACACCATGTATCCAGAGTTAAATGCTTTTGTTTGCTTAAAGGACTGAAAAGCCAAAGCGAAATGCCCACTGTTAAACCCTCATTGCCATTATCAGTTTTATATAGTGATCTTATGTCATCAGTTGCTTATTTAAAATTCCAGCAGATTCTACGAAGCATATCAAACTCAACTTGGTTTTCCCCTAACTCTGACGAAATATCTGCTGATGACTGTGTTCTTACAGTAAAGGAGACTTAGCTTTGCTCTGAATACTCTGGCAAACCTGCAGCTGCTGTCATATTGCACAACATTAGCAACATCAATACCAATTTGTATGAAGAAGGCAATTAATGCTTGGTCGTAAAATCCATTTAATCTCGGATTGCTGAATTGTGAGTGCTGCTGTGCCATTTGTTATTCAGCCACCACTCATAAAACCCAAACAATTGTGCTCTATACTGCTTATATTTATCAATTCTTATTTCAAGTGTCACTAAAAAGAGTGGAAAATGTGGATTTATTGAACTAGAAGTTATTTGCCAATCCAGCAACACTTTCAGGAAAAACTTGTGTCCTTCAACATTGGGAATGCATTCTTCGGATTCATGTAACACGAGAAAGAGAGGAAGAGCAGAACGAAGCAAACATATTGATGTTGAACATCTCATCTTCTTTGCTGAAAGGAAATTGTGTCTGTTTGGTTTCTTCCAGGGCTCTTTGACAAACAGTGATGTGATTTTTCTGAAGCTTCATGCACCGTGGGATGTCCTGTGTCGCTACGCAGAGCTCATGAACATTCGTATGCCTTTTAGGTGAGACAACAGGCTAAATATGTCATTCACTGCATTTCATTTCCATTCAACCGTTTTGTATCATAATGTGGTCGTTTTTGGTCATTATTCATTGCTTTTGTTTGTGCAATCTCAAAGAAAGTCCTGAGTTTTCTCCACCCCTTTTGGAATTTCATGCCCTAATAATATCTCACCCAAGTTCCACCTTTGCTCCTGTCAGTATCACTATGGTTGATAAAGGTTGTAATCAACCTTTTGAATAGATTATAAAACCTGAATGGAAACAAAACAAACAAAGACGATTCATTAAAATAATCTCACCTTGCAGTACTGATCCAAAATCTCCAGTGGGATCCTTAACAATTGGTACTTTTATTAGTATTATCATATTTATTATTAGTACCAAAAGCAGTAACTGTGAAAAAACATAATAGAACTGATACATGAAGCAGAAACCGTAGCAGTAATGTTTATATCCTTTGAACTGTACGTATCAGATATTAAAGGGGCCATATTATGCTTTTTGGGGTTTTCCCTTTCCTGTGTTATTTATGTTTGTGTGCATGCAATAGGTCTGCAAAAACTAAAATCCCAAAGTTCAGGCCAGAGGGAGATTCTCTCCCATATCCGCCCCCCCCCCCTGCCTGAAATGCCTCGATGAGATTCCTTTCTTTACTTCCTGGTTCAGTTACGTATCACACTGACATCAACGTGATACGGAACTGAACTCAGCCAATAGCAGTGCGAGCCGCTGCAACACCACTAAGGTAAAGCCACCCAAGCAGAGGAACCATGGCGAGAAGACGCTGCAAACCAAAACTTTCTTTGTTTGCCATACCAAAGGAAGAACACATGAAGAACAAGTGGCTTGCATTTATTTTTACCATTACTCCCCCGGAGCAAAAACCCAAGTTATGGTTGTGTTCTCGACAGTTCACTGAATTGTGGAGCTGTTGTGGAAATTGAGCCGCAAGCACACTGCTAGGCTCGGCAAAGTTGCAAGCTAACGCTATTAACGCTATGCCACCAAGCTTTTAGGCTGTATGCACACTAACTTTATCTAAATTGTGCAGAAATACGGCGATGGTTTTTCATTCACAACACGTTAACCTCTAAAGCCCAGAAGCAGCAACTTGTAAGAAACAGCGTCTCAGGGCATGTTAACATTTAACAACATATTAATGAGGCACACCCACTTAATGGGAAGAAACTCAGCTACCAGACCATATTAACCATTTTTACCTTAACGAAACACAACTCCAACACCAAGCGTCTAAATCAGCACTGAACGATAACGAGCTAACGCTACATAGCACATGAGTGAGCTACGGCGATTTGTTTACTTCATGCTATCTGCACAAACCACATATCATATGGAACCTGAGATTCCACAGTCAAGTCTCCTCACTGTACGACCAAAACTGAACTAGCAGCCAATAAAGAGCAAGAAAACCGCTTCACTTTACAGAGCCATAACTATAAACACGTCTTACCTTTGCTGTTTGTGATCAACAGTTGTGTTCAAGGGCATAAAACCGCTGCTGAAGTTTAATCCAATATCTCTTTGTCACTTTGAAATTATTACTGATAATCCATCATTATTTATTTGTAAAAAACTAAGGTGGGGGCCTGAGCTCTTCAGAGCGTTTTCAGAGTGAAAAGTGATCATTTATGCACAGGCAGTGTGAGGAAAATAAAGTGCTTTTTCAACATGAAAGCATGAAAACATGCTTTAGTGGAGCAACAAAGTACATATATGAACCTGACAAAGTAGCATAATATGACCCCTTTAATACTTAATTTCTGCATTTTCCAGGAGAAAAATCTTTTTCATGCACCGACGGCCCAAGTTCATGAGCAGGTGAGTGTTCAGTAAAAGAGGCAGCATTAAATCAGCTGATGAAGCAAAAGCCCTCCTCTGGCAGCTTTATCAGAAACTTCTCTTGCAGGATGGAAAAGCGCATCAACAAATTTCGTGGCTGGCTGCCCCGAAAGCCCATGAAGTTTGACAGCAACACTCTACCAGACTTAGAGGAAAACGAGAGCTTCACTGCCCCCTTCAGTCGATCAAGGATACATCAGTGAGTCTTTATGAAACAACCCTTTAAAACGTTTACCTGAGACAAGAAATTGATGAACAAAAATGTCAACTGGTTCGTTTCACTGCAGTTTCATCATCCACAACAAAGACACCTTTTTCAACAATGCCACCAGAAGTCGAATCGTCCATCACATCCTTCAGCGGGTCAAATATGAGGAGGGTAAAAATAAGATGGGTGAGTTTTCGCAAGGCATTGTTACACAAATACTATAAATATTTGAAACCTGAGTAAGTTGCTCTTAAACCTGCCTTAAGTGTTAGGAACCATGAAAAATTATATTTAAATGATTTTAAACGGCAAACATATTTTAAAGCTTTGTTTAAATCTGTATTTTCTTTGTTCTGCTACACCTGTAGTTTTTACATTACATTTCATTTGCCTGACGCTTTTATCCAAAGCGACTTACAATAAGTGCAAAAAACATAAAGTATCAAACTCTGAACAACAAGGACAGTGCAGATATATTCACTTCAAGCAAGTCATACAAAAAGTAACATCCCCTATTATGTGCTATCTGGCTTCTGTTGCTCTTCTTTAAATATGCTCTGTTTTTGATTTCAGGTCTTAATCGTCTTTTGAGTAATAGCTCATATGAGGCAGCTTTCCCTCTTCACGAGGTAATTTTGCTGATTAATTACATTACCTGTCTTCAAGTCATCACTGTTTCCTGTGATATTACAGCAGTACATAGCCTACATTGTGTTTCTCCATCTTTGTGTGTGTACATAATGGGTTTGGGCTTTAACAGGGGAGCTACCACAGCAAAAACTCCATCAGAACACACGGAGCAGAGAACCATCGGCACCTGCTGTATGAATGCTGGGCCTGGTGGGGGGTGTGGTACAAGTACCAACCACTGGACCTCATCAGGTATCCCAACTACACTCAGAAACCTGAAGGTGCAATGTGTATGATAATGCCAGAGTTATATTTAAACATTAAACATGAATGAACTAACATAATTAACTAAATGTGAAGAGGTACAGTATTCACATCAAGTCAAAGACTTCTCTGTGCTGTGTCGCAGAATAGCTACTGAAATTAGCATGCTAACTGACTAGCCAGTCCTTCCTGTAATACCACTAGTTCCCCTAGAATTGAAAGAGAATCACTGTGGGGCTAGTCTGACCTCAGACCAGAGAACCACAAGTAATAAGTGTCTTAAAAGCGTTTGCTGAAAGTGTTTTAATGACGCTACTTTACCCCATCACGCTAAAGCCACCTTTAGCTTAGCCTTGATGAAGCCACGTGACCGTGTTGTTTACAGCATTAAGTAAGTTCTTTCAATTGCATATGCATTTCAACTTTCATAAAAGCAGTGAAATATGTAGAGGTTATCCTGCTGAACACAACATGTTAGCTTCATTAAAATATTCCCCCACATCTTATTTCCTGTATTATTCCAAAATCCAATTGAAAAATCCCATTGCTTTTTGTCGATGGTATGCTATCTTGCGATGCTAACTTCCAGATCAACCTACAGAAATATGCAATAGTTATACCTTTTATTTCGATTTTACAGTGCAAGTAGTAAAGTAGAATTACTGCCCCCTGTTCTTTGGAGCAGGAGCCTGAGAACTACACATTGCCCCTATATCATCAGCATTACATTTTGAATTTAAGAAGCCATTTTGGCTCTGCTGTTGTTTCAGGAGGTATTTTGGTGAGAAGATTGGTCTGTACTTCGCCTGGCTGGGATGGTACACTGGGATGCTGTTTCCTGCAGCTCTGGTCGGCCTTTTGGTATTCCTATATGGCGTTTTCACTCTAGAGCACTGCCAGGTCAGGTAAACACACCTCCTCTCTTTATTGATAAATGTAAGCGTCCCCAGAGCAGGTAGCAGTATTATATTCGTAGAATTGACAGAACAATAAGCCTTGATTTATGCTTCAGCTGTACTCAGTAAACACAGACCTGATAAATAATGGTATTTAGAAAAGGAAGTCATGTCACTGTTTCCTAATGCGTAGCTAATTTGGTTTTATGGTTAAGGCATCATATTATGTGTCCCTTATTGCTAATAGTATAATTTGGTATTTGCAATGTTGATTGTTGTCATTTGTATTTTCTCTTTGTGTTTTTTTCTTCTTCATTTCTTTCCATTGTGTCCACCTCCAACAACAGACACATACATGCTGTGGTGTACTTGCTTGCATTTTTTAAAAGATTTAAGTGGCATCAGTTTGGGTTAGTAAAATGTTGCCTAAATGTTGCTGGAGTTTGATGGGCTGCATGTTGTCCTTCAGTAAGGAAATCTGCCAGGCCAAAGACATCATCATGTGCCCCATCTGCGACCAGTACTGCCCCTACCTGAGGCTGTCAGACAGCTGCATCTACGCCAAGGTACTGTCCCCACAGCAACACAAGATAATAGTCCTGAACAGATGTTTGCATTCTGGTTTTGAACTCATGGAAATGTGTGTTCAATATGATACTTTCATTCTAAATGATAAGGCACCTAAATGGTTTATTTAAGGATAACTCTAGTATGTTGGATTCAAAAATGTACTGGTCAGGGAATGATGCTCAACTGTTTAAGTATTTACGGTAAGCTACATTTCTGAAATTCCTGTATCTTCTCAGGTCACCCATCTGTTTGACAATGGTGCAACGGTTTTCTTTGCTGTTTTCATGGCTGTATGGGGTAAGTCAAACAGGCATTACATGTTGAGATTTTTGCCCCCTAAGAAGTTAATATGGCTACACGTATTCACCAATTCAATATTTCAGGAACGCAGTTACAGTATCAGTCCTGATGTGCATAAGGGAAAACCTACAATTTCTGCCTTATAAACTTCAGCGTTGGTAATTGTATCTCTTCTTTAAGTAATGAGGTCACGTAATGTACAACGCTGTTTAAAAACATACAAGACACTTTTAGCAGGTCCTATAACCTGCTAACACATGTTTTTAAATCTTAAAACATACATATTTTGATGTGTTTTAATCTAGTGGAGATGTTTAAAACCTCGCTTCTGTGGATAAAGTTCTTTTTGAGAGAGGAGAAAAAACACGATTAAGTTAATTTTGGACTTTCTTTTAGCTCAATTGAAACTTTATCACAGCTTTATTTCTGCCTTCTGCTACTGTAAGTGTAACTGATAAGAGCACTGAGAATGGAGCAAAACAGTTAACTTGCAGGCTATAAAAAACGAAATAAATAAGCTGCAAGATGCTAAAACGCAGCTTAGAATTGAGGGAATGTTCTGCAGTGGAATAACATTTTCTGTCTTGTCACCATGAACACTTTCCAAGTTACACACATTAGTAATTGTTCATATTTTCATTCATTTTTTAAATTTAAATTCTTCCATTTCTTACACATTGCAGCTTTTAAAAAATGACACATAGTATCACATTTCATGTATATTTTACAAGGATGCATTCACTATAATCATCGAGAACTAGTGCTGAACAAGGTCCCAGGGTATAGAAGGTGCAAACAGATGGTGTTTGGTGGGTTCATATTCTTCAGGTGCTTCTGTCACGACTGGTGATGGTGTGGTAGCGCTTACACCACATAGCTGAAAGCTGGTCTGTTTGTATATGTCTTTGTGGAAGGATGAGGGGGCTAAGGAATTGAAAATAAAGGAATAAGAAATCACTCTACTAAGAAAATACAATTTCTTGTAAGTAAGATGGCTTTCACAACTTGCATAACTCATGCTGCTTCTCTCACTTTATTCCATGCCAAAACATGATCAAATCTTTATAGTATACTAAGACAGAATATGCTACAAAACATCTGAAATCTGATATGTATTTGTCACAAAATAAAGTCATTCCACTTGTGAAGTTTCAATTTGATCTTTTGTTTTCTAACCAACCTAAAACAATAACTAGCAGAAGACTATACTAAATGCTCACCCTTGAGTTTGCCAACAGTCTCTGGGTGTTTGAGAGCCTCTTGTACTCTGTTGTCAAATCTCCAACATCTCAGCATGAAGACCAGAGCTAAACACAGCTGCAGAGCAAAGGTCAACACGCCCAGCACGATTATGGTGTTGTTAACTGTTGCGGGTAAAGAGGAGAGGAGGGTTAATGAGGATTTGCCAGGAAACAAACACTGCCAGGACATTTCCCATTCTAACTTAAAGGTCACCTTAATGCAAAGTCCACTTGTTCATGTCTTTTATACATATGTCCCCTCTGTGTAAAGGGATTTGGAAAGTTTCAGGATAAAAGATTCTGACTCTTTAAGTGCTGATACATTTATCTAAAAACCTGTCAGAAAATGAGCTGATCAGATTTTGGCCACTTTGTGCTTTTGTTTTTCGGTTTGTGCAACCGTGAGCCAATAACCAAGCAAGGTAACACGCGCCCACATAATCACCTGAATCTACTAAAGCACGATTGTGTTTTTTTATACCAATCATCTTACAGAGGGGCGTGGCCAGCAGGGCAATCACACCCATTTAAACATAAATCCAAAAGCTTAATTAGCTAAATTAAGTGAGACCATGTTATAAGTGTTCAAGTGCATTTGTTGCATCAGTGTGTTAGTAATTCAGTCACTCAGTGGAAGTGGAAACCATATCAGTTTCACCCTGATAAATATTGTATTGCAAATTGCAGATATAGTGGGACTCATGTAAGTCAAAGGGAAGTAAAAATGTAAAACAATTAAGTATGTTAAACAGGAAGAACAAAAACATTAGCATTTTCACTGCCAGTAGAGTTACAGTAAGAGTACAGTAGATCTCTTATAAGGTAAAGTTACATGAGCTGAGGAGTTGGGTGGGGGTTGACTCCCAGTGGGTGACCTCTGGCTGGGTCAGGTTTTGGTTCTGCAGAATTCCCATCAGTCAGTCCTCGCTGCTCCAGCAGCCTCCCTCTGAATCCGGGCACAGCCATTTCTTTGTGTTAACATTCTCCAATGAATCACAAATTCTTCTACACTATAAAAGGATCACATTTCTTAGATTTCTTTCAATTTGGCTTTTTATCTTTCTTGCATTTTAACTTGTGTGATTTGTGAATGCTGAGGAATCCAGTACCTTACAAAATGCTGGTGATACAGCTGAATGATGTGGTGTGGCAAGAAATGTACATATGTTGAACAAAATGTGTTAAAGACAATTTGATCACATCAGCATTATATTAGAAGTTTTTTTCGGAAGTAAACATGTCAGATTCTAACTTAAAATATCCAATTACCTCTCTTCTCTTGTCTGCAAGCTAACATTAACAACCTTTATTACGTTACAGACCTTTAACTTCCCTGCAAACTAATGCCATGCAGCAAAATAAAATAGGGTAGGGTTGAAAGAAGTTGAATTTCTGTTGAAGGAGCAACTGAAGACAAGAGTGTAAAGTAAAATAAAAACAATAAGACAAAAACATAAAAAATGTATCTTAGTTGGTCCAAATAAAGGTAAATATACAACAATATTTTGCACAAAAACAAGACACAACACATTCGCAGATCGTCACACAAGTAATCTGACTCAAAACATGCTATGCAAAGCTAAAGCACAGCTAAAGTCTAGGAAAATCATTGTGGAAGAAGAAGTTGTTTTCACAGCTGTGAAGACTTGCCAGAGACACTAAAACATATAACTCTAAAGTATCAAGATCAACATTTATATCCAGATTAAAGTCTTTAAAATGTCTGAAAGTGCTCTCAGGTACTGACCTTACAGTAACTGCTTCTTGGAAGCTGCTGTCCAAATGAATATATTTTGAGGCTCTACGGCGCAAATCCCTTCATTAGGGTTTCTTTGGAAGTTTGCTCCCCTGCTGCCTCCACATGGGATGTGGTGCCCTTCTCAAACGGATGATCCCTCACATCCAAGACATACTGCTCTGTGTACGGATGTGGATACCAAAGAGAAAATAAAAAAAGACAAGCACTGGTTTAAGAATAAAAGCTTCAGAGTTGAGAGGAGAGGCAGGTTGTTGTGTGTGAAATCAGTCAGCTATTCAAAGGACTTTGTTCAGCCTTAGCTTCCCTCAATGCCTAAACTCAGGCAGGTTCACAAGTCTAACTATCTTGGCTTTAAACCAGCTGGTTTCTCTGTATGCACTGGTCAGTCAGCATTGAGCCCAAATCACACGCACAAAGAGCATTTTACCATCACTTCACCTTCTTATTTGGTTTGTCGGTTGGGAAATACGACTTCAAAGCTTTATGTGCCAATTTTACCTTTTCATTGTGTTGGAAGCTTCCTCCAGCAGAATAGTTTATGTAAGATGAAATGCTGTTGTTAACATTCTGCATATTTGACAGGGTGAGGCTCTCCTGCTAGGTTAAAGCTGCACTAATCAATACGTTTGTAATAAAATAATCAGATAACTCTGTGTCGTGTGAAAGTGTTCGCCGTTGTGAAACTCACAGGCAATTATCATGTGACTCCCCTCAGTTCTACAAAGCGTGTTAGTGTCTTTCAGCTTTGTTTTGGTTTAACAGCCAGCACCTTTATTGCTTTGATTCACTTAAGTATTTCCATAAACAACGAAAATCCTATGGCACAATACCCGCTAAGCAGCATACAGCAGACAGACACAGTTAGCAGTTAGCAAAGGAGAGCCATTAGCTGCTCAAGCTAGCAGTGTCCTTCAGGAGTGTATTTGAGACCAAAAACGGACATGTAGAGGGAAGTAAATATTGAACTTTTGTATAATATATTCAATATTTTCATATTGTTGAATATGTTATGAATTACATAAAACATTTTGCTCTTTCAGGAAGAATAAATTAAGTTTTTGAAAGGCTTTTGGATTCAGTTGGCATGGTGTCAAACAAGGCTGCAGTGATGGAACTATAGCGTTTACTTCACTAATCCCTTGTAATACCTCATCGGCACAAATGTATTTTCCTAATTATGACTTGTTTCTGCTTTTTTCCCCAATGCAGCATCTCATAAACAGTACAAAAAACTATGTATACTATGTATGTCTTGCATGTACTCCAAATCCTTATAACAACCAGGAAGACGCCTGCCTGTTGTTCAAGGTTTATCCTCCAGAATGTATTTATGCAAGGAAACTCAAAATGTGTCTCCACAAAGACGTCATGGAGTTTTATCAGATATTTAAGGGACTTCAAATCAGACACAATGAGGAGTTCAGTAGTGTTCACATAATAATAATAATAATAATAATAATGATGATAATAATAATGATGATGATGATGATGATGATGATGATGATGATGATAATAATTGTAATAATACATTTTATTTATATAGCACTTTTCTAAAAACTCAAAGACATTTTACAGAGATACAATTCATAAAAACATAATTAAAACAACACACTTTTAAAACACAACATTCATGTACAGTTTAAAAGCAGTTTTGAAGAGGTGAGTTTTGATCTGGGATTTAAACAGGGTGAGGTCGGGGCAGTCACGGACGTTCATCACCTGAAACTGTTTTCTGAATGTGTTTCAGCGACGGTCTTCCTGGAGTTCTGGAAAAGGCGCAGAGCTGTCCTTGCCTATGACTGGGACCTCATTGACTGGGAGGAAGAGGAGGTGAATGTTTTCTCCATGTGGTCATTGTTTTTCTGTATCTGTAGCTACTATAGTTAGTGAATGCAGGGAATACATTAAAACTGTGAAAGTTGTGAGTTTTTTCCTTATACTTCAATTCAGCCAACCTGGTACTCTTTGGCTTTGCCCAAAGAGGTTATAACTAAACTGATGACAATATGTCTGCCTTCACAGCAGCTCTAACCTCCAGCAATTCTTACATACTCAGTCTATACTAGCTGGTTATGACTCACAAAAAGCATACCATTATGACACTTCTTGTGAAAGCGATTCTCAATCTGCCTTATACAGAACAGAAGATTTTTAGCCAGAAATACTTGATAGCCTTATGAGGAGTTTCAAAGCCTTTTACATTCCTTGCCCACATGTGTCTTCTCCTTTGTCTTTCAGGACGAAATACGTCCCCAGTTTGAGGCAAAATACTCCAAGAAGGAGAGGATGAACCCCATATCTGGAAAGCCTGAACCGTACCAAGCTTTCACTGACAAATACAGCCGACTTATCGTATCGGCATCTGGGATCTTTTTCATGGTGAGTATCTGGGGCATAAAAAATATCAAGCAGCAGGTGTGTGTATTTCATGATATTTGAAAAGTACTTTCATCATGTAAGTACAATGTGGTGTACTTTTTTGCGTTGTGTCACAGATACTGGTGGTGATTGCAGCTGTGTTTGGCATTGTAATTTACCGAGTGATCACCGTGAGCACCTTTGCCGCCTTCGGCTGGGCTCTCATAAGGAACAACTCTCAGGTGGCGACCACGGGAACGGCAGTGTGCATCAACTTCTGCATGATAATGCTCCTCAACGTGGTGAGTGTCTGCTGTCATGAGTAGATCAGAGGTCAAGTATATAAAAAGGCATTAATAATAACAGACCTTTAATAGACTGTTGTTAGTCTGGAAAAAAAACGAATCATTAACTTTCTCCCTCTTTAGCTCTATGAAAAAGTTGCTCTTCTTCTCACTAATTTAGGTAAGTTGACTGCCACAGCAGATCTTATGTTGTTGCAGCTTATGTATTACTGTTCAATAGTGTTGGCTCAGTATTGAACGTAAAGTATTTGATCAGTTTATCT
The DNA here is from genome assembly GCF_036324505.1 of Eleginops maclovinus. Lineage (NCBI taxonomy): Eukaryota > Metazoa > Chordata > Actinopteri > Perciformes > Eleginopidae > Eleginops > Eleginops maclovinus. Next base: position 8,983,567 of record NC_086365.1, read on the forward strand.
CACTGTTCCTGCTTTTTTCCACAGAACAGCCAAGGACAGAATCCGAATGGGAGAACAGCTTCACTCTCAAGATGTTCCTTTTCCAGTTTGTCAACCTCAACAGTTCAACTTTCTACATCGCCTTCTTCTTGGGAAGGTGATGTAGAAACTCACACATTCACCACTCTTTTCCCCATGTTAAAAAAAGTTCTGTTCTGTATTCTAAAGGCTTCTTAGGCCTTAAACACTGCACAAACCCCACATAGATACTCCAGCACAGGACTTTACATGCGGTGTCTTGCGAAAAATGTCTTCTTTTTTAAAGTTATTGTTTTTTCTGGCTTGATAGATTTACTGGCAGGCCTGGTGCTTATCTACGCCTCATCAACCGCTGGAAACTGGAAGAAGTGAGTAATTACTTTGTTTTCCTTAAGATAAGTCAGGTCAAACAATTATGAATCTTACGTAATTCTAAATTTTAGTTAAATATTGGATTTTTTTACATTTGCAAAGTTGATAAAAGCTGCTGGAAAATGTAAAAGGTGTTTTAATTTGATGGCTTGAACAAACTTTGATAATTATGTATTTTACAAAAAACTTTGCAGTACTTTTCAAAGCGACTCTAGGTAAACAAACTAGATTTCTCCCTTGGATAGCTTTGCTGTAGTTGCAATATTCACTCCAGCTAGGTTTCAGAAATCTGAGAAATACTCTCAATCAGAAAAGTTCAAAGAAGTGTGAAAAGGGACGAAAGAACAGGCTTTGTTTGTGTCTCTGTTGAAATGTGGTGTTCATTAAGTGGAGGAAGATCAAAATGGTTGTAGTGTCAGCTCTCTGGCTCTCTCTTATGCCCTAACGAGGGGACACCCTACACTGTGATTGGCTGAGAGGGGAAATGCACCCAGCTGCTCTCAGTTCTTCATTAGGAGCCGACAGGTGTTCTGGATAACCTCCAAGATGTTTAGATGTGTGTCTTGGTGGACACTGTTCTCTCAGTGCAATGCACAAAGGTAAACGCAGAACTGCTCACAGTTGCAAAATATGTTTTTAAATAAACAGAACATGTCCCTTACAACTCTATACGGCACATTAGTTGTATACAGTGTGAATTTACATAAACCCTTAAGTTTACACACCATTTTACATAAACAGGATCTGTTCAGCTACTCAAAATGTGACTCCGGGATTTCTACGCCATTTAAAGAGTGTAGGCAACATGTTTTTTCCCCAAAAATACATTCTTGTATTGTTCTCTTAGATCTAGGATGCACTACACTGTGGGGGATCAACAAAATCAAGTATTTTAGTTTGAATACTGACTTTTGAAATATAGCTAATTTAGTCATTACATTGCCATTGTTAGCCAGCGCTACAGATTCATTTGACTCTCCTTCTCCCTTTTCGTCTTGCTGTAGTGCCATCCAAGTGGCTGTCTCATCGACCTCTGTATGCAAATGGGGATCATCATGGTGCTGAAACAGACCTGGAACAATTTCATGGAGCTTGGCTACCCGTGAGTGCTTTATAGGAACCTACAAATACCAAGATACATTGGTCAGATAAAATGCCAATGTACTGTTTTCCTAAGTAAAAGCTTTTGTAATTTGATCTATTTGTTTCCCTACTGAGTCTGTTGTTGTTTTGATAGGCTGATCCAAAACTGGTGGACACGGCGGAGGCTGAGGAGAGAACATGGGAAGAATGCCAAGGCCGGCTTTCCACAGTGGGAGAGGGATTACAACCTACAGCCAATGAATGCATATGGACTCTTTGATGAATACCTAGAAATGAGTATGTTGCATACATTTGTTATTCACAGATAGTAATCACATTACCCATGTAGGCAGACTTGGAGTACGCGAGTCCTGGATTTTGGCCGATTTTCGAGACTTGTGACTCGACTTGGACTTGCGCATTTATGGACCCGAACAAGTTTTGTCTCGTGTCCGGATGTACTCTACTCCAGGTGTGTTCTCCTGTGAGGCGAGGTCACATACCATGCAGGCCCCAGCTATTCTGACTCGAAAAGTGGGGACTCAAGAGTGACTCGGACTCAAGAACTGGACTCGACTACAACACTGCATGTATGTGACACAAACTTAGGCATCATGGTAAAAGAAACCCCAAATGTAATCCACAGTTTAAGATTCCATAATATAAAATGTCGACCAATATCCTTATTTTATTTTAGTGACCCAGCAGCTGAAGGGCATTTGATGTAATTTGGGAACAAAAACATTCACTCTGACTGCTACAATGACACTTCCTGACCTACACCAAATGACCGAAAAAATGGCTAATTGAAGCATTAAGCAGCTAACAGTGCCTTATGTTTCCTTATTGATGGATAGACAATAGAGCTGAAGGAGTGTGATCACTGGATGTAAATTCATCATGTGGCCAGAAACGGGAACAATGAATGCTGATGTTGCTCATACCTGCTGAATGTGTCAATGCACAATTGTTTGCTAACGTGCTAGCTACTGTATGTTGAACCTCTGCAGGCACTAGAGACCTGGAGGCTCATGGTTTTGTGTTTGTTTCAGTTCTACAGTTTGGTTTCACCACCATCTTTGTGGCAGCTTTTCCTCTGGCCCCTCTCTTAGCGCTGCTCAACAATGTCATCGAGATCCGTTTGGACGCCTACAAGTTTGTAACACAGTGGCGGCGCCCTCTGCCTTCACAAGCCAAAGACATAGGTGAATTCACAATGTTGTATTTATATGAAATCTTTTAAAGTTTGCCTTCATGTGTTAAATGGTTTTAAGTTATAAACGAATGTTTATGATTGTGGTAGGGATCTGGTATGGCATTCTGGAGGGCATCGGCATCTTGTCTGTCATCACCAATGCCTTTGTCATCGCTGTTACCTCAGACTTCATCCCTCGCCTTGTTTATGCCTACAAGTACGGACCTTGTGCTGGTCAGGGTCGAGCAGGGGAAGGGTAAGTGAGAAACAAACTATTTATTTGTTTGTTTCAGATAATACTAGTTAGTTATAAAATGGGCTCTTAATCCTGTCAGTTCCTTTCCAGTATTTTTCTTTTTAAGCTTAACGTAAGTTTTGGTTCAAATACAATTCATAACTTTAATCAAGCCTTAAGCATTATTCCATATATTGGGTTTACAAAAAACTAAAGGCAGACTTTCCAAGTTCAGAATAGACCTGCAAGATGTACGTGAAAATAATTGGTAGAGTTTGGTATGGTACTGTGGTCCTGCCCATAATAATTGTTATATTTAGTGGTGAATATCTGAAAAGTTTACTGTATGGGACAGGTGGTAATAACACCAGAAAGGACCAGCCAACCTTGTTATACAAAATGCTATGGTGAGTGTTATAGAGATATCTGCTATTAAATCTAAGAGAAGAATGATTAACTGAGTTTTTGTTTGCATATATATATATATATTATTTTTTTTCCCAGAATATATGACTGAGAGAAAGACTGCCCCAACTATACCTTTCCTACATTCAAATCAAAGCTGGATCTGGTTTGGTACAAAATAATTCGTTTTTGTTCCAGATTGGTGATGAGATTTTCAAAATGATGATTTAATGCTAATAATTCAACCAAAATATATATATATAAAACATATTTATACTCTGTTTTCATAGGTTGACAATTGCATTTTGAAAAGATCTGAAGGAAAGTTTTAAGTTCTTAGGGTTAGAAGTTGTACAGAGTCAGCAAAACAATACAAAATAGTGTTGACCTCATAAAGGTGGACATATAACAATGTTATCAATATAAACTGTATGAAAAAAACAAAGCCCCAAACTGAGCCTTGTGGAACGTCTTTCACACAATGAACTCTTTTTGATCATTTATACTAAAACCATCTACAAGCAATTGAATAAAACTATTTCTGAGTAAGTATGATAAAGTGCCCTCTTAATGACTTCCTTCATGTGCTACAGGTGTATGATGGGTTACGTTAACGCCAGTCTCTCAATATTCCGGGTGTCGGACTTTGAGAGAAAATCCCAGTCCAGGACTAATGGCTCCGAACTGTTTGGAGAAGCTGTGAAGTATTGCAGGTAAGATTTTACAAGTCTCTAGTATACTCAAAAATACATATTTGTTGGGAGCATTTTTAAGAGGAATTGGATGCAACCATTTGTGCAACTTGTAGATTATAGATAAGAAGTGGACGTAGTTATCTCTGGGTTAAACATTTATTTTTGGACTTCAGTTTGAGTCTTAATATGACATGTAAAAGTTGTTTTTGCTCACTTGTGTGTACAAAGCTGTGTCAGCATCTTGAGCTGAACAGATTTCTCTGCTTGCTAATGAATCACTGACATGACTACATGTCTTTAATACTACTTTGGGATGACCTTTGAACCCATCTGTTGGAACCGTCAGGTATCGGGACTACAGGGAGCCTCCGGACTCTGCTGAGCCGTACTCATACACTCTGCAGTTCTGGCACGTCCTGGCTGCCCGCCTAGCATTCATCATTGTATTTGAGGTCAGTGTCTTATTCCGATAATAAGGATAGCAGACAGCAGTCTGGCTTTGGAAATGGATTGTTTCATATCCTTTTGTCAATGCTTTTAAGCTTTCTGTCTCCATCATTGACTGCCCATCTTCTCCAAGTGTTTTAAAGTAACATAAAAAGCTCTATAAATAAAATGTATTAATATCATTATTAATATTATTAATCGACCATGTCTCAATTCTAAACTCCCTTTGTTTGATGTTTCCCACCTCATCACTTTAGTATATTTTTTTATTAGGAGAATGGATCTGGACTTGTGGTTAGGCTGAGGTGATAATATGCTCTGTTTTTGCAGCATATGGTGTTTGCAATCAAGACGCTGATTGCGTACCTGATCCCTGACCTCCCCAAAGACCTGCGGGACCGAATGCGCAGAGAGAAATATCTGATCCAGGAGATGATGTATGAGGCCGAGTTGGAGAGACTCCAGAAGGAAAAAAACGACAAGAAGCAGAAGAAAGAACGGGCCCATCACAAAGAATGGCCCTGAACGCAACAACTGGTACGGTTGGAGAATTCACGACACTTGTGGGGGTTACACTGGAGGGGTTTTCTCTGTGTGGAATGCTCCGCTCTATGATTTTAGAAAAGTGACACTAGAGCTGCTGTAACCAAAGATTTTATTTTAAAACCTCAATTAGAGCGCACTCAAAGCCTTTACTCTTGTAACTATAAACTCAAACATACTGTTTGAAAATATGACTATGTAAGAACCTTGTAGGACTTACATAGGATTAGGACTGTACACTACCTCTTTACCATGGTGGCTAGAAAATGTGTTATTGTTCACCACCTTCCGCAGTCAAGGATCCATTCTTTAAAAAAGAGTACACATTTTGATTAAATTATTGTGAAAGTGAGTGTAAAATCTGCCTTAGTTATCATTGTTTTGCATCCTGTATGTGCCATGCAAGAGCACAAATATAAGTAGTAAGAAGCTAAGCCAACGTCACGATTCACATTGTAAAACATAACATGCTAGAACAGTGAGGACAATTTAAAGTGGCCAAAATCAAGTTGGAAAGAGGAACTTGTATAATGCTGTTTGTTGTTCTAGAGTTGACGGGCCTTATTTCCTGTTCCCAGGTGATCAGCTGGTGGTTGGTTTTCACTGCACAGTGGAGGAAGGGGGAGGAGCACTGGGTTCCCTGCATGATAATGGACCCTCATTCCTTCCTCCAGCCAGGTCAGAACAGCACCTCGAATAGGACAGTAGATCAACTGCATCGAGCAGGCCTTGTGGCTTAAAACATAAGGGATGTCCTCTTTTTGCTACCATTTTTTTCTCCAGATCTACCACGTTGGACTCTCTACAGCGTATGTCTTCAGATCCTGAATGTAGATTCCAAGCAAAACCTAAACTGTTTCTGGTTTAGACAAGAGAAAACACTCTACCCAGCTTACTGAATGACAAACCCTGTTTACATTTCTCCTTGTTTGAGGAGTTCACATATTGCTTTATTGTAAATAAAGATATTTAAATGTCAGGCCATCTGCTCTGCTAGTGCAATAAAAAACAGAGAATGCAATTTCTGAAGAAACATTTATTGCTGGTTGCTGACTCAATGACGATACACGACTGTGACTGATGATGGGTAGTCAGTAGCTAAAGTGTATTTTTTGAAAAGTTGAAGACTGATTGCCTCATGTGTATTAGGGAGCTGAGTAGCTTTGCTTAATAAAGAGCTTGAAGCTGAACTGCATTTATGGCTAATATGTGTATTAAGGGGCAGCTAAAAAAGTATGAAGAGTTGGAATGATAGTTATATAGTGCAAGCAATAAAAGGTTAAACAAGGAGAAGAGGTGGGTGTGGGTGTGGGTGTGTGTGTGTGTGTGTGTGTGTGATTTTTAACTGCACTTACACCCGTTGAATGGACAAGTTGACTCAATTTGAATTTGGAGCTACCTTTTCAAAGTGAGTGGCAGGATTACGTACGTAAAAACAAAGCTAGCGTACTCCAAATTAAAAGACTTCCACATTTGGCCAACAAATCGTCCGTTAAAATACGCCCAAGCATCAAAGCATTTGTATGCCTTCATGCCTGTAAATCAGGTAGAGGTATGCATCAGGAAACCTAGTTCTTTGTTTCTTTGCTTCTCAAATGTCTGATCTTGTCTAAGTCTGTCTTACTTGGTGTAGTTATGTGTTAATAGTCAAATTGTTTAAAGACGGACACATTTGTTTACAACTAACGACAGAACTGTGCTTGGCGTGAAAAGAACTTCAAGAGAAACTTTAAAAAGAAATGTAACCCAAATAACTTAGAACATTGAGTCCTTTTATTAAACTGTGGAAAACATGCCAGAAAAGCTTTGACCAATTATGCTTCATCGATCATATCCGATAATGTCCTGGATGAACTTAACATATTTGCTGAAGAAAAAGAATAGTACATTCTTGCACAGAAATCCCACCAATAAAAGTTACATCTCTTCTATGAAAGACGTGGCAGGTTCTACAGCTGGCTATAATGGAAAATGCTTTCCATTTGAATTTAGATGCATCACTGCATTAATAAACATTATATATATTATTATTATTGTAAATAAATGTGGCTTTGACTTGTGTCTCTTTGTGGAGTGAAATTGAGTTGGTACAACCCTGTGAACCTCCCTAAAAATATACACCTGTCCAAAATGATTTTCCTCTTGACCAGGTTAGAATCAAAGTGCAAAACCACCTTAAATATGATGTGTTTAATACAGAGCATGTTCTTTTTAATTACATTATAAGCTAAAAGCAGCTCCCTATTATGCTTTATGGACGTTTTCCCTGTCCTGTAGTGTGTTATATAGGTTTTTTGTGCATGTAAATGTGGAGTTTCTCTCACTACCCTTGCAGTTGTTGAGTGCTAAAGCAGCTTGGCCTCAAACACATTGTTGATGTAACTCTCTTTCACACCACCAGAGGGGATCAGAGCGCTTACACTTCAGCACATTCTTGTCATAGTTCTCCTGATTACATAATAACAATAACAACAATATACTTCTCCAAATGTGTACATAATGCACGTTTTTTTTAACTGAGTGAATTCAAGGGTGGGGATTATCCTTTAACATCACACCAGTTGTAGCCTAATATAAGTTCATTGTTTATACTGCAGGAAGAACAGCTTGTTATCACCCTCAGTCATTATAGCTCTATACTTTTAATGAAGCAAAGCACTGCCTCCACAGTAATGCATTTTTATGGGTTTCTACACGCATAAAAGTGCTTCTATAATTTCACTTTTTAATACTTCTTTGCTATGTCTTTGGGTATTCAAATGTATCTGAAGCGATGTCCAACACAATGCAATTTCCAAACATGCATTCACACAAATCTTTCACTGTCTGCTCATTTTGAACATACAAATAATCATAGATTAGAGATCAGGGGCTTGTCCTCCAGCATAGATTAATTACTCTGGTGGCATTCGCGCAAACTCCATTTTGATTATTAAAAGCAGGGGACAGAGGAGGCAAACTGTGTTTTGTTTTTTATCAGGGGAACTCTTCTCCTCCCTAAGAGGATTATCCCGGACACACGCTTAGGAGTTATGTAAGGCAGTCAGAGGATAACATCTGACATTTCCTCATATCCTACATTTTGGCAGCCGAGGTAAGGGAATGTGGATCGGTTAGTATGCTTGTAAAAGAAAGACAGATTTACTTTAACGCAGGTAGACAGTAATGATGACTCGTACATGTAGCATGGAAAGACCTCTGACCTTAACTCTCTATTTAAAATATATATTGTCTAGCATTGCAGGGACTATGATAAATACTACGTTGGATTTTTTTGTATACTTCGCACAGTGAATATTTGCACATTTTGCACATTCTGCACAAAACTACCACTACCTGATCCGCACAGCGCCATATATACAGTATGTTATCATATTTTTATTTTGTGTTTCCTGTATTCTCTCTTTCTAGATTTTTGCAACACTTGCTTACATTTTCAATCTATGCACCAATACACCAAAACAAATTGTTAAAATCCACTAAGAACATGATTTTGATTCTGAAGAAGAAACAAGGCAACAATGAACATCTCTATTTAATTTGAAGGTCTTTCAAAGAATGAATGACAAATGGTTCCGCAGAGTGCTTTCAATTATGTGAAGATCTTTACATGAAGTGAAGGTTATAAGAAAGACAGGGGAACACATTTTGAAACAACAAAGTAAAGAAAAAAGCTTGGCTCATAAAGAGACATAAAAGGTTTTAATTTCAGTTCTAGGAATGACAGAATATGGCTAACTTAAATATTAAATCTGCAAGCATCAACATATTTGAATTAACAGTGGATCAAATAACTTTGTGTAATGTGAAAAGTGATGCTCATCATCTCGCAAGATATTTTCAGCTCTTTGTTTTGATTTAAAGGCTTTTAACTTTACTGTTTTGGTTCACTGTCACAGCTCTTGTCATTTTACGCCATATAATGTTTGGTTTTCATTTAGACTTGTTTGTCAGCAGGATAAGTGCAAAAGGATTGGACAAACTTTCACGAAAATTACGGGAGGCCAACATAAATCATCTCTCCCTTTGGCTAACATTGCCGGGTAAGGCATTTAGCTCTGGCGAAGTTCTGCTCGCCAAGTGCCCTTCTACTTTCCAGCTGCTGATAGCCCCACTGTGACAAAGCAGTATGGGGACCAGCTAGTGAAATTGGCAGGACATTAATATCAATTACATTGACATTTCCTTCTGTTTAGAGAAGACCGTTCTGACCTTTTTTTGGCCATTGAGGAGAGTAAAGTCTTCAAACTCTCTGTCGTCTTGACCTGCTTCATCTTATCCCACGAACCAACCACCACACAAACATTTTGTACTTTGCGGTGATATTCCTCTGCCACAGACAACTGACCTCATTTGATTCGTCCATCTCTAAGGTGCTGAATCCCTTTTATGGACAAATGTATTATATTTTAGGCGACTGCTGGAGTTGAACAGTATTCAGCTTTGAGCTTAATCATATTAAACATTTAAGTGTTATAATTTAGAGAGTCTGTGCTGCAGGTTCAGTTGAGCTTCAAATCAAATACCTCTGATTGCCCAAATATGTATGTGTTCAGCAGGTCCTGACTTCTCCATTCATTTGGAATATTTACATCCACCCGGGGCCAAAAGACATCCGACCGTAGCTTCATGGTGTACAGATGAATCACCGCATGCTTCAGATAAGGAGGGCTGCTTGTCCGCTGCCAGGCAGATTGTTTGCACTTAGACACTCCAGAACAACGACTTGATACCACATCCTGTCATGCCAGGAAAACTAAGAAAAAACACTCCTGATTTTCCTTTTTCTGGCTGCGGTTTTCAGGGCAACACAACTCAGAAGTTCTTAAAACTAAGTTGTGAATCTCTTATATTATGCCCTTGTGATGTCACTTGGACTTTAGGGAAATTTAGGTTACTTGACAAACAATGCACACTCCAGCAAAATGACTAGGTAAAGTGTGGGGGGGAAAGGGAGATAACTGCTATGGTTACAACAAGGAAGCCTGAGGTGAAATGAGGCTGATTTAATTGTGTCCTTGCATACTCACTGTGTCTGAAACTCAGCTGTGTCGCTTTTCACTTCATTAAGTTGCCATCATTAGCTTTTTATTGCAAATGATCTTGCTTCATTGAAAGCTGTCATTAACTCGAGTATGTGACCTTCTCTTTTCTCCTTCAGAGGAAATGTCACAAACACACAGACACCTCATACAACTGGCCTTAAGAGCTTTGAGAGTTTGTTATATATATATATGTTATAATAAATGTTTTGTTTATACTGTGAATCCAAGACAATTTTGTAACCGGTGGCAGTTTCCAGATTCCGAGGTGCGATATGAGCTCATGACCTCTAATCCCAACTCCTTTCTTTTCTGCGGCTTTAGTAGGATTGTCCCACATTATGTCCAACTGCCTGGGTTATCAGTCATTAGCATTCCTCCCTATCTTATTGTGGGCTGAATACTCACTCCTTCATCAGATAGCTCACATTACTCTCTCAGCACTGAATCACATACCGGTACTCCCCTCTGTCTGCCTCCTCCACTTTCACTGACAGGCCTCTTAAACTAAAGCATGCCAGTTTCTCTATCCTAAGCTCTTACTGCTCCACTCTCAAGCACTTCATCATTATAAGCTTGCCAAATAATGTTCAAGGCCTTTGATTTTCATCTTTGCAATCCTTAAATAGGTTACTTATACAGTATTGGTTAAAGTGTTGATTTCATATCCATCTTTAAAACTGTCTTGAGGCAGTCGTAGTAAAAAGGTATGAAAATGTCTGCCCTTAGATGCATCCTGGAAATGATTCATATTGAAGTGAATCATTTTTTCTAAATACTAAATATATTCATCATTTAAAATAAATCCATAATTTCTAAAATGAGTTTATGCATTTATTATTTTACATATTCAAACATCCCCCTTGTGCTTCAATGAACTTAATTAATCTGTCTTGATTTGTAAATGAATATAATCGAGTGGTGATGCTAATGACGACCGGTTCACAATATCTATTATATGAAGCTCAGCCCACACCTCTTCATCCCATCTCCTCATCAAATCTAGATCTTCAACATCATCACCAGTACCTAGACCCCAATGCTTTTTCCTATTAAACTCACAGCTGCATTTCCCCCTTAAAATATACGATATTAGGATCGGGGTCTAATCTCTAAAGACTTTTAACATTTCTATAATATGGCGCATGTGTCAATACATGTTCTTCAAGCAAAAAAGGAAGTGTCTCCTGATTTAAATGTACGGTAGCTGATTTTTAAGTATGATATGGTGGAAAAAGTAGGACATTACAAAGTAAGTCATGTATTGTTTGGTGTCTGTCTACACCCGGATCCTGAGTCGTGGCTGTGCCTGTCGCTGTGGTCCTGCCTGATGCTCACCTTACTACTTCTTTGATGGCTGCCACAGGATTGTTGACAGCCACCTGGATTATTCATCCTCTTATTTATAGAAACATGCATTCTCCAGCATTTGGACTACCTACGTAGCAAATGTATTATCTTTTTAATTTACACACAACATCTATTGCACGTCTGTCTGTCCTGGGAAAGGGATCCTTCCTCTGTGGCTCTCAACAAGGTTTCTTCAAGTTTTCCCCGTTAACTGTGGGGGTTTCTCGGGAAGTTTTTCCTTGTCCGAAGTGAGGGTCTAAGGACAGAGCGTGTCGTATTCATATTCTGTACAAACTGTAAAGTCCACTGAGACTAATTTAAAATGTGTGATATTGGACTATATAAATAAACTTTGATTGATGGATTGATTGAAGTCCATCTTGCATGCTTGACAAAAGTTTGAAGGCTGTGTTAAAGTCTCTCACTGTCACATGCTCCACAGCTTATTGATGCACGTTATGCATTCATCTTGCAGGTAGTATGATTTATTTATCCTAAATGTCCTTCTTCATATGCGTTAGAAGCTCTAAGGTACTACACATTTACTTCTCATTATACTGCTGCTTTCAATTATTCATCTGTTACATTTTTTTATAAAGTCAATATTTCTTCATTTCCAATCATTTGAATGCGTTCTGAAAAACATGGAATAGAAATGCATTTTCAAGGACATTTTGTATGCATGCCAGCAGCATTACTCTCTAGCATACGGTGTACAAGGTGTAGCACATGAGGGTCAACTCCCATAGGGCTCCAAATGTCCACTCACTGGATTGCTTTGGGCTGTAAATAGAGGAAATCTCTATCAACTGGCATTCATTTTTCATGTATGCTGTACGAATATTGTTTAAGATTTATGAGCTGCTGTTTGAAGTTTTCACTTAAAAGAGAGTGCAAACCCAATCATGTCAAAGGAGAATTATGGAAAGTATCATAATTAACCTTTGCCTACGAAACATAAATCTGCAGGAATCAGGATCACAAAAGTTTCTTGAAAGAAATGACAGTAATACAACACTTTTAACCTAATAGTTAGAACAGGGGGAATGGACTGTAGGGTTAAGAGGCCAACGTTAATAAAATCGTGTTAATCAAACAATTTTCGAAATGGACCCATTGTCTGGTATGTGTTCATATTAATGCTCCTATTCCAGCTACAACCCACACATCCATTACACCCCTTCAGCATCTGAATTATGGATAGTCATGAAATTACTGCATATAGATCGAGCTCAGAGATTAAAACGCCTCTGTGGTGTCGCACAGTATTTGTCTAATTTTGCAGGTTTCCACCGAATTTCATTACTTATATAAAAGTAAAAGTTATATTATAACACCTACGCTGTTATAGTCTGCTGCTGCTAAAACACAAGAACTGCGATCATATAGTGAAATATCGTTTTATACAACATGTTTTTGTTGTTCTTCAAACCAAGATTGATGTTTGATTAAGGGGAAAAAGTTCTATTCATGTTAAACTGCTGTATTCTAACAGTCTTCCTGACTGAAGGACATTTACACCAGCTATGGTCTTTTTGTCATAAATGTGTTGTATTTGAGCTCATCAGCTTTATTTATTTTTATATTTGTAGAATGCCCCTTTAAAACAGACAAAATATGGTGTCAGAAATGAAATCAGGATTAGGGTTCTACATTACAGGCATTACATTGATATTTGTAAGTGAGCACTAGCTGCAATGGGAAAAGCAATAGTTTCTCTAGTAGAGAGACAACACCTGCAACAGTCTAAATGTCATTCCTGACTTGTGAAAGCACCTCCGTCTCGGTGAGAGGTCAGAGACAGATAAATGAGTCCCAGTGGGATCTGTGACTAGCTGAAGTCTCTATTCAACACCTGCCATTGGTCTGCTGCCTCTGAAATCAGGAGTATTTTTGTGTCCTCGCTGCCCCTACAGTCAGGCTAGACAAAAGTGATTGACAAAACGTCTTCATGCTGGTATTTCTAATCGAAGGATGTGTCTCTGAGCAGCGTCAACATAAATTCCCCACATGGACTCCAGACACAGGTGAAGGACGTGGCTGATGAATCTCATGGAGCTGAGGAATCCAAGGAAGATGAAAATACGGTTCCTGACCTGTACGTATAGAGCACGTAAAGATAAGAAGCTATTGTTCGATCACATGCCATAAGACCATCAGTCCCCAAACAAGAACCACCAAACTTCCCCCCCGAGAAATGCACAAGAAAATGAGTTTAAAGGGTTTTGCTTTTTTTTCACTAGCCATCCAAAAGGCTTGTAAGAGGATTTTTAAAATGCGATTTGTTGACTCACTCAGAGGTTATTTGTCATGCTCAAATCCTCCTGATGCCACCCTACTTTTCATTTTTCACCCAAATGGCCTCTTTTCATTTTAGCTCAGAGTAATACCAAAAAACAGCTTTGACCAGATCTCCAGAGAGAAGTGTGATGGAAATAACTAGCACACATGTCAGATATGAGCATTGCTGTAACATTCACTTCATAATAGTATAAAAGACTAATCTTGCAACAGAACAGAAAACATATGCAAAGTTAATATTCAGACATTGAAGCAAGGACATGTGCGTCTAAGAAAACAAGGCTCTTGGTACATTGGAAATGGTTCCACACATAAAGTAATCAACAAGGAGGACGAATGTGTGTGGATTCAGGGTGAAATCCTTCTGATTTCTGAGATGCTAATATGGGCTGATCTCTGAGCCCCAACTCCCCTCAGGTTTGTCCCATAAGGGTCACTTCTTCTGAGAATCTAACATTTGTCCTCCCATCTGACTGCTACGGCCTGATTTTGCAACATGTTTGATATAGCACTCAAATAATGGCAGCTAAGGCTGTTTGAATACCTCAAAACGTGGATATTTCCATCATCCATTTCGTATCATCCATCCAAAATAAATTGAGTCCACAGTAATCCAGCCATGCAGATACTATTCATTTTCCTCCTCCAAAATGCAATGGATGTCCATAGAATAAAATGTGCGGTGTCACATTGAAAAGGGGCATTTAAAAAATCCAGAGGGCAAAATGTGTTGCTGTAGATAATCAAACTCAAACAAGAGTGTGAGGTGACTTTTACTTGAGTAGAAGTTTCTGTTTTAACTTTTAATATAGGACTGTATAAGATTTAATTTTTTCTACAATTGAGGGTATAATTTAAGTTTTAGAATGACCTTTTGAAAATGTTTTTGAAAGGCGAAACACTCAAACATATTTTACAAAAACTGTTCAGTACAGCCCCAGTTCACAGTGAGCTCTGTGAATTAAGAGTTAAGTGAGAATTCATCATCCAAATGTTATTTTATAAGAGCTTCATTGATAGATCTTTTAGCCATTTGGGGTGCAGTGAGACAAACGTTTAAACAGAGATACATATTGTCAGCAGATAGAAGTGTGAATAGCAATGAACTACCTGCACAACATTTAGGAGGACATATTCTACTAATTTTCAGGTTCATATTTGTATTTTGTGCCTCAAATGTGACAGGTTTTCATGCTTAAATGTTCAAAAAATGCTTTATTTTCTCATACAACCTGTGCTGCAGCACCCCTTTTCACCCTCCGTCTGAAACGCTATCTAATTGAAGCGGGGGTGTTACATAGTGATGTCACTATGAGTCACGGAGGTAAACAAAGGAGTAAAATCGAAGTGTTTCAGGCAGGGGGGGCAGTGTGGGAGAAAAACTCCCTTTTGAGGCAACACAGGGATTTTAGCCTTTGCAGACATTTACATACAAAACCTATATAACACACTAAAACCAAAAATAATATAATAGGGCCTCTTTAAGGAGACACATATTCATTTGTAATACTGTTTGTCCCCAAACCTCCTCTTGAAGAGAATAGCACAATTTTGAATTAATAAAATGCATTTTTGTTTGTCTGCACTCCTTCAGGCATAGTTAATGTTTTGTAGGTTTCCACCTAAAAGCAACACGGCAGGCTTTGAAGCATTTCTTTGCTTTTAATAAAGGAACTTTCATAGGATTATACTTGATTTACAGAATTCAAAGATGATGTCAAGCAGACACCTGCAAAACATCAAAGTTCATGTAATTTCACATATGTTACTGACGTGTTTTGAAAATGATCCACATTACGAGACAGGCGGTTGGAAATAACAAGGGTCACTGTGGTGGCAGTGCTCACAAAGCATACACTGTGTAATGACAATCAATGCCTCTAGCAGCTCATCAAATCAGGGGAGAATATTCCTCTCAGTCCAATTAAAAACAGACAGCACTGACAGTTGAGATGTTATTGAAAGGAGTGCACTTTCTGCTTTAGACCATACACTCAAACCCCACATAACTACTTTGTAAGAACAAGATTACAATACTTCACATCAAATGGATTTTCTTATCTGCAACATACATTCAGGGTTTAGACAACACTACATGAATGTGTTTGTGCTATACCATCAGAGTAGCGTCTGTGAGTGTCTGTCCCACTGTCCTACTTCCATTCTTGAGAATTCCCTCAGTGGTAACGTGACCCAAATGAATGGCTGTTGTTTTTGGACCATCAATATCAGAGTCCTCTAACTGAGGCTCTAGGAAAGCCACTCTCTTTCCATTTGACTGCCGCTGTCCTGATTCTACCTCTCTGGGGTCTGCACAAAGGACGAAGGCTCGTCCTCCACACCCTCTCGATCCCCTGCCCCGGTTTTCCTGGCATCGACAGGGGGTGAGGTAAAGGTAGAGCAGCACCAGTATGATGCTAACCACGCAGGAAGCCAGGGTCGTGAATGCAGTATTAAAATGCTCTGCCCCATTACGGTGCCTTAACCCGCTTGTGGAGGCCGTACTTTGGTTTCCAACCACAACATTGACCTCAGGAGACTCGTGGGGGCCAAAGT
Source organism: Eleginops maclovinus (assembly GCF_036324505.1). NCBI lineage: Eukaryota > Metazoa > Chordata > Actinopteri > Perciformes > Eleginopidae > Eleginops > Eleginops maclovinus. Next base: position 8,999,809 of record NC_086365.1, read on the forward strand.
GACGCCCTCGAGCTGCTACGCACACATACACACCAGAATCCTCCATCAGGGCTTCTTGGATTTCAAGGGTGCCATTTGGGGAGACTATTAGGCGGGCACTGGGATCATCGGTTGAGGAGTTCAACACAGTCTTTGGGGTAACCCAGAATACCTCCTGAGTTGGAAATGTCAACCCTGGACATGGCACACTTAGCCATTTACCAGGATGTACTTGGTAAATTTGTTCCTCAACTGGCTTATCAGAAACTACCTGCTGGCTACATTCAGGTCCTGAATTGTCCCTACATGGGTATTCACCTCGGAAGACTATCAGGGGGTGATACTGTTTCCACATCCAGTACTCCACCAAAGCGAGTAAAGCACAGTCACAGACCAAAGGATTTCCCTGCAAATAAATTCTACCTTGCATGGGTAGGGACAGCAAGCTCTGGACGGGAACCTTGGAGAGCATGTTGTTTGAAAGATCAAGAAAGGTCAGATTAAGAGGCCCCCCAGGTTCCCAATAAAGCCCCAAGGGGAAAGCGTTCAGTCGGTTCCCGGAGAGGTAGAGCCTCTTTAGGCTGTAAAGATCACTGAAGGCCCCAGGCCTAATCTTGGAGATCTGGTTGCCGAACAGCAGCAGCTCTTTCAGTTCCTTCAACCCAGAGAAGATGGACGAGTTCAGCACTGTTAGTTGGTTGGAAGAAATGTCCAGGTGGATGAGATAGGGCGTCATGGTGAATGCATTCACCTCAATTTGGCTAATGGAGTTTCGGCTAAGAACCAGTGTAGCAAGCCAGTCAAACGGTCTGGAAGTCCAGTCCACAGGCAGGGCAGTGAGGGCATTGTGGCTCAGGTCCAACCGTGTGGCATAGCTTGGGAGATCAGAGGGTAGCACGGACAGATTGCGCCCGCTGCAGGAAATTATATCACTGGCACAAAGGCAGTAGGGTGGGCACATGGCCACAGAGGGAGGAAAGCCAAGACACAGGGAGAGCATCAAGGCTGCAGTGGCCCGGTTCCAGCGGTTACCTCTAACACTGGTCTTCCCTAAAAGCTGTGAGGCAGTGGGACGCATCCTGGTGTTCCCGCAGGAAGGCTTTCAGGTTACTATCTCACTCGGTGTCCACATGTCAGGGTTTCAAGCCTCCAATATTTAACTGAAGAAAGAAACACACAGTAAATAGGAAGGAAAATGAAACATGGAAATCAATAATCTTTTTCAAGACTACCTTTAGAAATAATCTACCTGCAATGTTGGCACTAAGCAAAGTTCATGTTTGACAGTCACAAGAAGTAAAGCCCTTATGGGCTAAAAAGCCAACAAGATAAGCAGTAAGAAAACATACGAGATGTAATACAGGTAAAGGCATTACATGCAACTCCAATTGATATTTCTTTCATGAATAACATCCTGACATTCATATTTCATTTTGTTCTTCTTCTTCCCAATATTGTTTTTCATGTATTCTTTTTTTATTTATTTTTTCTATTGTTGTCTTATGATTGCTTAGTTGCTTATTTTGTCCGCTTCTTGTGGTCATTTTGCTTTTTGCTCATACATTCTCTAATAGGTTTAGCTTTGTTCTGTTTGTTTCATTTGATCGTCTGTTTTTATTGTTCACCTCCACCGTCAGATTTCTTATTTTTATGTGCTGTGTGGACTTTATGCAGTCTTGTTTGTGTAAAAAAACATGCTATACACCTGCACACATTAACTGTTAGTAAATTCTTGAACAAGTGCAACCTAATCCATAGAGGTTAGTAATGAATACTTCTCCACCATATTCCCATTAATAGTTCAAGCTAATTGTTTCCAACATCTTACTAAGCATTTTCAATTCATTTCACCCTTAGGCAACACTAACATTTGCTGCATGTTCTTATAACACCTGATATGTCTAAAAAATATAGCATTATAGTTTATTGTAGTTGTAGTAGTCAATGTGATATTACACCAAGAATGTTATGCAAAAACTCCTGCATTATTCACTTTGAATTAATTTACACAAATCTATCATTCTAAATCTCTGCATCAAGTCATCATTAATTAATAAAATGATGATCATTATATAATAATTTAAGTTATTAATCCTTATTCTGTGTTGCAACACTTTCCTTGAAGATGACGTGACTCATTTCTGACTCTTTGTTGCCTAAACGATCAATCAACAAAAATAATTAGCAAATGACGCGATGCTGTAAATAATTATAGCCTAGGTCAAGTTTAAGGAAGTAAAACATAGACTGGTAGAATGAAATGTAGGAAAGAGTGAGTCAAATTAATTATGAGTAATTATTTTTAATTGTTTTTATGGTTTTCATATATAATCCTGGCTTGAATTGAAGTAACAACAAGATGTAACGACTTTTCTAGAACCAAAAGAAAGGGAAACAAACCCGTCGGCAGCTGCTGCCTCTTCAAATCATCAGCACCAGCAGATCGACTCGCGCTCCCCGGAAGCGATGCAGCTCCGGGTCCAGTGTGAGTGATCCAGCTCCGCGGAGATCCAGCCGGCTGTGAGGAGCAGCTGCAGCCGCTCTGCTCACCTGCAGCTCGGGATGCACGCTGCTGTGGGAGGGGTCGCCCAGAGAGTAAATACGGAACACATCACTGTGAGAGGAAAATGGAGAGAGAGGGGGGAGAGAGGAGGGGTTAGAATATGTAAAGAACATAATTTCTCTTATTGAAATGTCTATTAATAGCTGATTAGATCAATTTTTAAACCTGAAGATCAGGTTATTGAGTCCTTGATTTAGTCTAATTCTGCTGAATATGTATTAAAATAACATAGAAACATCTGCTTTATACGTTGATGTGTATAAATGCACACTTTATATAGGCTTATTTTTGTTTTGATCTAATTGAGGAATGGGTTCCAGATAGCATAATACAGCTACAGTATGTGTGACGTAGAAGTTGCCTTTTGATGCTGAAATTCGAAAGTGTGTTTTTGGGTCACTTTTATCTTTTCATTTAGCTAATTAAGTGATTTGCCTCCAAAGAACTGTGGTACAAACAAAAGTCCTTCTTGATCCCCAGAGTCGGACACACTGGGGATCCTGACACACTGGGGACAAGCTGCTCTAAAGTGCACCTTTCTATTTCTCTCTTCATTCAGATCACACAAGACAGTGTTGGTTTAACCTAGAGGGTCCTACAAGTGTTAATATGTGTACAGTCAAAATCAATTAAAAGGTGTAGTAAGGATATAATTGACCTGAATGCTTATAACCATGCAAAGATTGCCCAGCCTGCCGTCACACTGCAGCTTTAGGCTGTTGGTGGCTCGGCTTTGTTTGGAGAAAACATCAGTGTAATTACACATGACCTTAAAAATGTTTAATTTTATTTAACAGAACCACATTCGCCAGCGCTTCCATGTAGCACTGTGCTGTTAATTTGAAGGTCTATACAAGATTTAGAAATGTACCAGAAAAAAGATTGAGTCGTGCAAAAACAGACACTGTTCAGCTTGCAAAAAATCTATTTGGCTTTTTGATTATTTATTTATTTTATTGTAGAAGAAAAGCAGCATTTTTGGGATTTGCTTGTCGAGGCAGAATATTTCAGACATTGTTAAGCTTTGCAAAGGGTTTACATAATCCCCCTCATTTTTCAACATGCGTTTATCCATGTTGGAATATAAAACGCAGGCTGCAGCCTTATGTATTCACTATGTGGCCACATTTTGTCTTAGGTGTTGTCCGATTACTCTGACATGAAGCTCTATTTTCTCAAAGGCTTGCTGTCTGTCCTTCAGGAGCTCGTTACCACTGTATGTGCGTGCCTTTGTGCTTGTGTGTGTGTAGGTGTGTGTGAGTGTCAGTTTGGAAATTGCAGATGGTGTCTTTCATACCACATGAAAGTATTCTTCCACCTAATCAGTTTGCCAAGGTTGTAGGCTGTGACTTGAAGGTCCATCGGCTGTTTTTTCCCCCTGCTTCTTTTCATGTTCAGTCTTGTGTTTCCTCTCATACACATCCAATTCAATACGTGGCAACAAAGAAAAAAGGGGGGGGGGGGGGGGGGGCTATGCTAATTCTCATATCAGAAGATGAGTCCATTCCATTAGCTGAAAGACAACTGAGTATAAAGTCTGTTGTCTTATAATCCGGACTCTGTTCACAATGCACTTGTAATTATGAGCTTTGCACCCAGGACACAGTGATGGACAAATCACTGTACGTTTCCATGGTGCCGACCATCAAAGGGGAAGTCCTCCTGGGATTTTGCCAGCATCTCCAACAACACACCAGGATCCTGTCGTCGATATACATGTCTTGATTTTCTCCATTTCAGAGTTGGCTCTCGATGACAGGAATGTGGTTAGAACATGAAAGGGAATATGAAGCATACTCTCTTAATTAGATGCTTGTAGCTTTCCCTCCTGTAACCGAGTATCCACTGGTGCCTGCTGGGCTTACCAGTCAAATGCATTTAATTGGTTTGTTTTTGCAACCATTAGTCACTGGTGACATGGATAGAAGGAGTCACAGCAGTTCTGAGCACTGTCTGAGGAGAAGGGTTGAACACTGTTTGGTTTTTTATTCAATCAAATACAGTATTCAGTTCAAAGACACAAGTATTGTACAATTCAAAAGGAATGTTCAGTGTTTTTGATAATGTGGTTATTGCCTTTGTTGCCAAGAGTAAAACTAGTCACTTTTCAGGGCTTTACAATCCAAATGTCGTCTGGCAAATGTTCCTTAAATGTAGTTTCTCTTCCTCTTATGCATTATACATCTAGTGTGTGGTGCTAGTTTTTGCTCATTGCTTTTTTTTAAATATATGTACAGTACAGTCTTTTTAGGCATGCCTTGTGATATTGGGTTACATTAAAAGCCTTGACTAGATGAGAATATCAATTACACCTAGTATCTATTAAATGAATAATAAATAGCTTGGCTCTGTCCGAAGAAGACAACATCTACTAAACCAATCCCTGTTAACCTCAAAACATGACAAATTGTGGCCAGGGAAAGGGAAGTTTGGGGCCCCAGAAAAACGGTATAAGATGGATGGCTGAATACTCATATGACCGCCAAAAAGACCATATAGGCCATAACAAAGTGGCTCATAGCAACTTCTAAATCTTAAATGTTGTGTTTCTCAGATGTGTTTATGTGTTTTGTGTTAAAGTGATGACAAAGAAATTACAGGGATGTGTAAACTGCCAACAAAAAGGAGATTTGAAGTGTTTACAACCCACGGCTGTTTAGATAATTTTTTAGGGAGTACAAACTGTAAGTCTGGGCCCATGTGACTAATTTTCATTACCCTGCTGTTACCAATCTCTAAAATCAACTGTAGGAGCTGTATTATAACCGTGTTTACTTCAGGTACCTGTTATGTGAATCCGGATGAATCGAGAATGCTTTCTTCGGGAGGTGAACGACAAGAACATTTTCATGGTATGACAGAACATGAATGCTAGTCTGGATGTTATAGTGAAAATGACCATTAAAGCTGAGGTTGCTGTGGAAAAGGAGGGATTTTGAACGTCCAGTTTTATAAATCCATCATCTCCTCCTCTTACGTTTCAAAACAGGATATCGCTTTGACATGGGATTTTGTAGACTAGCCAAAGCCTCTCCTCTTTGGTGTACAGTGTGGTAAAAGCTGAGCTGCTTATTTCTGCGTTCCCATAGGATTGTGAAGTTGCATGAAAATCAAGGGCGTCACTGCGGCCAGGCACACGGACCCAAATGCAGCTTGTGTTGAATAAACAAAAGGAAATTGATGTTTAAACTTGATTGGTGGATTTTGTTACCTGCAATTTAATTTGGCCAAGCTGTTTGCCTGTTTCCAGTCTTGCTATGCTAACATAAGCTAACAGTAGGCTCTTGTATCTAAGTATTGTTCTCATGACAAAACACTAACAGCTTTTATGGTGCAGAGGTTAAGCACTCGAAGAAGGTTGTGAAAAAATAATGGTGCCATTTTTTGCTGAACATTTATTTTCCATACTTATAAACACACATAGCCATCAAGTGCAGCACTTGAGCTATTAAGGACTGGATATCCAAAACGGAACTGTGTTTTTTATCAGCAGGTGAGTGTGAGTTAGTCCACAGATGGAGAGGGAAATCCATTCGTCGTCTGAGTGCAAACTAGAAAAACCATTAAACACATTCTTTTTTTGTCTTTTGATTTCCTTTTGATGTGATATTATGCGAACTGCACAGGTATTGCTAAACGTCATGTCTAGTTTTCTTGGATTGTTCCTAGATTTTCCTCATTTTGCAGAAAACTCAAACAAGCAATGGTTGCTGTGCATATTTCTTGCAAGGAAATGAATGCCATTTCAAACATTGGAAGCTGTGACAGGGCTGAGGAGCTCAGAGTGCCTCTAGGGCCTAAGGGCGAAGACAAAGTAATCCTTCACTTCCCATTATGCAGGAGATGAGTATTTTGCCTTAGAAGCTTCCGTTTGGCAGGGAGAGCACTAAGATCTAATGCAGGGAACCCAATGGAAAGATATCTTTAATATTCATTCCAAAACAACTCTCAATCAGAGAAGCTAAAGGAGGAAACTGTAAAAAGGGCCTGAAAATCCGGTGTGCATTAAATGGTCGAAGATTAAAATGGTTTGAGTGTCAGCTCTCTGGCTCTTTAATGTCCAAATGCACCAAGCTGCTCTCAGTTCTGGATTAGGATATAATAACTTATTGTTTTACAAGTGTTTGTTTCTTTGGACTAAACTTTTTATCTTGCTCTAATGGTTATTATATAGTGCACTGGTATAGGTATTATTTTTACTCTTATAATTATGTTGTGGTTATAATATTTCTACTTATTTTAATCAGAGTTTTAACGGTATACTCAATACACAAGTGTAATTTGTTTTTATAACTCATGTAGTTGCTGAAAAATCTAGCACAGAAATTACATTTGGGATTGTTTGACTCTGTTCAGTTTAGCTCTAGGCAGCTGAAGTGCCTATAACATGAAAAGCCCCATCTTGCATACTTCATCTATAAAAACCTTGAGAATTATTAACTACACAATGGCAAACACAATCAAGTTTGTTTTCATGTGATCTTTGACCCTTTTTTGGGTTAAAGGGGATACATTTTGAGCGTAATTCGAAAACCAGGGAGTTCAAATTCAACCCATGAGCCTGTGTTGACAAAGTTGAAAAGTCAGACACACGACATGTGAACTTGCTGAGTGACGTTTTGTTGTACGTCAATACATTCTTATGAACTACTCCCATCACTGGGTTAACATGAGGGCACAGGTTTCTTGTTCAACATGTCAACAATAGACGACACAAAGGCTAAATTGTAGGAGTGCTCACCTGAAAGATATCTTCAATCAACGGACAAAATTAACCATCATTACTTTCAGTCATGTGTCAATTTCTTTCCTACAGTGCCCATTTCTGTGATGAGTTCCATGATTCAACTGCATCTACCCCCTGGCATCAAATGATGTGTCCTTGGGCAAGATACCTAACCCTAAATTGCTCCTGTAGGAATTGATGTAAGTTGCTTTGGATAAAAGCCTCAGCTAAATAAAATGTTATGTAATTTAAAAGGAAAAGAAGGTCAGTCATAATCTGATTGACATACCAACATTTCTTAGCATTAACTGCAATCCCAAAGGCGAATACATAACACATAAATGTCGAAGTCGGAGGATGCTTAAAAGACACATTTAGGCAAAAGGGGTATTATTCTTAGTTTAGTCTCTTTAGTCAACCTTTAAAAACAGTGAATACATACTTATCCTCTCATGCTACTTTTAAAGTTGTGTAAAAATACAGTACAACTTTTTACAAAATCATTAAAAAAACATGTTTCCCTCTAAACATAATAGAGAACGCATTTCAGACGTATGGATATGTAAACAAACTGGGTTGAATGCATGGCTGTAGACTTGTTGTTTGGTAGCCAGCATGCAGAATAATGCATTTTTGAAAAGACTCTCTGTCTGTGTGTATGTCTGTCCTTTGCGTTTTATCTGATGGACCTCAAACCTGGATGGGGTATTGTTCAGGATCCGAGACACAACAGTGTTGACGGTAAGTTGAATAAATGAATGGTTCTGGAAAAAGCTGCCAGCAGCCGCACCACAGGCCAGGCAATCAGCAGATTGTGCACTGAACTAGTTACTTCAATGATAGGATACCCTTTGTTTCTCAACCCTAACCCCTAATCCTAACCCTAACACACTGCAAAACACATATCATCATAGTTACAGTGCACTTCAGGAAATAGGAATGCAATGGTTTTGCTGTCTTTGAGATCAGCAAAAGAAGAGTTTGGCACAGAAACAACCACCAAACAAAGAGCTAAAGAGCTAGGCTGATCCTCATTGGGGCCGAGGACAACACCTGAGACTGTTTGATTGACAGGCGCTCTCGAAATTCTTCTTGGAAATTGAACGAACACAATGAAGGTTTTAGGTCTTTGTGATTGCACCTAACAATGTTTCCCTTTCTATTTGTTCTATTTGAAGTGTACATGATCAGGGAATAGTGTTCAGCTTTGAAAGAAGATTTCCATTTAGCAGCAACATTTCTAATCTATTGATGAGAATGCTTTTTGGCTTCAGTAGGATTGGAAAGGATTTGAAATCCTTTTCAATCTCGTTGGACAAATATTTATTTGCTGAAGACTGAAGTATCCTCTAATTGGAGTGAAACCATTAAAAGCCCCGAAACAATATACAAATGTCCAATTAGTGTGGATTAATTTCCTCGATAGAAGTTAAATCTCTTCAGACTGTAGTCGTTCAATACCTCCACTAAACTCCGCCGCTGTGGTGGTTATTGTAAAGAAACAGCGCCATCAGGTGGTCACACATTTATTGTGTTATCATTGAGCAGGTGTACTTAAGTACAAAATGTAGGTACTTGTAATTCACTTGAGTATTTTTAACTTCTGCTCCACTATATTTGTCTGACAGCTTTTAAGGTTAAGAGTAAAGTTAGTGTATTTGTATAGCACATTTTCAGACACAAAGGCAAATCAAAGTGCTTTACATAGGCATTTCCACATAATAATTAAAAGCAAAAAAAGCAAAAAAGCCAATTCATAAAAGAATGGTTGCAGCAAAAATTGCTATGATAAGGCAGAGTCATATGATCCCTTTTATTTACTTTTGAAAATGTTTTATTCCTTTTTCTGTCCAGGGAAATAATGTTCCTTCAATTTTGAATGTTTTTGTGGTGGGGAAATGCTCCTCTTTCGTTCACTTTGTAAAGTCTTTAAAAAGCCTCTTGGATCAGCTACAGAAAAGCATCATCAAAAGCTGAAAAAAGGGTTTATGCACATGGAATACGAAAGATTTCTTTACATAGAGCTAGACAAAGATATGAAAGAAAAACCTACAGCTGTAAAATGCAACATTGATGCAGAAGCAATTCTAATCCAATACCCTCAAGCGTAGAGAGGGTAGAGGGTGACAGAAGCAAATAAACGCAACTAAACTTCACTGTTAAGATTTCACCACATTGCAGTTTTCTAGTCTTTTAAAATATTTGTACATTATCATATTTCGTAATTCCTGAAGTTTTGGACACTTTAAATAATCAATAAAACATACTCAAGTCACCTTGTTTCAAACCTTTTATTGCGAGGATTAGATAACAATGTACAAGTTCCAAATGGCAGCAAATAATTGCAATCAGTTGAAGCTCCAAAAAGCAGAAATGTTGTAATATGCAAACACAGAATGTTTACCAAGTCTGACTGCTGCTGAGCAAAAATCCACAAAGGTGTTTTTTGGTGTGTCCTTGTGCTTCATGCTCACGTATTTCTTTTACAAGCAGTACACGCTGACACAAAGATTAAACTGCTTAAAGGATACCTGCATATTAATCATGAGCATTTTTGGCATGTTATTCAGTCAGCGTGAAGTATTCTTGCTTTAACATGTGGATCCATGGGGGACCTTAGAGTGCACTTTTAAGCTTTATGTCGAAGCCTTTTCTGTCGCAGTGAATTATAACAAAAGAAATGAAAAGATAGGATGCTATTTTTTACTAACAAACACACACATACTGGACACAACAGTGTCAATATTATATAATCATAAGAAAGAGAAAATGATGCGTGGGGAAACAGGAAGTAGATGTCTAATGAAAATGTGTACCAAGAACAAGTTACACTTATATTCAATATAGAACTTTTTAATACACAATTTCATCCACAGACTTTTATCGGGATAACACTATCCTTTTGTTTTGTTTGTTCATGTATCTGTAGTGTAGTGTACAGGTGTGTATTCAGAGTCTGTTTGTCGAGATGTGTGTGTGGGCCTTTCTGTCAGGAATGATTTTCCTTTGTTGCATGTTGACACACGTGTACGCACAGTGACAGCTGTGAGAGGTGAAAAAGCTGTGCGTGTCATACATCATGCTATCATCGCTGTTTAAAGGTAAAGACAACCCGCCCTCCCTCAACATACACACACACTCCCCTCTTTACCCAGCAGCCACTGGGGGAAGGTATAGCCTAGTGGAGGTTGGAGAGTTCACATTCCAAGTGGAGAACATGAAGCTTGTCCTTGAAGCGAACTCCAAACTCTTTCATTTGTATCACCAGCTTTAAGTTTGAAATTTGTATTAAAATTTCAAAACTGTTTCCACCAGCCGCAGACTCTTTTCACTCCAATGTCGTTCTAAGTCAGCCCCGCTCGTCAGCTTATAAGGTCAGAGGGTCAAATCCAAAAATATAGTTTTGACATGAAGGTGGCGGGGCCCATGCAGGGGGTAGGCATTCAGACCTCCATGGGCTGTAAGAAGCGTGTCATCTGCACCTCCGGAAACAATGGCATTCTCTAGCAGGGACTTCTTTTGGTTCCTCCAACCCCCCTGAAACCGTACGGACAAAAGCTCAAGGAGAAAAATAAGGAGGCGGGGGAGATTCCCCTTGATATAGCAGTGCAGTTTAGAAACTTCTAGAGGCCCAGCTCATTTGTTCAGCTGTCTGATGGAAAAGTACAGGGCTTTAGCTCGCCTGTATGGCAGAAACTATCTTCCTGAGCTCTGCGTGCAGAATTAGCGCAACTCAATTTGTGAAAACAACTGGCGCATGACGTTCCATCAGACAAATCCCTGTTTGTGAAAACATTCTCACGAGGGACAGTATTCTCATCATGAGTGGTGACAGGAAAAGAAAAACGAGCAACAAAAAAACATTAAAGGTACAGTAAACCAGCCTAGAATAGAATAGAATACATTTATTTAATAAACATACTTTTTTATAGGCGGTGTAAAGGAAAGAGACTCACGCCTAATGATGACCCAACAGATAATTACTCCTCCTTAGCTTGACTTATTTTATTAACCCAACAACAAGTCTATAACTAAAGTGAGGGATTTGGCTGAAAAATACTTCTCGCAGGCACAGGTGGCGACCAAGGCAAAGCGTCAAGGGGAGAAAACATTCATCAGGTTGCCAGAGAGAAGACTCCATGTCAGCTGGATGTGTAAGTAATTGCTTGCTAGCAAGTAAAGCAAAGGCACCTCCGGTCAGGCTAAAAGCGAGAGACGCCAAAGGGACATACAGTATAAGTTTAGCATGTGGGACTGGTGAAGGTAACTTAGTTTTGTCGGTCACATAGGGACAAAAATAGCTAATGGCTATTTTTGAGTTGGAAAGAGAGCTCTGCTTGTTGGGACTCGCCAGAGGGCTAGGTGCCTTCAGATAACCTTTTATACAGGAATAATTATATATTCAGATGGGGAACTCTAACAGTCATGTTGCCGCAGAAGGCATTTCAAAGACTAAGATTGAGAGTATTTGAGACTTGAATTATCACCAGGTAAGAAATGGTTCATTCACAGATGGAATACAGTTTACAGCTTTGGAAAATTGATTGTAAAGTTTGGGATGGTCACTGGCAGTCAGCTAGATGATACTGAATGTCTCTAAAGAAGAAATTAAGCACAAATTACACAAAACATGTAAACCTATTTTAGGATCAGGATGAGGATACAGTCAAAAAAATCAATCATACAAGTTTTAAAATGACTGTCATATCCTATTTCTGTTTCCAGCAGACATGTTGTTTCCTCAGAATAAATCAGTGGTGGCAACTAAAACTTTTTAAGTCCAAACTAATGATTACACTGCATGAAAGGATTTCTAGGCTCCGAAAACATAAGTTTAGACATAAAAATGTTCAGCCATCTTGAAAGTTAGATCATTTTAGTGGTCAGATTTTGGTAGACTTAATATGTTATTAAGTACACCTGACTACAATAATTCATTGAGAAACCTTTTGTTGCAATTTTTTGGGGTCAAATCATATTTACAGCTGACTAATAGTCAGCCGGGTAATCGCATTGTTCACTACAGCCACCTGGGTGCAAATAACATCTGCCTTATTTATATCCTTTTGGATTACTCTGGCTCCATATAGATGGTTTTTGTTTTGTTTCATCTTAATCAAAAGATAGCTCAGGCTGTAACAGACATTATGAAACTAGATTAGAAACACGTCATACCAGATGGCCTGCAACTCTTTCTTTTCTCTGCTGTGTTTCAAAACAAAAAAGAACTCGACTTATAACGAAACAGATTCTCTCAACGATCAGGCAGACCCCAGCTGTGCAATAATGGACAAACTGCACGTGTGCCCTGTTTTCTCCAAAGATTTTGGGACACGTGCACGTCGAGGCGGTGGTCCCTCCATCCCACTGACCGTTGGCCTGTTTGGGATTGTTGCGGCTGGACCCTGCCAGCAGGGAAGAGCGAAGGGGGCTCCTTTTATGAATGTGCACGTCAACAGCAGCTTCAGCCACCAAAAATCTGCCCCCAGACCCATTAGCAAGCAGGGGCCAGAAAAATAGATGTCGGAAAACACATTGCATAAGACCTTAGGTAACACGCCCCCGAAATTAATAGCAGAAGCAGAGAAGCGGAAGAATCGGGAAATTATGTCGAGGCCTTGAACTATTGTGTTGTCGCCCGGGCATGAGGGGCACACAGGAGGCTGGGGAGGGGCTTCAGAGGCTTCTGGAACAAGAGCGGTGCTAACTGCTCGCCACTCTCAAAGGGCATGCTACAAAACCCGACAATGTATAACAGACATTCTTAACTGTCACAGTTTTAAGATAAAGGGATCAAGATAACATAAACGGCAACATTCCCTATACATCAGCTATCCCTTTGTCACAATGAACGTGGAGGAGTTGTAACCTTGTAGACATTTAGTTTTCATACTCTTCTTGGTGAGGACAAAGACACTTTCCCAGCCTTTTTCTCTCTTCAACAACATCTTTCCGGACACAAAGTAAAGAATAAGCAAAGTAGGTCAAACCATTGACCAAAATCATCTTGCCCCGTTAGCATTTGATATTAATCCACGGTGAAGGACAACATGGTTGGATTTAACACATTTGGACAATTCCAGAAATGGATAAAACTGATTAAACGTTTATTGTTTCAACTTGAGTCAAATCTTGAGCAACACATGTAATAAACCCGAGTATAGTATTCGCAAACACACTTTAACCAGGTGGAGATAACAAGGAATCTGTCAGTTTACTCCTCTTGGTTTCACATTGTAAAAGGGCAATAACATTTCTGCACACTGAGAGAAGTAAAGGATTATTCCGAAAAACTAAGCTGCAGGCTCATTTTTCATGCGGTGCAGCATATGCATGGTCATTTGCAAGGTTTTGAATGCAAAGCTAAGGAGAAAGCGTATTTCTTCTCACATAGATGTGAGAAAGGGAAACAGGGTATTTCGGTTGTAATAGAGACATGCTGGAAGGAGCTGACTACATGCCAGCACAGTCTTCTGATAGTAAAAAAAGGAACTTAAAACAACTTGTTACCTGTTAGCTAGTTAAGTGTGGTAATGCACAGTTTCAAATTAGTTTCGGGTCAAGCTTAAAACCACATTGGCAGGAGAAAAAATGGCTACATGAAGAGATAAAATCACTGGTGTATTCAATCATTTATAAAATCCAACACTAATATCATGGCACACCAATTTTGTTTTCATCATGCAAGTGAGAAACATTAGCTCTTTATCAACATTGAAACCAGCTTTCCAATCAGACTAAACAAATGCAATGGTAATCATGTTGTGGCTGTCCACAGTTTACAGCAGTTAATGATTGTACTGAAAATAGAAATATGGAATTTAAGATGTGTCCACTCTTAAACTCACTTTGTTGTTCTTACAGAAAGCTTCAACCTTTCTGGTTCAGTTTTCAATGTTTTTTCAGCTATTCTTAGACTGTCTTTGCTCTCATGGTCAATGTAACCCATCTGGATAAACATCCACTTATGAAAGGTGAAGGCTCTTTGTCAGGGTCTGTTCTCTCTCCCGCCAACAGTTGGGAGTTACTTTGTATTCTGCAGACAGATGTTGGATTTATCGAAAACACACACTGAGCATTCACCCTCCTGTTGCTGTTTGTCCAATAGACTTTCAACCACAGCAAAACACAGATGTGGTTACAACGCAGGAATCAGCGGGTTGTTGCACCATGCATATCCCTCTAACCATAGACAAGGCTGAGAGGTTCACTTCTCTTTGTGAATTTAAATTATCTCGATCATCAATCAAACAAGAGCAGAAATGTACTCAGTGTCATTTCTGAGCCAGTACATAACTAGAGCTTTTGTTTGGCTGGTTTGCTCAATGGGAGGTTTCTCTCAGTAACAGGTATGTTCCCATCTGAAGTGTAAGCTCTATTTGTCTTTGTTATGCTCAGCTCCAAGCCATCAACTTCCACAGCGTTTCAACAGAGCTGACAGGACGGCTGCCGCGGATTACGTTGCATTTGTCCACAAAATAATTCAGAATTTTCTGGCGACACACCAGCAGCTACTAGATAGAATAGATAGAATCGGAGGATGAAACCCTCTTTATTGTCACACACATGCACACAGCAGAGCACACACAGTGAAATTGGTCCTCTGCATTTAACCCATCCTAGTACTAGGAGCAGTGGGCAGCTATTGTGCAGCGCCCGGGGAGCAATGGGGAGGGGGGATTGGAGGTGTCCGGTGCCTTGCTCAAGGGCACCACAGCAGGGCCTAGGAGGTGAACTGGGACCTCTCCAAGTAGCAGTCCACTTTCCATATTTGCAAGTCTGTTCGGGGACTTGAACCGGCGACCCTACGATTCCCAGTCCAAGCCCCTACTGACTGAGCCACTGCTGGACAACTGGGTGGAGTTAGTTGCTCCTTGTACAGAAAGTTCAAAATAACCAAATGTACAAAAGAAAAAGGGAGACTTGTAGTTCACATTACATGGCTGAAAGCACCTTGGTTACTTCCTTCAACATGTACAGTAGGTTAAATGGTATTTTAGTGATTTCATTATCTTTATTGAGGTTAAAGGGTTAAAGTGTAGTGTCTGACTCTGGATGCTCAAGTTCATGCACGTGAGGACTTCTCAGGGTTACTATCTTACTGCCTTCGTGTCATTTCAGTCTTAAGGCAAACGAGAACTTCACTTGGCATGGCACTGTTCAACTCAGTGTTGAGTGTTGACCCAGTTATAGGTACTGTGTGCCTTTAAATGCGGGCTCAGTGGCAAGGATTAAACCATTTTTGTTATGGTAATGTCTAGCTAACTAATGATAGCAAGAAATATTGTTTTACTACCATCATTACCATCTTCAGCTATCTTCACCCAGCTTCAGGTGAAATTAAATTCGCTTCAAACTGAATCTGATTGTCTCACAGTTTTGCGGTGTTTAATCATTATCAGCTGAACGAGGCCTCTCTCATGTGAGATGCTTTAGTTTCTGTGATGGGATTCTGAGCATGAGACAACTCATGACATGTCACAATAGGGCAACACAACTCTTGGCAGCTTTTAAAGTTTTGGGCACATTTTTTTCCTTTTTCCCAACATTATGCTCCCATGTGCTTCATGGTAGTGACGATAGAGTAGCTTTAGCTTGACTAGTTGAGGTTAGGATAGGAGGCATCATTTGTTTCATGTACAGTAACTCCTTCCAGTTTCCTATATTCCACAAATTTATCTGAACACACATTTCATAAAAAGTTCTCAACTTTGACTAAAACCCTGAGTGTCCTCTCTTGTGTCTCTTTGGTGGTCTAACACAACCAGCTGTGTGCAAAATGAGAGCTAACTGGTGCCACAGCATGAAAGTGTGGGCCGGACACAGCTGTCTCACTCTGATGTGTGAGCAGAGAACACTTACACTGACAGTCTTCTTGTTTTCTAATATTATATTATGGTTTGGCTCAGCAGTCGCCAGCTGCTGCTACAAAACCCACCTGGTAAATGTTTCTGATTGTGTGACAACAGTATATTGATACACTGAATAAAAGCCCGCCCACTCACTCAAACATTACATTGTACGGAAATTAACAAAATAGCTAATTTCAACTAGTATGGCTTTCGGGGCTTTGAATGGATCAGGCCCTTCATACATCAAATACATTCATACACTTCGCTCTACATCGACCAACTGGCTAGCTTCTCTCTCAGTGCAGTGGTGCACAGGTACCCCTCTACAAAAGCATGCCTGTTTGATATCCTAGCTCCAATATTGTGGAACAAGCTCCCTATAGATATTAGGAATACTGAATTTCTACACATCTTTTGTTGCAGACTGAAAATCCCCCAGTTTCCACAACTTAGTAGCACTTATAGTTTGGCTTATCGAGCTATATTGTAAATATAAAGTGTCTTAAATTGTGCCATGTCGGGACATGGATTGAGGGAATTAGGCATATGGAAAGTTCTTCAGTTTGAAGGTAGGGAATCCTGTGACCAGGAGAGAGAGCTGTCAATAATCAAGTTACAGGAAATGATGTCTGTAGCAGGCCTGTTGGCATTGAGAAAGGTGAAGAATGTGGGCGGAGGTAGACAAGCAGTAATGAACTTCCTCTTTCTACCAGGAAAATACAGAAGGAGGATGTAAGGGAGAACCTCCACCCAAGCACCAAATACTTTGTTTAGTTAGAAGATTGTTTCAAACATGATGAAGCACTGAATAAGCTTTTCACTTATACATCTGGATTAGTTTGTTGGAGGAGGAAGATCTTACCATTAAAAACTTTAGGCTTGGAGGCTTTTTAAAATTATTTTCTGCTGTGAGAATTGTACGCCTTTGAGGTTTTGCACATAATTTGAAGATAGAGCTTTAAAACAATGTTTTCATTTTGGTTTTGTAAAATTGGAATGGCTTGTTTTCAATGGGAACATTTGGAAAAGTTGGATAAAACCAGACTTAGCAGTGATGGAAAGTAACTAAGTACATTAATTACTACTGTACTTAAGTACAATTTGAGATACTTAATTTAGTTCCAATTTATGTAACTTTATACTTTTACTATATCATTCAGAAGAAAATATTGTACCTCAGGTTAATAATAGTTCACCAGTTACCCATGAGTATATAAAGTATTAAAAAACGAACTCATCATTTAAAAGCTGCAACATTAAAGTGTTGAACACATTAATGACTCCATAATTAATATACAATAATACATGTATTTCTTAAATGCATCATCAGCACTTTTACTTTAAGTATATTTTGGTTAACAATTCTTTTAAAAAGGACATTTACTTACATCAGAGTATCTCTACAATGTAGATTTGTTAACTTAGAATGAATTGGAAATGCATACAACTTCTTCAACAATTCATTTAAATCAAATACTTTTTTGATAATAACTCAAGCAGTTTGCTAGAATACACTTTTTCATTTATTTAATGATTGCTACACACAATCATGAAATAAACATGTTTAGATCTGAAACGACGAATGCATACTGATTATTATTATTATTATTATTATTATTATTATTATTATTATTATTATTATTATTATTATTATTACTATTACATCTTGAGATCATTTGATATTAACAACAATTAACCATACTGAGACCAATCAAATAATAAGATGTTTTCTGGCTCATGGGAGGGAAGTGTCCTGCTGAAAGAGCACCTGGAGGGGGGCCACATGGAGGAAAGGAGCCCCCAGCAGTGCTCGGCGGTGTAACTCGACGCTTCATGAGTTGCCATCATCACATGGCAGATGGAAATTTCCACTCAGTTCCTTCCTTGTTAAATGGGAAGGGTCTCCAACTCTTGTCTCAGTAGTCCGCCTCCTCCTCCGCCTGCTCCAGCTGTCTGCCACGCTGAATCAGGAGGTAAGCCCCCAACATTTACATATCAATTCCTTACTTTTATTTTTTCAACTACCCCGCATGTGATGTGCTGCTTAGTTTTGACCACCATGTTTAATTTTGGTGATTTATTTAATTGGTTTTGGGAGGATTTTACTGCCTGATCAGAAAAGCAAATTAAAGGGCTCGTTTGCGCGTGAATTTGATGTGTTTGCGACGCCTCCTTGTTCTTCTTCCTTTGTTAAATATGTTTGCAGATACGTTCACAAAGTAACAGTTGTTTGGGTGAAAAGCAGCAGCGTGTGGAGTGCTTCCTGCAGGGTGTTGCCTGGAGTCAATGTAAAGCTGCGTAAAGCGCAAAACACGCGTCTTTATTTATACAAGGGAATTAGTTTAATGCAGGGCTATCATATAGTGTCTGCTTTCGCTGCTAAATACACGATTCCACTGCAGTCACCAGTGGGTTTTATAAAGGTAAACTACACTTTGCATGCATGTGTTTGCATGCTGTGCTGCTTTCCGCCTTTACTGACAGAAAACACAAAGGCGCCTGTTGTTGTTTCCAGTTTGCGTCATTGCTCCTGCTTTGTGTCTGCTCACATTGTATGTGTGCAACTCACGCATCATAGCAATTACAATTATTGGGAAGATACCAACAGAGGAAAATGATCAATTACGGTTTAATATAGGCCATGTATTTATGTAACAGCAGATAGCAGCATGCTGAGTGTTCTCTGCAGGGTTTGCTGGGTGCTAATAAATATGTTATGACTGCAATCAATTACTCAAGCTACTGCAGGGCTCCGCTTGGAAAAAGTGAATACAATTGGGAATTTATTGTAACTTGATTTTACATGCAGTGTTTCACGAGGATATTTCCACACATAGACCAGACAAACTCGTTTTCCTGGCACCACTTTCAGGTGTCTTATAGTTTTTCTCTGTTAGTTCTATGAGTCATCCCTCAGAGAATGAAATGGATAGGTAACACAGAGCACTATCATTTAGGTATTTTCCTAAATATGCTTAAGTTTGGATGCTTTCCATACATGCTCAAATATTGTCACATTCATTGCATTAAAAACAACACAGCCAGCCACATACAGCGGCAGAGCGACTGCTCATGCCTGAACACAAAGACTGAATTGAGCCAAGAGAATATCTCAGTTTAGACATGTTTAAGGGGTGAGTTCAGTTTCTGTCATGGTCCTTCTGACTGCTAAAAATACCCGGTTGCCACACAGTGATGCATGTCATTTTCAAATGCACTCTGTTCTCTATGCAACTTCTTACACAACCAATCTTATAATGTTTTCCATGTATCATGCGTCACCAAGTCTTTTTAAGAATCTACTTGTAATATTATCTGCATTGTATGGTCATTATGGTTACGTGAAAGCTTGGAATACACTTAGAATGCTTTAGTAAAAGTTTTCTTTATAGAAATGTGCTTAACTTTGGATGAAAAAAGAAAAAGCAGGGAGAATCACGTCAGTTGTTGAAGAAACTTCATAATCACATTGCTTGATTGCAATCAATTGTAATGTAATTTAGTTGATTTAAGTTAAAATGGTATCTGTACAATTGCAATATTATTCCCTATAATTTAAAAGGTCACTCCATCCATTGAGTATTGCACTCCCACAAAGAAGGATAACATGCAAGACTCACTTTTTGGTCAAAATTTAAGCTGACCTATGGATCCTACACAGGGATGTCCCAGTATCGGATTCTCTCTACACTATTATATTGGCAGAAAGTGTCAAAAAGACTCAATTTCTTTCATTTTCTCTAGAATCTCCCAAAAATAATGTACCTTGACCCAGTACTTGTTTTTACTGATTGACGCTTTAACAGTTTAACCATCATAACCACCATTGGTTCTCAATCATGCTGAACTGTTGCGTGGAGCTGTATGGATCATGGAACAGCTACGGCCCATTACACTTTATGGGAAATTGGTGGTGCCCCTCTAAAGATTGCACGTGGGGGGATATGTCAGCACAGGTTTGACCCCCTGTCAGCAGGGTGGAGCTTGTGTCGATCCTCGCTCCTCATTGGCTGTAACGAGACCTGAATGACACATGTAGGTCAGTCTCCGCTTGGGAGCTGAAGTGTGAAGTAATTTTTTGCTGTCTGATGTAATTTTGAGCGACAATGAGCCAATGAGCTGCAAAGCAGACGCCGAGGATCCCTCACATAGTGCCACAAAGGCGAGAAGCAGTTTGCAGTTTTCCAAAACACTGTCAAAACATTCGATTGAAATCTGAGACAGTGGCACGCTGCAAATGTAAGCAGCTGCTTATTTTCACCTACAGGATTTCATAACTCAATGACATGGAGTGTGCGTTGAGCAGACATGAAATGTTCACAAAGCAACCCCATGCCTCTTTTCAGCGTGACACGCTATATGTCCTTGCAGGGAAAGTCCCTAATTTCCCCCCCCCCCCCTCCTCCTGGTCAGAGGTCAGAGATCAGCTGTGGGGGTTTAGTGTCTTGCTGAAGATCCTTTAAACATGCAGTGATGTTTGTAGTTGCAGCTGCTTGAGCAATTAGTTCAACATACAACACTGGTGCTTCTATTATGTTGAGCACCTTATGATAAACAAACAGTCTGTGTTCAACTTGCATTAGTTAATACTTTTAACAAAAAGAATACTGACATCTTCTGAGTACAAGCAAAAAACATGTGGATGCCCAGTCCTGAAGTGAGATCAGGAAGGGGGAGGTGATCTCACAACAGTCCCTCGTTGTAACTCCTCCAACAAGGTGGCGTGTCAAATTTGAAGTCTTGCCACGGCCCCTGAATAATCAGAGCACGCCAGGTTCATGCTCGGTGATGCAACACAACATGAGTTTTATTCAAGAGTGCCACAATGCCTTTTAGTTCGACACAGAGGAGAATGAGTGCATTCTTGTGACCCATTAGACCCATGAAATGACAGTAACTGTCTCTTTTAATACATTGCTATGCTTTGTTTACAGGATATACAGCTTGACAGGTCATGGTAACAGTTGTCTGATATCTTTAATTAAGATTAGTTCTAAGTAATACCGCGTCTGTGCCTCCCCATACTTGTAAATGCACCATGTTCTGTACAGATTGTTTGTCACGCACTGGGTGAGTTTGCCATCATGGAAACGATGCTGTGAATGTGGCGCCTGCTGAATGAGCCGTCTGTCTCACATGCTTGATGGCCAATGACATCTTGGTACAGGTGACTCAGATGTTTCGACAAAGGCAGCGGCTGTGTGCGCTCACATTACACTGAGAGTGATGTTTTCCTATTGGGGAAAAGAGCACATACTGAACGTTCCTTGTATTTTGGTTCATTAACACAAAAACTGAAGTCATTTTAAGATGTGCTTTTTACAAAACAGGGGAATTTTATTTTCCTCCTACTGAGGTTGAACATTTGAGCTTGAGAACTATTACATTTTGTAAGAAAGATGCAGCGGTCGTCATGAGCAGGCAGATCAATAAACACTGATAACATGAGGGGGTTCACAAACAAGGTTAGGGCGAACCAGGCTTGTGTACAGAAGGCCATACGGTATGCACTGAAATCAGGGTTTCTGTCAAATATTCTTTTTGTTATTATTATTATTATTGTTCTATTATTATATATTCTTACACTCTGACTGCATTACAATTTGTTTTAATAGATGGTTCATCATTTGCTTTTTGAATTATCCTTGGATATTACATTTTCAGTGTTCTCCATCAATTAGAAATGCTGATTCACATAACACCAATGTTCTTTGGTGTTGTGCCTGCTTTCTGAAAATCAATCATTTTTTTATTTCAATGAAACTGAACTGCTGCCTCTGTGGATTTATGACCATTTGGTATACATATGCTAAGTATGACAGTCATTTTTATTCCTTCTGTCCAAAAGAAAACATTAGAAATACTGTGTTTTCTATGAAGATGAAAAGCCGATCACTCAGGCGATGATGTCTCTGGCGAGCGCTGCAGTGCTATTACTGCTTCTCATGTATCGTACATCCATATATTGTAGCTGTCTTAGGTGAGCCAAAAAGTATGTGCTACACTGTGGAGCCCCTTTAATCTAGATAAACCCTGTTGCATCACCTCACAGCTTTGGGGGCATTGGTTAAATGATCTGACATGAACTTTTTAGCCATGGCATGGCTTAAGGGATGGCAACTTTGGTCCACGTTGAAATAACCTAGCAACGGTTGCAAACATGTGAAATGGCATATAAGGCATTGTCTAAAACACACTTTCTGAACCTGTCAGGTGATTGATGGTCTGGCTAAAACTCTTGTGCGCATGCAGGATCAGAGTCAAGAGTCAAGCTGGAGAATCAGAAATATGCAGCTTCATAAAAGCCCAAACAAAACAAGAGTTGTGAGGCATTTGGTTCTTTAAAACCACCGGCTTTTATTAAAAATATGTTGTAGCAATATCTATCAATATAAATGCCTGGATCTGAGCATTTCAAGGTTATATGCAGCGTAGAACAAAATATAATAATTCTAAATGGATATCTTCAAGATACGTTTTTGTCTTTCAACATAAACCTTAGAAGGAAATTAATGAACATGACATCAGGATTCCTTGGAGGCAGAGTTCAACAGTAAAATGCAATAAAGCCACAGAGGGGAGGAGGTTGTTGTCTCAACATGCCACAAATAATAAATTCCTCCCAACGGAGGCAATGGATCATCTGGAGGAGCATGTGCATGTGGCTCAACACAGATGTGCTTGTAGTTCCTCCCTTTGTCACCCAAAGACAGACTAAACGGTTACATATTATAACTCTAAGCACAGTAGCCTGCTAAGTCGCTACTACTCCCATAACAGACACCACCTATACAGCCTCACATACTGAGAGGGTGATCTAATTACCTGCCATAAAATGGGAAAAGATATTTCCAGAATGTTAAACTATTATTTTAACCCACATGTCTCAAACTCAAAATGCAGCCCGTTGCAAATCATGTTTTCATGTAGTCAAGTTTAATATATCCAATTTGCCCAGACCGCACAGCCAACAAGTCAGGCTAATCCGTGTGGCTAAGTAGCATGCTAACAGTGAGGCATACATACTCCGTGTGAATTCAGCTTTACCAGAAAGTGTATTAGGTTCTTTAGCTCAGTTAGGTTTCCTAGTGATGCTTGGTGGTTGTTTTTTAACAACTACATCCCTGCCTCCAAACAGCCTCATTAGATTTGCTTTGTGGTTTCCAGGGAAGGACTGTGGTTGCAATTTGCCGCTCCTGTGACGTGTGTTTAAACAAGTAAAGTTTGTTCTTATAGACCTAGCTAGTTGGAAAAAAGCAATGTAATGAAAGTGTGGTTTTAGAAGTAAAGATCTCAATACAAATGTCATCGAGTGTTGGACACATTTCTACAAATATGACTTTGTCTTATATAATGTGTAAGGCCATATAGCGGTCGCATACTTGCAACACGTACTGTTGATAAATTTACACACAGGGGACAAAAATATCTGTTGTCCTGGACCTGGTACATTTTTAAAAAGTCAGGCTTACACTCAAAGACTCTTTCAATTATGTTGTTAAATCCAAACATGCTTTCGCTGTGACTTGCTCTTTTAAGATAGGCCAAAAAAATTGTCTTTTATTTTAGCGTATATACATACGTGTGGCCAATGATTTACCAGCAGACTGTGTGTGGTATTTGCAGTCGGTCACATGGGGTTTGGAGGTATAGGCTTAATTTAGAGGCTTTTAAATTCTAGCTCATAATAATCCCTGACAGATCATTAACCTCAGAGATGTTGGGCGGTCGGCTGCATTACAAAGGTACAGATTGATTGATGAAAGTGTGTGTGTGTGTGTGTGTGTGTGTGTGTAGATGGATTTATTGGTTCAAAGATATCGAGGAAAAACCTAATAGTCCACGGTGTCACGTTAGGGTGGTTTTTCCTCCCAAAGTGGAGGTTAACACTCAGTAGATCCATGGAGGAAACTTCCCCCTTGACCTTACATTAACTAGCTGATGTCAACACTGTTGTTCTCCTGCCTCAAAAGTTATCCCATTCTCTCTCCCATGTCAGGAGCTGCATTTTTACAGTGTATTTCTTAACTGCAGGGCTTGAAAAGTTGAAACAGATCTTATAACCATCAAGTGAACTTTAAAAAAACGATTGTATGTAGTCTCGATCTGTACCGTCTCCTTTGCTGTAACAATGGCAAAACTGTGTGATGACTAAAGGATTTCTTGTTCCTCAGATTCACGGAAAGATGATAACGATATTTCAAAACACTTTGGGATGGGTAGCATTAATCAACATTTCCTGGAAGGATTCAGATAAAAAATGTGTCCTTTATTTATCATAGAGCAGCATCAGCAATAAAAAGAGTGAAAAACAGGAATTCACAAAAGGGAAATAAATGCATGTGAAATATATAAATCCCACTAATGCATACATTCTTACATGACCTTTAAAAAAAATGGAAAGAAATATCCAACAAAAAACTGATTAATTTGCAAATTATTATAATACATAATCCTTTTGGCATACAACCTGATAGAAAATGGTTATTTTAATGTTCCCAGATCATAAACAGACGTCTTATCTCCGACCAACAGTCCAAAACCCACAATATCTTCACGAGACAAGATAAAAGCAAATATTTGTACTCATCAAAGCTCCAAATGTGACCATAACAGATTGTTAATTTAAAGATATTTTTTTTTTTTTCTGTCAATCTTCTAATCGTCCAGCAGTGGCTTAGTCTGTAGGGACTTGTCCTGGGAACCGTAGGGTCGCTGCTTCAAGTCCCTGAACAGACCTTAATATGGAGTGTGGATTGCTACTTGAGGTCCCAGTTCACCTCTTGGGCACCGCCGTACAATAGCTGCCCACTTTTCCAAGTACAAGGATGGGTTAAATGCAGAGGTCCAATTTCACTGTGTGAGCTGTATGCATGAACATGTATGTCGACAAATAAAGAGGGTTTCATCCTCCGATTCTAAGCTCTACAACATTTTCTACCCTTAGTGTAATATTAAATTATTGCCCAACTAGGCCCTGAAGTAGTATAATCTAGGGGAATACACTTATACAAAGTATACACATAAAGAAGAGTAAGACATTTGTGCACAAACAGGCGAACCAGTGCCATCTCGTCCCTTCTTGATAAATGTCCATGTGTGATACTCCACTTGGTATCACAGACTTCCTGGTAAAGGGACATCATCAGGATTGTTTTGACTCTTTGTTAAGCACAAACAACAAAGAAACTGAACTGGGGAGGTCGTCACCAAAGAAACTCTGATGATTATGTTGATTAACAGGTTAAAAGCTTGAGTTTCTTTCTTTGAAAGGACAGACAAGACATTTAAAGAACTTTGTCTGTCAACAAACTAATCTAAAGTTATTCAGAAAATAATCTGAAGAGGGTTTCCAACCCCATGTGACTAAGACCAAATCAATGCATGCTTAATTAAACATGTGCAGTTGATGCAGTGTGTTTTTGTACAAACAAAGATCTCTGTCTGAAGGCTTTTTGTTTTCATGGGTGTGTGTGGTGAGCTCAGTTACTTCTTTAAACGTTGCAGGCCCCCAACTCCCCCAAGTTAACCCTGTCCCTCTTTGGTATGTAGCGGGACGGCTCAGGGACAGCTTTGTAGTCACAGGTGATTGGCTGTGTGTGTGTGTGTGTGTGTGTGTGTGTGTGTGTGTGTGTGTGTGTGTGTGTGTGTGTGTGTGTGTGTGTGTGTGTGTGTGTGTGTGTGTGTGTGTGTGTGTGATATGTGTGTGTGTGTGTGTGTGTGTGTGTGTGTGTGTGTGTGTGTGTGTGTGTGTGTGTGTGTGTGTGTGTGTGTGTGTGTGTGTGTGTGTGTGATATGTGTGTGTGTGTGTGTGTGTGTGATATGTGTGTGTGCGTGTGTGTGAAGCCTCACTCACACTTAAAGGACTGCCATGCCATTTAAGGGAAACTGACTGTTCTTGGAATTTGACTTTCACTTGGCAGTGTTGTTTTCTGTACTGAATAAATACGAAGTGACGGCTTTCTAGTGGATTCCCTTTTTCCCTTTAATGACCTAAACCCACATTATTCAGCCAAAAAAAGGAGTGATTTCTTTTTCGGGGGGGATTGGTTTTTAAGTGAGTTTAGAACCAGCAACTTGGGATGGGTTATACCATGTTCTACTAGCTGTTGGACTGTAACAAATCAGACTTGTTGTTTTTATTATCATTTTCCTGCAACTTTTTTTTATTAAAAAACTGCAGTCACAAGCAAAAGATACACGACGAACTCAGGAGTTTTGCAATACCTGTTCTGGTATTGGCAGTATATGTTAGCATTTGATATTATCCAATACTTGTTTAACTGAAATCACACTGGCTGCTGTTCCTTGTTACTGTTCTATTACAATGAACTGAATCCATAGCAGACCGCAGGTTTGGTCCATTATTTCCTCATTAATGATCTTTAAAAAAGCTTAGGTGTAGTACAATGAATTGTGACTTGATGTTGAGGTGCGCCCTTACAAATGTTATAAATATAAATATATATGTATAATAAAGTCCTTCATTAAAGCAACAACACTAAAGATAAAAGTTACCACTTTTATTTTCAGTTTTATTGCTGTTGACAAATCTGTCATAGGCAGACGCAGGATTTACACTTTGAATTGAACAGATTTCTAAACTGCTGTGATGCAGTTGGCCCTCACATGTTGGTGTGTGTGTGTGTGTGTGTGTGTGTGTGTGGGTGTGTGTGTGTGTGTGTGTGTGTGTGTGTGTGTGTGTGTGTGTGTGTGTGTGTTCCTCTTTTGGACAGCATTACAAAGTGGACAGAGATAAAAACCTCATCCCTGAACATGAACATGACCTTGGGCAAGGCGACATCCCCAACGCTGTCCTCTGATTGGCCGGCGGGCGACACAGCCTACCCTGAAACCACAGACAGGTGCCCGCTGTACTCTTGGGCATTTGTGTGTTTGTGTGTGTGTGCAAACATTTGTGTCGGTGTGTGGGGGTTCAAAGGAGACAGTTCAGTGACGACACGATAAATGTTTGTGTGCGTGCGAACGTGTGTGCCAGCGTGCGTGCGTGCCAGCCGACAGAGGCCTCCTGTCTGCCTGTATGATTTATCAGCAGTATGAAACAGGTCGTCATGTGGCATGTCATGTGATCACGTCTTGAAGCGGGCGAGGGTATTTAACAGGATTGGTGGACTCTGCTGTCTTCAGTCTGATGGTAGCCAATGTCCTGGCAATGTAATTTCTCTATTTATATTTGCAAATGTATTTAATTCATAAAAACGTTTTTAATTAATAAACAAAATAATACTCAATTATATTTTTGGTGTTGATGTCCCTACATGTATCTCTGCCATAGGCCCCCCTTTTCATTATGCCATTCTTTGGCATGTTTGTGTGAATTAGGGAAGTTATGAGAAGAGGGAGGGCCTGAGGGAACTCAGTGTCCTCATTGGTTGATCCAGGCCCTCCCTCTTCTATTTTAAAAGCTCCCTCACCTGAGAAAGAAGCGGTTGCAGCTCCTCCGCGTTCACTTGTCTATCATCCGTCCCTGAAAAAAGAAAATCAGTAGAAAATAAAGGAACAATCAGAGGATCGTCTTTCAGGGAATTTTGGGTCAAGTGAGTATGTCTGCTTTGCTTAAAGAATGTAGTTCATACTGTGCATATACATATATATATATATATATATATATATATATATATATATATATATATATATATATATATTTACCAGCCTTTACAGTACTGATTTATAAAAATAGCTGTATACTTGTTATTTGGAAAAGAAAGGTATTTCTTGTCCAAATTTGTTTTAGAGCAAAATCTTCACTTTTGTAGCTGCAGCACATTGGTTTACTTGTAATAGTAAGAGTCAGAGTTCCTGCAGTGTGCATTGCTGGAAGGCATTTTACTCTCAGATGGTGGCTGATGCAAGAGTGTGTTTGGGTGGAGTCTGTAGGTGAGAGAGGAGAGTTCACCACACAGAATCAGAATACCTTCATTCGTCCCACAGAGCGGGAATGTGCAGTTGTTACAGCAAAGAGCCAAAGGTAGCTTAACATCTTAATATATCACTCAAGAAGCATGCATTAAGATGTTAAGATGAAAAACTAGAAAAATGACACAATTGACAATAAGCACATTGAGTACCATTCAAAGTTTAGTGATTTAGTAGTCAGTCAAAGTATACAAAGTTGGTAGTATAAATTGCACGGCTATTTATGTTGTATATATAAATATATAGGGCACACACCAAGCATTGCACACCAGCAGTGTTATAGTCTTTGTAGTTATATGTGTGTGGGGAACTAGCCAGGGCCGTGGTGGTAGTAACGTCTGACCGCTGATGGAAGGAAGGACCACAGAAACTACAGAGAAAATTGGTGTAGTCATTAAAAGGCTTCAGGATGTGTGCTAGCCTACACTTAGCATTAAAATGAACAGCCCTGAACCCTGAAAGTGTGAAGTCATCCCAGGACACCCGAAGTACACAATGGATCTGAACTCACTTTCAGGAGTGGTCAGACATGCGTTAGTTTGCATACATTATTACCATGATATCCCCCGTCCCTGCAGCGTCATTGCCACGTTTGTTTGTAGCAGTTTCATTAGCATTTTGTGTGCACTATACAAACAGCCTCAGCAGTTTTCTTCTACGACTATGTGGCAAAGCTGTGTCTTTTGTTTGGAAGGATCTATTGAAATTAAAGCAGGAAAACTGGTTCCAGCATCAAGTGGTCACTCAAGATGAATTTGCACACATTTGATCAGTGTGAGTTTCAACGAGGCAAAACTGATAGAGCTTCAGAGCCGGGCCCCTGTTGCACGCTGCCAAACGTGTGCTGCTGTAGTGTTATGGTTGTAACAACAGAAGCTTTAAACTGAAGTTAACCAAGTCAGACAGGTTAATCCTCTTGGCAAGGAAGAGTGGGAAGCGTTCTCCGCCTCTCTCTCGCCACACAGCAGAGAGCGACAGTGAGAGATTAGGAGCACTGGCCTGTGTGATGTGGTTTTTAACGGTAATGTAGCTGTTTAATCTCTCTTGGCTCAAATATTATTAAAGGCTTAAAGCAGTCTACTTCCGAAAAAGCAGCATCATAAAGGAAACAACAGTCTGTCAACGACTTAAACTTAATAAAAAAAGAATGTTGATGGACCAAGTGCATCTGATAATGCTGTTGTAAAGTCTGAGAATGTACCGTGGCAAGCTCACTGTAAACACATTGTGATGCAAAGTCACTACTGGGAAACCACTTCCTTCAGTAGAAACTGTTGCTCAAACTCTACAAGAACTTTTTACCAGCTGAGTTTTAAAGCAGGGATCAGGGATGGAAAATTACCAAGTCATTTTTAAATAGTGAGGCGGGGACTTTAAGGGTAGCATCAATGAATGGAAGTGAAACAATATTATTAGTTATAACCCTGGTTATTGCGCTAGTTAGGGTAGCCTTAATGTTTGTGATTTGATTTTCCAACTAGAACTACAAAATGCTTGTGTGGCTTAGTGTTGATTTAGTGATTTAGCAGAGTGAAATTAAGAGAGAGCGAAGGGACGTGGTCACTGATTTAAAAAAAAACCCTCTTTTGCTCTATTTTTAATGCACACAGGTCATTAAATTTTAAGGAAAAAAATTGTACTTTAATTTGACATCAGACTTCCTGTTTTGGTTCATTTGCTGCTAAAGTGTAATTTTCGTACAGAGCACAAAAACAACTTTAGCAGTTAGCTAGTGAACACAGCGCAGAATTACTACTATAAAAACCACATGTTTGGGCTGGCATTTCAGTGTGTTGACATTGTTAGTGCTGTAAATTCTTGTAAACAAAAGACAATTTCGCAGTGACACTTTTTTATCGCGTTGTTGTGGTCGTGTTGCCATGGTTTGTGTTTTCTCCAGGCTGTTTGTCATTGAGTTAGCAGAACCCAATCAAAGAGCTTTTTGTGTGACAGACAAACAGTGCTGTAAATCTGGCTGTGAGTAGCATTTATAATCATACAAGCTTTGTTCACTGTCTAAGCTCTCCTCACATTACTTGGAAAAGGCTGTTTCTGTAATGGTGGTGGGTGAGGCGGGGTTAACCGGCTCTTACGTACATAAGCAGCCTGTTGATGGTGGCGGTTATGCGGCCTCTTGACCCTGTTTCAGGGTTTGTTGACTTAACTTCAGCCAACAAACTTTACATACATTGTAACATCCTCCCATATCAAGAACAAATTTGCAAATGTTATTGTATGTTGTATTTTACTAACCATCATTAAAAACAAATCAGGTTGTTAATACCATAAATCAAGCTGGGGTAAAATGGAATAGCAATAAAGCTGACAGGTTAGTTAGTGGTCCTGTGTGAGGCGCCAAGGTTGCATCATGTCCCAGATTTCCTCTTCAAGGTAACATAACAAACAGACCCTCAGTTCCAGGAAATGAGATGAACTGATTTTCAGGATAGAGGGCCCCATTTAGCTTGAAAGGGTTCTGATTCAAGTCCAAAATGCGCCGTTGAGGCTAGTACATGCTACTGCCCTGCACGACTGTAATCAGCCAATGTGGGGCATTCCTAACGTGAGTCTATTTCTTCTAATGTCTTCTGTAGGTCACTTCTACCCCTGTCTAGCAGAGGTTGAGGAAACCCTGAAATCCTGAAAACCGAACTTCTGCGCCTCTCGCTCTGCTGTGCACCACTATGCCGGGAGCTGTGGATCGTATGGAGCTGAGGAAAGTCTCCACGGAGGCCGATGACGACAGCACCGACAGCCTGGACGACCGCTTCACTGAGCCCATCGATGCTGAGAAGGCCACCATTGACAGGTCAGCAACCACGATTCAGACTTTTCTTTTTCATATCCAAAATGCAGCACCAGTCAGTCTGACGCTGCGGCTTTGTTAGTGACTGCGCTGTTTCTGTGCACTGCATATTGACATGTATTACACTGTGTGCGCTATTTACACAACACAAGAATTAATTATTACACTGTTTGTCGCAACGTGTTATTTAGATGGCACTTTTATGTTAGCTCCTGCAATAAAATATTTTTCTATGCATGTTCTTTATTTGTATCTCTGCAGTCAGTTTATGGATGACAATGAGGATGGAGAAAGTCAGAAGTTCCTGTCAAATGGTTTGATGAAGAAGAAAAAATATGAGGAATACCATGAGGAATATGTAAGTATTTCCTTGCCTTCCTTCCAAAACATTAAATAAACATTGAAGGCCACATACCAAGTGTTCCTCTCTCATTGACATAAACGTCCTGAGTATAGTACAACTATCTGGATCATATGAACTGAAATTGGGGGGAATGTTGGCAGTTACGTGTGGAAGAAGAAGCTGAGGGAGAATGCGTTCTATCCCTAAAACTTAATAACTGCTTGAAATATGCTGATTCTTTTCCATAATAACAGCTTGTAGTTCCAAAAGTATTTACTACTGGCGTTGCATTCTTGCTTGGCTTCTTCTTGCAACAGTTACGCTTCTGATTCCACTTGTGTCCTCAGTTATCAGCCTCTCCTTCTTGTGTTATTCTCACAAAGCTTTTCTCTTTTTTCTTTCTCCGAGCAGCACCCCGGCCACACCTCCTTTGGGATGTCTGTGTTCAACTTGAGCAACGCCATCATGGGCAGCGGCATCCTGGGCCTGTCCTACGCCATGGCAAACACCGGCATCGTTCTCTTTTCGTAAGTACTGCCGGGGCGGGAAAAGAAACCACAGCATCCTTCCATTGTAGGAACCAAGGTTTTGCCATAGAGGAGATATCTTAAAACCCCTTTTACTGTATATTGACATTTAATTCTTAAATATCATAGATGGGACTCAATGTTGTAAACATGTCGTTTTCTACACCTCACTATTACAGCTCCTAAATCAAAGCCATGAAAAGATCTACCGCTGTCATTGACTATGGCTGCATCCACACTGATATATTTGGGAACCACATCAGTGGAAATGAGCATTTTAGCACTGTTTCAGAAATGACCCTCTGTCCATAATAACTCTGGAGTTATGGGTTCAGGACATTCCTTAGTGGATGAAAGCAATTTAAAACCAAGTCATATTAGTGCAGATAACACTTAAAAACCACGTATTTTCCTGAAAAAAGGGGTGTTATTCAGAAGTTCAAGTCGATACACCTTAAAATTGAAGTCTAGAAATCGTGATGCAATGTAAAACGAGGAATCAAGATGTCACATATCATCATTTATTAACCTCTGGAACTAGTTTACAAACACAAAAATAATCAAAGAGTTCAGAAGACGACTACTGTGATCCCCCACTGCTGCTGGATCACCAGAGCTATGAGGATACATGGCAAAGTTTGACCTCTTGGGAAAATATAAATTATCGTCACATTACACCCTGCAATGTATATATAGAGCAAAATATGTCTGAACTCTTGCACCTTCCGCCTTCAACTCTGTCTGTCCCGTGCATGTGCATTATCAGCATTCATGGGTGCCATCCAACATCCGACACCCCGCTGTCACCCTACACCCTGCGCCCTCCCTTTTCCACTGTCCATGCCTCTGCTGCATGGCCACCTCATGAACTGGAGCTCAAATGAGTTAAGATATACTGTATATATGATAATACCCTCCATCTTACTATTTTTGTTCTAATATAAGAAGGATTGGATTCCATTGGTAGCTGCACAGTGTTGTTTCAGAATAGCAAACATTTAAAATAACTTCAGCTACATTTAGTGAGAAAAATAACTTATACCGTAATACAAAGGCTTTATTGTCAATGCACAGTAGCTACAGTGTAGATATGGCAATGAAAAAGTCCAAGGCTCCTCCAACAATGCAACATGAATATATATATAGAACATAAAACAAATTAAACCAATAAAATAGGGAAAGAAATTACAACCCTAACCTCTGATCCCCTAAGTGAGGATGTATGGCAATGTTGGACCTGCCAGTGAGACAGAATGAACTCTTGTTGGCCTGAAGTCTGGAAAATTTTAATTTCCCTGCGCTAAAAATACTGTGTGGGAGGCAAGCACTGAGGATTGATTCTAATTAGATAAAGTGGTTTTAATAACAGAACATACTTTTAAATGAATTAGTCATTTTAATTAAATTCAGGATTTTGTTCCCATTTGTATAACTAGTTGTGACAACAGACATTCAAGGCTTCCCCGGAAAACTATATAAAAAAAGACCATGAGTTCAGCCCTACATCTTGTTATCTTTCTCTGCTTTCTTTTCCCTTGCTAATGTTCAGATTATCGGGTTTTAATAACCAAAGCTCACTACATACACAGGGTTTGTTGTCATGTCCTAACTGTTCTCTAAATGCTGACCTTCACTGTCCCTCTCTCTGCAGGATACTCCTCGTCTGTGTGGCCACCCTCTCCTTATATTCTGTGCATCTGCTCCTCATGACAGCAAAAGAAGGAGGTTGGTATTCACTACAGATTCAGATCCTGTCCTCGGGTTCCAACCTGGGACTAATCACCTGGGTTGGAAACAAATTTGCTGCACAAAATCATATTTTAAAACTGTAAGAACTATTTCTTTGCCTGAATCGCTCACATCATTTAGAGTGCTACGTAAGATAAAAAGGAATCTAAATCTGACGCTAAACGATATTGGCACAACTATATTTCTGTACTGACGCACCCTTCTCGTGGTCATTCATGTGCAATACATGGAATACACTTTGAATTTGATGTGATACAATAAAATACACCTGACAGTCACTCCTATACGCTCTGTTTTGGGGGATTTCTCATACTTGTGTGTGTTCCTGTGGCAGGATCCCTCATCTATGAGAAGCTTGGAGAGAGAGCCTTTGGCTGGCCGGGGAAAATAGCAGCGTTCGGATCCATCATTATGCAGAATATTGGAGGTAGGTGGTGAATTTATGTGTATGTTTCTCAGATTGATTTGAAAAAAATATATATGTGCATGTGATGCCGCAAAGTTTCACATCATAAGCGTTGTCATGTCCTGCAGCCATGTCCAGCTACCTCTTCATCGTGAAGTACGAGCTGCCTGAAGTCATCCGAGCCTTCTTGGGTTTGGAGGAAATCACTGGGTGAGTGTGTGAAGATAAATGTTGTGCAAGTATAGTATATCAATGTCGAGCGGCAAAAATCATGCCAGTAGTTGTCAACTGTTAAATCAACCACCAAATATTTAGAAAATCAGCATAAGGTTAGGTGTTTTATTACAGAAAATCCTCTTGAATATTTAGATATTCTGCTTTTCTTTATTCAATTTTAAATTAACACATTTGAAGATGTCACGTTGGACTTGAAATGATGAATGGATTGAAATAGAGATACAAATAATCAGAGACTGGCCTAATTTTAACCTCTGTGTTTGCAGTGAATGGTATTTGAACGGGAACTACCTGGTCGTGTTCGTGTCCATCGGAATCATTCTGCCTTTGTCTCTCCTCAAAAATCTGGGTAAGGCAGTTTCTGTTCTGTAATTCAGATACTTCCATTACTGATACTGAATTCTAAGAAGCGTGATCTATCCGTCACTTCCTGCAGTCTGGAACTTTCTTTTTTACATGTTCTTGCAGCTGTCTGTAGCCTCCCATGCCAACCCACAGGCAGCGTAAGTGAGCCCTTAGTCAGCTGTGCTAGTTAGGAGTTACTGTAACCAAACACTGCTTTTGGCCTGCTGTCAGCTCCACCACCACACGTAATTTGTACAACAGTATGATAGGCTTCAGGTGGCTCAGCTCCAAGAAGGCTGCACATTATGTTATTAAAATGTTACACATGCAAATAGGATCAAAGCCAAACACCTATGATGACAGTACAATGAGGGCATCTGCAGGCATTGGATTTGGATTGATGGATATTAAGTTTCCACCCACACCAGACAGCTTCATTCACTCTGCTGCTCAAATCTGAACTGCTTCCCATATCAGACTTTTGTTATTTTAAGCTAAAGGTCACAACCCAGAGGTGTGACAGACTGACCAACCAAATCATCAGTATCTGTTTCTGTTATTTTTCTTTACCAATAACTTGGGATTTCTCCTTTTAGGGTACCTGGGCTACACCAGTGGCTTTTCACTGTCCTGCATGGTCTTCTTCCTGGCTGTGGTAAGTCGAAACTCATCAAAACCATCATCAAAATGTGGGATCAGGCTTAGAGATGCTGCTCTAAGGGCACCAGGCATCTGGGAACATCTGCTTATAAAATATATTATAGCTGCAATAACTGTCAAGGGTAAGTGAAGCAGGGTGGAGCCAAATGCAGGCTGCAGGAGCACTTAACAGAAAATACCTTTATTAAAGGCTAGGCAGAACCGGACAAATCTCCCAGATCACGACAAAGGGATCAGACCAAGACTAACAGAAAAGCAGGACTTATATATGGTATATATAGTTGATTGCAGAGCTAATGAGGAACAGGTGGAACTTTTGGCCAGGACAGACGAACAGGAAGTAAAAACAGACACGATATAGATCGAGAGAGCTTCAAAATCAAACAGGAAACATCACTGTTGTGTTTAGAGCTTGTTCCCGCCACAGCAGGATTTATATTCATGAACATATAAACACGTTGTGACCTCATATTTTTCTGCTACAGGTGATCTACAAGAAGACTCAGGTGCCCTGCCCCCTTCCTTACTATTCCCAGTACTCCAACCTCAGCATAAATGCCTCGGCCCTCCCGGGGCTGTACCCACTGAACCACTCAGCACACATGGATTTTTCCCGAGCAGACGTTTCCCCGGCAGTTGGCGACCACGACGCTCATCACTCTTCCGCCATTCATGTCGAGCCTCACCCCGACGATGAGGACATGTGCACCCCAAAATACTTTGTCTTCAACTCACAGGTACGATGGGTTAGCTTGTTATGTTGCTATGGAAACCTTCATTTGTCATACAGTAGTAAAAATCCAAGCGCAGTGCGAATAATCAGAACTGAATCTGACATCCTTTATGAAGAACTACACTGAAGATAATTGGTATGGTTAAGATACTAATTTAAAAACTGAGTTGAATTTGATTAAACCCCACAAAAAACCTCCAAGATCATTGAAGAATAAACATTAGGGGAATTCTTCACACTTTTACTAACCAAAAGTAAACTAAAAAGAAACCGTAAATTAAAATGTATAATAAAAACAAATGGAAATTCAACCCAATTGGTGCCAACTGCTACTGACTTGTCATGTGTAAATAGAAGCTCTTTTGACGTCTTATTGGCAAACGTTGAAAGGGTGTGACTTCCATAATGCATCAGTGCCTCACGCACAATGGGTCCTATATAGGTTTAGATACCATTTGAATGAATGAGGTCAAAGTTTCCCATTTCTAAGACACAATATTCACCAATGTCAATTAAAACAATGCATGGAATTTGCCTTAAGACAAATCAAACAGAAGGACAATGCATATCAGTCATGACATGTTTGACGAAGGTTGGGTTTTTAGGGCGTGTTTAAGTCGGTGTCCACATGATCATTTATCAGGATAAGAACATGACACAGCATTTACACATTTACTTGGTTCTAACACCTTGATTTATGGACTTGGTGATTTTCCCATTGTCTAGAAAAAGGAACAGTAATTTTCTTTGAAGTTGGTCTGTTACGTGGAATATAACATTTACGTCTCACAAAATGTGTTCATGGTAGTGTTACTATAGCATCATCAAACTGTGGTACAGAGAGAGTAAAAAAAGAAATGGCTTCGGAGGAAAAACCAATACACCCCCAACCAAAGACAACAAACTGCAGGCCACGATGCTTTGGTCCTTTTGTCGTCATCCTGAGCTTAGTATAAGTGTATATTGTTGTTAGCCACATGGTCTTCCTACTGACTTAATCTACATTTTTGTGTGTTAAATCTCCTTGATTTCTAGACTGCGTACACTCTACCCATCCTTGCCTTTGCCTTTGTCTGCCATCCTGAAGTCCTGCCCATCTACAGCGAGCTCAAAGAGTAAGTACATGTATTCACTTTAAATCAAGCAGTGAAGCACCCCCTAAAACAAACCTACGGATCAAGATTTGTTCTCTAAGGCATTACGCTGAACCTTCAAAATGTGACCTCTGTAAAAGTTTATGTTTGTTGTTTCAACAGTCGAAGCAGGAAGAAGATGCAGATGGTCTCCAACCTGTCCATCCTGACTATGCTCATCATGTACATGCTGTCAGCACTGTTTGGATACCTCACCTTTTACAGTAAGAGCGGCGATACACCAATGCAACATAATGCATAAAAAACATCTTGAGCTTTTATTTTGTAAAAGCAAAGTCAGATAATGAATGGATAACAATCCTGAGAAATCTGTTTAGATGGAAAGCGAAGTGGGAGAATTGAAATCCCAGGAAAAACCCTATCAATCAAATACTGTATAATTGAGTAATAATCTACCACTTCGTCATTCTCACTAGTCACCCTAATCCAGTATTTATGTCTTCAGTCAACCTTTGTTCACAAATTGTTTCATTAACCTCCTGTTTCTCCTCCAACAGACAGGGTTGAGGCAGAGTTGCTCCACACCTTCACTAAGGTGTATAAGTTCGACACCATGTTGCTGCTTGTGCGTTTGGCTGTTCTCACTGCTGTGACTCTGACCGTGCCCATCGTGTTGTTCCCAGTAAGTACATCACACAGAAATACTTATCTTGTCCCAAAATGTTTGTCCAAGGAGTATGGGCAAAACATTAATATGGTTTGGGAAGGGGTAAATGTCATCGGCTAGTCATCATCACTAGAGCTTCTATACTTTGATTTATTACAACCTAATTTTCCTCTAGAGGGATCATTAAATTGAGCCTAGTTAATCACTAAAACTATTTAATATCTGAGCACACACAAACACACTCCACCCTTGTAATTGTAATTATCTTGCCAATTTACAACCAGCTACATTTAGTGGAACATTACTGCCTCTTTGCGTCACACACTTTGGGATCTGGGCAGTAAAGAATGTTTTCTCCCGACCTGGGGACAAAGCTTTCCAGCTACAGACACTTCAGGCCCTCACTCACACACACACTCCTTGCTTCCTCCCCGCTCCATGTACAGTATGTCTGTGGTCTAATTTTAGTTAGCCCTTGCCTGACATGACGGGAAGAAGGAGGGCTGCTGGCCAGAGGAAGTTTCCTTCCCCGTTTTAGCTTCCATGCAATCACACTTAAGGGTTTCATGTACCTGCAATGACAGGAGGCGGCCAGGAGAGGGCAGCAAAGGTGTGGCTATGTGATGATGGGAAGTGCTGACAGAGAATGATGCAGCAGGAAAGACACACACTTTTTATGCATCTTTACGGAATTTAATCAGCCACACATATCTGTGCTACAATATAACCACTAACCACTGTCTGACATGTACAGACACATTTACATTTAGCTGGTGATTGTTTTCACCCCCTTCCCATTATCTTTCATATCCCTCGGACTGGCACACACACGCACACACAAACACATGGACACGCATCAGCTTTTTTTCTGCGATGGGGGATGTGAGAGAGGATCCCCCTCTCTCTGCAGTGGAAGTTTACAGGCTCATGGTGGACAGTGGAAAAACCCTCACCCTGACCGCTACCTTCAGGGAAATAAATGGAGGCGGAGCTAGTGACACAGGGAGGGTGGGGGGTGGTTTGATCTGGCAGGGGGGCTAGATAGAAACATAGCAAGCCTCCTAATGTGTCAGCTTTTGGTTACAATTAAATCAGTCAGATAGTGAGGGATGTGATAATGTCTGACGGTGGCTATAGAACATACCTAAATCCCTTCTAGTTTTATTAGGAACTACAAGCACAGGAATGTTTAATTTGCCATAA
Organism: Eleginops maclovinus; assembly: GCF_036324505.1. NCBI lineage: Eukaryota > Metazoa > Chordata > Actinopteri > Perciformes > Eleginopidae > Eleginops > Eleginops maclovinus. Next base: position 9,038,636 of record NC_086365.1, read on the forward strand.
GGGTGCAATGTGTAGTTCATCTGCATGGGTTAGGTGTGTCTTAGAATGTTGTGGTTAATTGTAGTCAGGAAACTCCCGCTACAGCTTCTTAACAAAGCCACAGAATGTGCTTGCGGGCATTAAATCGTTTGTGAAGTTTTTTAAATGTAAACACAGGAGTAAGAAAACTGGTTACGGCTTGTGTTTACCTGCATGGATTCCTGTGTCATAGCCTGCTTTACATGCGTCAGTTTTTCATTTAAGCTGCCAAGAGACCTTAATGCGAATAAGGTGGCTGACCTTAGCTAATGCTAAAGTTGATTTACGCATGAATGGAAATGTTCATTTGTGTTAGGAATGTTTAATCAACTGGCCATAACTATTCTTGCAGTACATTTAGAATTGTTGTTTAAAAGATTGACGGACTTGGACGCATGTAAGGTTTCAGCTCTGCCAAGTTTCCATTTGACATTTGAGGATTTCACTTTGAATCCCTCTGACCTTCATCTTGTTGGGAAATGAAATGCTGCAGACCTTCAGCTACAGATTAGCATTAGCTTTGTCTGCCACCGTCCTTGGCTCCAGCGGGAACTTCTATAGAGTGGGAATGTGTGTGTGGGAGTTTGGAGACTTGTTGAGGCGTGAATGTGTGTGTGTGTGTGTGTGTGTGTGTGTGTGTGTGTGTGTGTGTGTGTGTGTGTGTGTGTGTGTGTGTGTGTGTGTGTGTGTGTGTGTGTGTGTGTGTCTGTGTGTCTGTGTGTGTCTGTGTGTGCCTGTGCAGTCAGGTGGGGATAGATGCTAACAGAGGCCAGATCACACAGGGCTTTGCCAGGATCCAACCCATAATGAAAAGGCTTTAGGTGGAGTCAAACATGCCCCAGTTCTCAGGCTCAAGCTGAGACTGAAACTGTGGGAGACCCTGCACACGAGCTGATTACACCTCCACCTTCACATCCAACAATCATGTTGTGAAGACAGACCTTGCTCTGACTATTTTCAACAATATAGACACAGCTATACACTTTTCTGACCGGTGGAATCCAGATGTGTCTGGGTCCATCAGCTGGCTTTAACTAGTATCTCTGCATGCTCTTTGTGTGCATGTGACTGCAGGGATCTGAGGCAAACAGTGAGGGGCTAAAAGTGTGTAAATATCACACAATGAACTCCAAAGCCCTTGCGCCAGGTAACAGCCGGGTGCTGAATAGTTTGGAGCCTTGGAGAGAAATGCCGCGTCCAGGCTCTAGTTTCCAGACTGTGCCTGAACGCAACAGCTGGTGGAACGGGGAGGTAGGGCACAATCATAGGAATTCAGGAGGGAGGCTCATATAAATGAGTTTTGGCTTGATCTGGCTTAAACTGTTCTGGTAGTGTACAGTGAAGTGCGGACGCCTTCCCAGTGCCTCCTGACTGTCATGATGGAGGTCATTGGTTCAATCTGACAGAGCAGAAAATCCTGTTAATGTGATTTCTTTTTGTTTCCCATTCGCCATACTCACTGGATATAAACCCTGTTCATCAGTCAGGCTTGAAAGGATTTACATAAGAGCATGCGGAGTTCTGCCAGCGGTGGAAATAATACACATGCTTTGTCCTTTTCAGGTTAACTAAGTAAATAAATGGTTTTATTCTCTACATACAAGTGTCTCAACTGGCTGTGATTAAACAGGTTGTCATGGCAACTGGTGGTTCTGCCTAAATGTAGGACTAGTAAGAGAGATAGGACAGACAGGAAAAAAAGGCGACTGCCAGTGACAATAATTGCCTGGAGTAGAGAAACACCCCCCCTGCAGGAGTCCCGCCCTCCTCTCACTACCGGCTGATGCAATCCCATGCCTCCATTACCAGGCAGAAGATAATCCTCTGCCTTTTTGAATGGGCCCTTTAAGCACCGCCCCTGTAACCTTTCCCACTGTGACCTGCAGGCGTAAGGCGCCTTAGGTTTTACCTGATATTCGCAACCTTTCACCCACTTGAGGCTTGACAGGCTGCCTGTGGCTCAGCAGCACCAGGCGTCTTAGCTAGGATCTCCTGCACTCTCTGTTCCCCACACATACCACACACAGAGTCTCAAAAGAAACCTTGTGGCACTTGACATAATTCAGTCAGCGGCCAAGTTTGGGAATCAGCCTCAGGCACAAGCCAGCAAACGTGCATAATAAGTGTTGTTACTTATTTGTTTATCAGACAAAGAAACAACCGTGCACTAGTAGTATGTTGAAATAAGTGCTGGAATATTGTTTTGTATTCTCACAAACAAAATAGATACAGACACTGATAAAGTTACCTACAAAAGGGATTGTTACACATTCAGTTCTGAAGGTGAACTTGTGAATTAATCCTTATGATGAAGCTCATTTCAAATTGTCAAACCTTTGTGTTTTTCCCCCAGATCCGCTCCTCCATCAATACACTCATTTTCAGTGGTCGGGAGTTTAGCTGGGTCCGTCACATTCTGATTGCCGCTGGCATCCTGGTCTTCAACAACTTGTTGGTCATCTTCGTCCCCACCATCAGGGACATCTTCGGCTTCATCGGTGAGTCCTGCCTCTGAGCACTTTGATGCACAGGAAGAGGGTTAACATTAGGGGTTTCTAATTATCACTTTTCATTTGGTAGATACACATCCAATATCGTCTCTTTCCTCTCTCAAAATAACTAACCTGTTAATTTATTTAATAACAATGCTTGAACTAGGAATCCAAAAGGCCTCATCATACTGCTGCTTCTTTTATTTTAACCTTTTCATGCAAACATTCAAAATACATTTATACTAAATAAGTATAAACAATAACAAAGGTCTTATAATTCCACTGTACAAAGCTGGATTAATGTAGCCAATACAATAGGTTGTTTTCCTCTGATATCCGATCCAGTATTGGACCAATATTTAGGACTGGAGTAGCACCAGTAAGAACTGCTAACACGTTGAGGACATTTTGGTTTAAAGGCAACAAATCATGAGAAACCCCTCAACATGGGCAGATATGAGTTAATAAAACAGGCATTAGAGGCCCGATTAGTATCTTGAGTTCAAGGGTCATTTTATTTAGTAAAGACATTACATAAGCTTTAAATGTCAGGCTTGAGTCAGCTGTGCAGTCGTGTGAGCAGTCTGTGACCACTGGAAATGAACACTCACGTTCCAAGTGCCAACACTGGAAGCGCAAATATGTAGACAAGTCTCCCTGAAGTTAAGCTGCAGCGGTTTTGCATAAACATCTTAAAGCTAAAATTCTCTTATATAATCAAGATGGAAATAGCTCCTAGGCAAAGCCATGGGTTAACATACTGTTGGAAGTAAGAAGATTATTGATGAAAATTAGGACAAGAGAAAAGTGAATAGTGTAATATGTCATTGCTTCAGATGATGCAGATGTGTTACCTTCCACACGCATTATTTGCCTGTAAACATTTCAAAGCTGTACATCTATTGATCTACCTTTTAAAATCTGTCTGAAAAGTACAACTTTCTGAAGCACACTCTTCCTGGTTTTTTATTGCAGGTTCCTCTGCAGCCACTATGCTCATCTTCATCCTCCCTGCTGCCTTTTACATCCGCCTGGTAAAATCAGTGCCGTTCCGCTCCCCACAGAAGATCGGGGTAAGTGTGCTATACACATCTTTCCCACAAAATGATTTTTCTCAATACATTTTCAAAAGAAGAAGTTTGAGCCGTCACATTAACCCCTCCCCCGTCTCTCTTCAGGCATTTGTCTTCCTCCTCGTGGGAATCGTCTTTATGATTGGCAGCTTGTCACTCATCGTTCTTGATTGGATCCACAACCCCCCAGGCTCCAGCGGGGGTCACTAAACCCCAATTTAGATACACTTTTAGTAGTGCAGCAAACCCCTTCCACCCACTGCAGCTAGTCCAACATCTGGGAACAGGGATGTGACACAACTAATATGAGAGATTAAAATCCCAGAGAGGGGGAAACGGACTTTAACGAGCCACCATGACAGCCTGAAATCATGTGATCTTCCTGATTATTTCAATCTATGAAGTACCGAACAAACCTGACACAGATCTGTGGACTGCACCTTGCAGGGGTGGAAAGACGATACAAATCCCTCGGTCCTCTGTGCACTTGAAGTACTGACAGTTGGAGGTAGCGTGTCGTCCTCCACAAAATAAGGAGCACTTCAAGCATTACCTTTAACACACACCCACACACGTAGAGACATAGTAAAACATATCTACACCTTTTTTTTGTTTGGGCTCATCTCAAAACAACGGAGAATCTACAACGAAACTCAATAATGTCGAACTTTAAATAAGGATAGTTTTGCTGTTCTGCTAAATTTTAACTAACTTCGCCAAAGTCTGCATGTACCGTTCAAGTGAGTTAACACACACTCTCAAGGATCTTCAAAGAAGCAAAGAAATGCTTTCAGTATTACTGGATCCGAAAATGCAAGGTGTCAATGTATATAGCTGGGTGTATTGGTAGAGGGAGTTGTAAAAAATATCATTTGATGCTTCATACGGCTTTTTTCATTTAGGTTTTATGAGGCAAAAGGATCCAATCTTTCATAAAATACAGCTGCTACAATACGAAATATAGCCCTACATGCAATGTAATACTACATTATCAGTCCACAGTGGGGATTTTAGGTCAAAAGAGACAGGAAATCTTTGCAACATTTCATTTACATAATTTCCTGGATGGCTAGGTGCATGTTAAGCCATAGTCTAACCTTGCAAAATGCACAGTCAAATTTGAATTAAATACAAACAACAATGAGTAAGTTCAATTTGTGCCATACTACAAATGTCACTCCCTCAAAAATGTAATGTTGGAAAAAGGCCTTATGTTTTTATTTTTTTAAACATGATTATGTGCTCTTCACCTGAGAAGAATAGTTTGATGTTTGGGAGATGTACCTATGTGATTTCTTCCCGTCAGTTCGATGAGAAGATTGGTACAATATGAAGCTGACGTTAAAGCCAGCAGTGTTAAGCTTGCAGAGTAAAAAAGCTTGCTGTTTATACATTTCGGTATTCAAACAACTTCCCCAAATGACAAATGGTGTCAACATTACTAAGCTTTAGAGGTTGGTTTTTACTTTGGACCGAGCAGGGTTAGTTGTTTTCCCACACTTTAGGTTCTTATGCTAGGCTAAGCTAACCATCTACAGGAACTAGCTACAACGTTAGCATACATGCATATAACATTTTTCATAAATGCACTGCTAGACACAATAAAATACAAAAATCTGCCTTTAAAGTAAACGTTTTCAAAGTTTTGAATCTGTTAATGGGCCTTTATCCTCAAATTGGCTTCTAATACCGGTGCGTTTCTTTGGTAGAATAATTGACAACAACACCGAAACCTCAGTTCGCCTCTTCTCCGACGCTGTTACGTGTCACCAACACAGCCAAAGTGGAAAACATTTATAGATCCTTTGTGGATCTACGTACATGAAGCAAATTGATATTTCAAATGAAATGGTGTTTTGTGCATGTTTTTGGGTTACAAACATGGTCTTTTTTGACAATTGTATATGCTCTGTAAATAATCCTTATTTTATGGTACACTGACACACATTGTCTGTGAGTGATTCTGCCTTACAAGTCTTCTGCAATCCAGTGTTGGTTTGAGTACATATATAAATATATATACCGTGTATTACTTTTTTTTTCTTGCTGTAAGACAGTAGTTTTTTCTTCCTTTATTTGAAGCTTGTATATTTGTAGAAAATGTGGTCTTTATATATCCATTTTCATGTTTTAATATTAATTCGTCATATCCGGATAAATTAATCTAACATCATAAAGTTCTTCCAGAAGTCTCAGAAGCAAAAGCAAAGTAACTGTAGCTGATTGGCTCCTGCTGAATAACACTGGGATGAAATTAAAGCCAAAAGCAAGGAGTATTAATGGAATATTAAGTAATAATGAAGTAACAAAAGTATAACAAGATAATCCAAAGTATTTTCACACTACAGTGAGGTTCTTTTGACAGAACTTCAAACACGTTATTTGGTAAAAGAGCTCATCGTAAGCTAGCGCTTGCCATAGCATGTATGCTAACGCGTAGCTTCTCCTTTCGGTGTTGGTTAGTCTAAAAGATCTATCTGGACCTCAGACACAGTAGTACCCTACTGTGGCGTATAAGGTGTATCACTGCTGTTATAGAAAAACCTTTTCAATCCGACTGTTGGTGAGGTTTTATTTCCATGATGTTACTTGAAGTGAAGTTTTCCTCGGCCTGATAGAAACAGCAAGCTATATGACTGTGAGGTCCAGCCACTTCACTATGAATGTCAAATAATGGCTTGTTCTCAGTTTGAAAATCTGGCTTACTTGCTCTTAATTTCTTCATAGATGTTTGTCTTTGATTACATTAGCCTCCTACCGTTTGTGGCTTATTTTGCTCAGCTGTAGTCAACAGCTTTGTCTGTTCTTTAGTTTGAGTCTCTCATTTTACAAAAGGCAAGAGGCTGCAGTATTTTTATAGAATGCTTCCAGCACCACACCCTTTAGTATCTCAGGTATCTAGTCTGTATGAACTGTTCTTCACACTGTTGGACAAATCTCTTCAACTCTTTTGCGTGATTGAGCCATGCTGTACAATGCTGTTGTATCTTGTGCGGACCTAGATCAGGAGCTGTCATGAGGATCTGTTTTAAGTGTTTTAAAGAGGAGTTGTACAAAACCGACGGCCTTATTTTTCTATAGATCTCTAGCCAAGGAGAAGCACTGGCTTCATGTTTCTTCTGTTCACAGCTGCTTCTTGTGGATCAGGCCGAACATTCACGTTTGTAATTTTTCCCAAGCAGAGGGGATGTTTTTGTATCAGTGATGCTGTTTCATTATGATGAACAATAAAAATGTGAAATATAATGTTGTCTTATCTGCCCTTGTTGTGAAGCTGTTTCACTCAAAAAGAGAACAGGATTAATTTTATGAAAGCTAATAACTAGTTAAATATATTCAAACACTGAAATCTTGTCACAACTGGTCCAACATCACATGTCGCTGTCCAGACTAGTGTCCGAGCCATATTTCTGGCATCATCATGGGATTATATTAGGCATTAAAATAGATTCTCCTGTTCCTGTGTAACTAGTGTGTACTGCTGACATGTAACACCAGCGTGTGATGTTCCCAGAAGATCAAAGCAAGAGGTCGGGATATGAGCGACCTTTCTCTTTTCAGATTAATACCCTGAGTTCCAAAATTAGTCTGGTCATCATAAATTATAGAAAGAAATATTCACAAATCAATTTACAAAAACAACTTCTTCCTAAGGATTTTGTTTTGTTGCCAAATGATCAAAAATGATTAGATTTAGTATTGTATTTGAGACAAATCTTGAGCAGTAAGATAGTACTTTATTTCATATATTGACCAATTGAATGTGGTTACTTGCTTTGCAGACTGAAATTAAAAGTGTGAAAAGTGATGATAACATTTAACACCTTTTTATTTCTGCTCATGAAAGGTCATCGAGGTCATGAACCTCAAGTCAAGACTTTTTTAAGGGACGTGCTGCCCATCTGGATCTCATGTTCTTGCACCTTGAGTTTTCATTAAGATTAGATGAGACCGTGTGTTGTGTAACAAAGGTTACAAGGTCACGTGTGTGTGTGTGTGTGTGTGTGTGTGTGTGTGTGTGAACAACGCAGAAAGTCAGCAAGGCAGCATCACGGATGCAGGTCACATTTGACCACACGGTTTTGTTGTTAATCTTGTTACACAACACCATGGACTCAGACCTTTGGATGATAACCTGCTGTATCCTCCCGTCACCTCGCTCTCCACGCTCCATGCTTGTTTTACAGGCCTAAGCCCTCCTGTCTCTCAATTAAATTCTCTCTCTGCCCTTTCTAAATATCTTGTTTGCATGGCTATTGTCCGGGTGCATTAATAAAATGGTTGACCTGCCAAAAAACAGCAAATTGACATCAAAGAATCTGTGGCACCAGAGCCGACTGTTAGTCTGAAGAATATGGCCAGAGGAAGTAGCTCTACAAAACAACAGGAGGCAGGCATCATTGAATAAGGGAATTTGGAAAATTTCGGCTATAAATGCCGTTGTTGTGGTACTCACATTTAATATTTTCACAACAACATGAAGCTGGTGAAACATGTCATCTGAGTCAGAGTGGTGTGATCACGACCTAAAAGGAACAGATGAGATGAAGTTAAAACATGACAAGATACTGAGACTTGACTTCAGTCATTTGTTTGTTCTTCTCGTGCATTGATTGCTTAATCTGAACAACCAATCAGACTTATTTTAAATGGCGAGGCGTCAAATGAGCTGTCAAATAAGCACCATTGATGACACACCGCAAAAGATAGATGACAGACGCTCAGTGGCCCTCTGACAACGTCCGATTATCGGCTTAATGTGTCATAGCCTTTTGTCCTGTTTCAATAACAGATGGGAGGGTTTGAGTGTCTAACATTATTGAAATTTGAAAACTATATTCATCTGCAAAGCTGGTTCCCAACCTTGGTTCTCTATCCCTCAATGAGCCGAAAGCTTTTGAGAAGTCTACTTTATGCTTTGGTTTAAACCAATACAACCAACACAACCCACCTTTACTTCAGCACACAATGTTTTTTTTCTTGTGTTTGAATATTTCATGATGCTTGTTTCTCTGCTCCTCTTCCCCCTCTTTACCTCTGCAACTGTGCAGCACTCTCCCCTCTTTCCCCACCCCTCTTCTCTCCCTGCACTTTTCCTCCTCTATCTTCTTTTTATGAGGATTAGCTGTACTGTGTACAGTGCGGCGCGGTAAATTCCAGGAATACGGTCGGCCACCGTTAATAACCTACTATCTGTGTGGGAAAAAGACTCAGCAGCAGCAATCTGCAGAGATTTTGAGTCAAGCCAGCCAGCCGTGGGTCACATGCTGCAAAAGATCTCGGATTAAGTCGATATGCTTTACTGAACCTAAAAGTTCTAACTTGTTGGTAATTTTGCAATTACGGGAAAAGCCTATGTTTACATTTCAGCTATTTTGTCTCATTATTTGGCTAAACTAACATCTGCTGGCTGTGGCTTCATATTAACTATACATATTTAACTGGGTATTTCCCGAAATGCAAAACTATTCTATTATTATACATAATGTGTGTGTGTGTGTGTGTGTGTGTGTGTGTGTGTGTGTGTGTGTGTGTGTGTGTGTGTGTGTGTGTGTGTGTGTGTGTGTGTGTTTTAGGATTGAGTGTTAATCCAATCACTTCTATATAATATTTAGCAAAGGCGTTCATGCTCAGGTGGCAGACGTCACACAGAGGTAGAAACACATGTACACACACACACACACCCCTCGAATGCCACATAAACACACACACACACACACACACACACACACACACACACACACACACACACACACACACACACACACACACACACACACACACACACACTACAGTGTTTCCCACAGACCGAATACTTTTACAGACATTTCTTTGTGGACTATTTTGGTTGGCTGCAATGACATATCTGCTTATTGCACAATACATTGAGATCAGGGTGCGATTCAGCTCAGCTCCTCCCCCTCTCTGAGTGTCAGAGATCAAGGCAGCTTTTTGATTTACTGAAACTTACTGGAAGGTGCTTTCTGACACACCCACAGTGACAAAAACGCCAACACGGTGAGAGAAACCACGTTCTGGTGTGAGAGGTTAGCCGAGGACACACACACACATACACACAAAGAGGGGGGTCTTGATTCTGACATTGGTCAATAATGTTTGGAGTAACAGTGAAGCAGGTCCTGATTGTGTTAAGACAAAAATATTCAAAATCTCAAAGCATTTTCTCAAAGATAACAGAGACACTGATAACACTAACCATAAAACTGACCTTTTATACTTAAGGTAAACATAAAGGGTCAATGTTGGGACAACTTCTTTTCTCCATTTCTTCATGCCACATAGAATTAGTATATATTTTCTTTTCTATGCAGATGATGCACGTGTATACCTTTCTGTTGGAGCCTGGTTCCCCGAAAAGTTGAAAGATTTGCTACCAAGAGTGACTTAACATTTGATCTTAGTTAAAGTGTGGAATTAACTGTTTTTCTATTTGTTTAAACATCAGTTAAAACTCTATTCGCAATACAATATTTATTATTTTAAAAGATATGTTAAGAAAAGTGCATTGATTAAAGTTAGTATGTATTTTGTCTGCACTTGTGATAATGATATTGTACTGCAGTAAGTCATTTTACTTGAGTGATTTAAAAACAACACTTGAAACTCCAAACTCATTTAAAGCCTTTACAACACTCGAGTATTTCTAATTGCTAACTGTTAGAGTGATTACTTCCTGTGGATAAGATAGGATCGCAGAGCGAGGTATCTGACTTATTTTTCTGACAGAGCGTGACGCCCCAGTAAAATACCAAACAAAGATAACAAAACATCCTCTGATGGAAACGTGTTGTTTTTGAGTTTTTCAACAAAAAAATCTATGTAGAAAACACAGCAAATTTAAGTAGAATCTAGGATTACAGTTATTTATTTCTTGCCAAAACTGCAGATTAGATGACAAGTTTACAGTCAATTTATGGTATCTAATTTCACATTAATCCTGAACCAGAAGCAAACTTCCTTGCTGCAGTGCATCGATATGAAACACCAGTTGAAAGCAAGGAGAGCCACTTTTTAAGGATGATTTTCTCCCTCTGTTTGTGTTCATTTCTGCTTTGTCAGAGTTGTGTGGCACTTTATTTTATCATTTTTCTAAGCTGTATATGGGTGGAGTTGAGAAAACTAGGCTTTCAATTTGGTCCCGATGCTCAATGTGGCAACACCAGCGTGTCTGGGCAAAGTTACAAGAAACACTCACGTAGGAAAATAGTTATGAACAAGGACCTCTGTCACAAGTAAACGGTGTTAACCCGATTGAATCAATGTTCCTTCATAAAACAAGCAAACATTAGGGATATGTTAGCACACCCTTCAACAAAATCTATAACATAGGTCTTGTCACTTCATAGGTCTTATGGATCTCCTCCAGTTGTCATTGTTGGATAACTCAAAGATGTGTGGCGGAGGGGGAACATAGACAATATTAAATACCTATGAGGCGAAAGCAATATCTTTAAGACTTCAAATGGAGGGAGGATTTTGCCAGAATGTACAGCTGTCATTTAAAAAGGCTTACTTGTGTTCACGGACGAGACATTCACAGCCAGAAGGAAATATGTAACTTATTGTACAAGCTGGGTCAAGAGCCTCAGACAGTATGGAATTCGTAATGTAAATCCTCTGACGGTACTTTATTAAAAAAACGAGTCATGAAAAAAGTGAGGGTGGAGACTGGAGAACAATGAGCATTTGTTCATGTGTGCATTGTGTTGAAAGTCCAAGGGAAAAAAAGTGCTTTTATTTTGGCGACACGTTTGGTGCCAAGTGCTTTTCGCTGAGCATTAGATGACAAAGACATTACATTTTCATTGTTATCACAAGAACCCTTCAGTCTACTTTTGTACTGTTCAGGAATGTTCAGGAACTTGTTTGGACAGGAAATGTCGAATGTTTGTGTTGTGTTGGTTTTTTGTCGATTCATGTTGTGTTGGTTTTGTCGATTTGGTTGTTTTGTCGATTCATGTTGGGTTGCCGAAATGTAATTCACCAATATAATTATATAACCTATGTGGTCATTACTGATGGTGAAAAAAAACTGGTGCTGTTTTATATTTGATTTTTGTAGATTTAACTTGTTTTTTTAAAGTAATTTTACAAAGAGGGACGTTTGATTGAAATTTTAAAGGCATTTTGGTTTAAGGGTCCTTACACTTTGACATTTAATTGTAAGAAGCGTTGAAACAAAAGGCTAACAAGTTCATCTTCATTAAAATACCATTTTCTTGAATCTGACTTGTTCTGTAAATGCTGCTATGTATACAGAGGAATGTGTAAACCCAACGAGCCTTTAAGTATTTGCAGCATTTGAACCTGGAGGCCAGTTTCAAATGGCGTTTCATACACGTACAGCTATTCACAAAATACAAGATAGTAATGTGATAAAAAAAAAGGAAGTGCTGCAATAAAGCAGATAAGGTAAAGAAACAAAGAATTTGTATTATGTCAGTCTGCAGCAAGGGCAGTCCCTAGGTTAGTGTTGTAGTGTTAAACAGGTTGTAAAGCAACACAGATAAAGATAATAAAAATGTAGGAATCTGAGGTGCTAACGCATAGACAGTACAGACAGAAAAGTAAATGTTCCTTCTTTCTCTATCAATAAATAGTGCTGTCCATCAATCGGGAATACATACAGTATTACGTCTCAGTGTCGGACTGATGATTACATAAAGAGTAATGGCCCAGAAGGCTTAATGCTGCAGCCATGTGACTGCTGCTGTTTTAAATTCTCAAAAGGCCGGCCATGAATTTTGCATATTTGGAAGAAAGAAATGTTTATCCCCAAACATTTATAAAATGTATAATCTGGTACATCAATTGGACAATAAAGCACTTACTTCCTATTTACATTAGGAACTATTGATGATCTGATTTAAAATAAAACGCTGACACAACATTAACAAATGACAGCAGTGTAAAAGTATCTGCCATTAAAAAAAAATAAAAATCGACAACATAATCCGATATCCTATTTGGGACGGAAATCCCACAAAAACTGTTCATTTGGTGCGGGTGTGGAGAGGGATAGACGGAACAGGTTGGTCCAGCTTTATTGACTTGTTAGATTCTATATATTGCCCTCAACTGTACCACAGGATGCAAAGCACCTGCTGGTCCTCTACTTCCTCAATTGGCTTGAAATCCATAATAGCTCATATGAACAGCACAAGTAAGCTAGTGTATGAGGAAGTCTGAAACACAATGTTTTTTTGTCAGAAATCGAGAAGTTATTATTGTCTCCAATGACAAGTACAGATATAAGGGCGGAGGCTGTGAAATCAGGTGTTTGTGTTTAACATTTTTTCTATTTTTCCATAACACATTCACGTTTTCACGTTCAGTTGACATGCTGCAATGCATTGTCTGAGACAGCATTCATGGATGTTATGTACAGAATTTCTCAGTCATTACTCCTGGGGTGTCATTCAGCTGTCTTATTTCTTGGCTTTTATACACCAACATGTTTTATCAGGTTCTATTTAAAGATGATGATTTGGGACTTGTTTATTTTTATTTTTGCTGTTATTTATACTCACTGTTGGTAACAAAATGATAAAAAGCTTTGTTCAACGTTTCCTAAGCATGCCTTCACATGGAAGAAATGCATATCTAGGTTATTGTTAGGTGAGCATAAACACTTGCAGGGGTAGCACTAAGAGCTGTTGCAGGGACACTAAAGGAGGATTGTCTCGAATATTCTCTCCAAGTTTCAGAGATCTAAAAATCACTCTCAATCAGAAAAGTTATGACAGCATAGAAGTGTGAAAAGCACCAAGGGTGCAAGCTTTGTGTGTGTGCATCTGCTAAAATGAGAATTGCCCTAAGCGTAGGAAGATCAAAATGGTTGTGGCATCAGCTCTCTGGCTCTCTTACGCCGTAAAGACAGGGTGTGGTCACACTGTGATGGGATGGCTGAGACAGGAAATGCACCCAGCTGCTCTCAGTTCTTCATTAGGACCCAACAGTTGTTCTGAACAACCTCCAATCAACTCAGGGGAACTTTGACGTTCAGCTAAAATCAAGTCATAATGAGAGACTGCTACAATGCCTTCCATTAGCAAAAGCCCACAAAGCACCAACAGCATTAGGTGTTATCCCACAGTGTGTAGATATGCTAAATATTTTTAATATTCAGTACATCTATAGATAACCCTAACCCTTAGAAAAAAGTTGAATAGTTATTTTAAGGTGAGTTTGAGGATGTCTGATGAGTTCTTCCTCTTTTAAGTTGTGTTTGTTTTGGGTTCCTAGGTGATGTCGGAACTCAAAGAGGTTCTTCTGAGCTTAACAGCTACCAAAACAGAAATAAAGTCTTTGTTTGGCAGCATATGAGCACCAAAGCTCGTAATTGCAGGTTTGAAGAGATGGTGTTACTTTATCTGTATGCAAGCAGGTTTAAAAGTAATCTATGCAAGTCCTTTTCAAAAGCATGTGATCAGATCAAAGACATATTTGATTCATGGGTGGCCATGTTGATTTATTTCCCTTCATTACCTGGGCTTTGGAAAAGAAAAACTACCAACCTAGAGATTAAAATCTATTCTAAGACACATAGAAATGAGCCAGTGGGTTATTTACTGATGTTGTGAATAACATGTAAACAAGTGTAGGTTTTTGTTCACCACAGACCTTATTTCTGGCATGTAAGCATAAAAAAAACCATTGATATTAAGATGAGGGAACTGGATGTGGTAAAATGCTTACTAATATCAGGGTTTTAAGACACACTATGCACCACTCTATTTGCTCCATATCTTACCCACACATTAAAACACATATTTTTATATTTGAAAGGAAAACAATAGTTTAATCTAATCTGTCTTTGGTTGGTAAACATACCTCCTGTACACGATGGAGTGCAGATAGCTAGCAAACACATTAGAAATGAATTTGCCATATGGACTGTGTCACACTGCCCTGCCAAATACCTGCACTTACAGTTAAAGACATACACAAATGGACAACAACTTCTTTAATTTCCAAGAATAGCTCTGCTGCACTAAATTGATACTATTTACTAAAAGATCTGGGCCTTCAAAACCAATCCTTGAAGATTAAACACTGATTATTAAACTAGAGCTAACATAACATTAGCTTAAGACTGGAAGCAGCCGTCCAACTAGCAAAAGTAGAAGATATTCTAAATACATAAACAAAGGAAGTAAATATGGCACATCAGATTGGTCGGTTGACCTAAGTCTATGAACACCTGACAGACATTTCTGATTAATAGCCAAGCCAAATCATATAAAACACTGTTTTCATAATTAGCATGTCTAGACCGTACTCATTGAGTGTACTGTGAAGTGTTGACATCATGTTATATTTCTATTTCTAATGTTGAAAAGTGTGTGTAGTGTTTTGCTTAAAGCACATAGCCAGACACATTTTTAAGGAACCTGAGCCGTCACTATTTAAATGAAACATTGCTTCTGGACACAGCATTGTCTCATTGTAGGCGACACACGGCCGCAGCCTCTTCCTGGCATCACGGCGCTGGTTGCGTCCTTTTCACATCAAGCTGTAGACAGGAAACTGTTGCACTGCATGTATCTCATGACACTTCCTGCATTGAAGGAAAGTTACTGGGACAAGCAGAGACACACGGCGCAGACAGGAACTCAGATGTTATCATGAACTGATCCCACTTGTTCTCTCTTTGTAAAATGTATCTCAAAACTACATGACTTAAGTTTTAGGGTTTAGGTTTCATTACTTATGAATTATAAAGTGAATGTTATCATTGCATAGACTTATATACACAAGATAACCATTTACAGCTTTTTCAAGCCATATTAGTGTGTGTGTGTGTGTGTGTGTGTGTGTGTGTGTGTGTGTGTGTGTGTGTGTGTGTGTGTGTGTGTGTGTGTGTGTGTGTGTGTGTGTGTGTGTGTGTGTTAATCCTCTGAGTCAGAACCGCTTCACTAATTCCTTTGCCACAGTGGTGCCCTTACTTTACCCCGCACCGTGAACCGAATTACCTCTATCTGCCCTTTTTTCTCCCTGCTGGTAGTGTGAGATGTTAGACTTGATTCATGTTTTAATAGCTACAGTCTTACACACAAATACACAAACACACACGTACTGCCCACAAAGCCAAACAGCGGGAGCTGTGCAAGTAGTGAAACTGAGACAGCTAACTTCACAGAATAGCCAGGGGTTGGTTTTAATATAAACACAGAAATGTGCAGAAAAATGGTGTAAGCCTAGTACCTTTACAGATCCATGAATTAGAAACGGAGATAGGCCCTTTCTACCCACACAGCCTCTGTGCTGCGCTGCTAGCTACAACGAACCACAAGGTAACCTTCAAGTGTGGTGTTATTAGAAGGTCAAGGTTGGCTAGTCTCCCAAAATGAAACCAGGTTGTGTACATTGTCTGTCTTCTGAAATACAATTGAAACCAAGTTCTAACCCATCATCGCTGAAAAAAGCAGTCACTGTTTTGTGGCCTTGAAAGTAAACTAGTATTCAGCAAGGTTGTAATAATTCTGTAATATTGTTGTTTAAAAAAAAATAAAAACGTTGGATGTATAGAACTTCTGTAGCGTGACCTCTGGCACATTTCTCTTCTATCTGTCCGAGTTTCATTCTTTGCCTCTCATCCCGCATCTGGGAGTCAGCGGGTTCATAGGACTGACCAAGGTCCATCCGGGATGGAAAGTTTTTGGAAAGCGAAGCGGGCGGCCCCCCTCCCCTCCGGGGCCCCTAAAGCTAACGTGATCCCCCATTTGTGCTCCTGTCATAAAGAATCCACCCGCTAAACCACTTTCCCACCACTAAGAGGATTACTAAGGTAATGCTCCTGAATCAAGAGATGCTCCGGCACATCTAGACATTGGAAAACTCATTTTAATAACTAAGGTACAAAACTGGAGTGAGGTTTTACCATGTGGGTCCTGTTGGACGCCATACCTGGACGTTTGACTTGAATGTTCACAGTTCACAGAGTGCATTTTGCAGGTTAAAAATATATGGTGCAATGGGTTGTAATCGTAAATAGCCAATCCAAGCCAGAGCGCACTCTTGCACAAACTGGACCATCGTAAACTTGAAGCGCTGTTGCATTTTAGCGTTCGGATATTGAGCTCAGCACCCTCCCCAAGCGGCAGAGCGAACTCTGGGCATTTCGTATGAGGAAGCAGATCGCAATGTGCAGTGAATGTAAAAGTATATTTTTAGCAAATCTATTTCATAAAACAATGTGTTAGCTAACTAGCCATCATTAGCTTTAGTTTTTCGTTTTTGAAAATACATTTCACAGACATCTTGTTAAACGCTTTTTTGGGTCGGTTTCTAAGGTTTTGTTTCTGGTGCACAAGTTACACGTTTTGTAGGATATAAAAAAGGAATGGCTTAAAACTTTTTTCTCAAACTATGTTTCCAGCCAAGGGTAGTATTGACAAGCAAATGCCATGGGAATATGTCCTGAAAACCTCAATTGTTATATTCAAGGCAAATCTGCGACAGAGATTCCTGCAGTGATGGTTGTTAGATCACGTTAGTTTTCCCACTGTGTTATGAGGTCGTGTTTACCTAAGGCGTGTTTACGTAGTGACCCTGATCCTGTCGCAGACCTCACGTCCGATCAGGATCAACTATGCCTCTGTGCGTGTGTGTGTGTGCGTGTGCGTGTGCGTGTGTGTGTGTGTGTGTGTGTGTGTGTGTGTGTGTGTGTGTGTGTGTGTGTGTGTGTGTGTGTGTGTGTGTGTGTGTGTGTGCCCAAATGATAACTCACTTCCTCTTTGGCGACTGTTTGCTTTTCAGTCTGATGGCCACAAGCCTAATTTGTGTCGCCAGCACCAAAAGGCGGATGATTTCGCATACCCGATTCTACACATGCACACACCTACATAACAAGGAATGTAAGTCGGAAAAACATTCCTCCAATTCAAATGTATTACTTCTTATCTTATTAAAAAGATATACTGAAAATGACCAAAAGGCTCCTAATTTTATGCTCCACAGAACCAAAAGTGTCTCATCATGAAACCCCTGAGTCTCCCCATCTTAGCTTACATCTACTCTTCCCTCATAGTGGAAACAACGTATTCTCCCCTTACACATATGACCCCTACAGATATTCAGATGTATTTTTTATGCTCACCTAGAGTCAGTGGAGAAAAAAAACATTGACCTTTATTTTCCTAATAAAGAAGGCCGATCACGAGATGTCCTCTTGCTCTGTATTGTAATAAAGATCCTCCTTAGAGGTTAACTGTTCCGAGAAAACTCACAGTGGGGACGGGGTGAGTAGGGTTGAGGCCAGAAAAAGTCAGGGAAAATGAAACGTTAATAAGTATAGGCTGGGGGCGAGAGGGGCAGGTGGGGAGGGCCAGTGTTAGCGATCTGGTCCAGACGCAGGCAGGGGGCTTGGTGGGAGACTGGCACAGTTAAATACTATGACCTGGGAGGTATTCATTTGGGTATTTGGCAATTGATTTACATGAGAAATATGTCTTCTGTTGAGTAGGTGATTACTGTAGCTTTGAGGTGAGGGTACAGTATAGTGAATTGCTTGTTGTTGGTTAAGTTATGGCTTATTGATATGCCTATATTCACATCCAGCAGAAACAGAGGAACATTACAATTAATGTCACTTCTCTGCAGACACGGCAAATATTATTATTCTTTGTTCTCATTGTAGCTCTGATATTTATATGTTATGAATGTGGTGAGGAGGAAAAAGGGTTAGGGTTAGGGTTTTTGGGGGTTTAATGAAGGCAATTACACATTATTATATAAATATTATTTTGAATTTGTATCACTTCTTGTTTATATGTTTGTATTATTCTCTGTTTTATTACTTTGAATATCAGCTTTACAGTTCATACAGCCTGCACTTGTAAAAAGTATGAGAGATAGTATGTAAGTATGAATGTGTGCACAGGAAGATGTGTGTACAAATCGAGAAAAGAGACAGGAAACTGTAGACTGAAGCAGAACCACATCAAACCATGTTAGACCGGCCTGAGATATTGTTTACAAGTGAGGTTTTCTCTGAAGCCTTATTGAGGTAAATATTCATGCAAAAACCTTCCATTAAAGGGTCATTCTATATATGGACAGCACAGCCACACTTTTTCACAGTGAATAATAAAACGATATATTGGTTTTTCTTTCCGTTTGCTGTCTGTAGGCTAAATATGAACACACAGCTAGCAGACAACACTAAAGCTAGATGTAGAAAAATATCATGACAAGCAAGTTCATTTTTAAAAGAAAAGATTGGAAAGAGTTAAATGACATTTTTGATTTTCCTTTCTTCTGACTGTGGCATCAATGACCGTCATTCTCAACAAGCAAACACTTGTTTTCCCGGGGTGTCACATTCTTAAACGTATTGCCAGTCACAGTTGAATAAATAAAGATCTATTTCCTCTTTGCATACAGCTCTTAAAGAATGGGGAAGTACCAGCCATTAAATATCACCTGTTTCTTCGTTATGAAAAACTTTGAAAGTTTTTTGAGATGATAATTTCTTCTGTAAAGTTCACTGAACCTACACTTGCATTTTCAGCAAATCCTTTCCATGTTTACCGGCAAAAGTAAAGCCTTCATTACAATTGAAATTCTCCTTTCTCATGAATACTCTGTGGTTTCTCTTGAAAGAGTAACCGGATGTTTCTTTTTTTTTCACAAATGAGACAAAACACCCTAAGCAAAGGTCCTTTACTCTTCAGTTTTTACTAAAGTGTTTGCAGGCAGATTCAACTTTTTCAAACACACACACACACACACACACACACACACACACACACACACACACACACGCACACACACGCACACACACACCACACAGTGTTTAGGGAGCAGCATTGTTGTAGGCCTTCAGACAGAGGCAGCTCATTTGTGCAGACCGTGTTACAGTGGGGGCCTTGTTTCTACACTTCTCCCAATCGGCTCTCAATCTACTTGTGAGGCACCACATGACAAAGTGAGAACTATCTGTAGCAGCTAATAGAAGCTGTGAGTGTCAGGTTTTTGGTCAGTTACACAGAAATAAACCTGGAACTTGTAAAGTACTGAAACTAACTCATGCAGCCCATCATCCATTGAACAGGTGCTAAAGAAACACAAATCAGCCCTTTTGCACCAAGTTTAACATATTTAAACACACCTGTTGCTAAGAGCCGTAGCACCAAAATAAAAGCCTGATGAGAAAGTGTTGGCTTTACAAGAGATTAAATATATTTTAGATGTACTGCTTACTTTTGGTTTAAGTGTGTGTAGATAAGTAGATTGTTGTGTGTAGGCTAGTTTGACAAATTGTGATTTAACAAATGCAAAAATATATCTATATATGGGACCATGCCACTACAGAGTAGACTTCTAGTCATTGCTACCAGGAGTCAGGAGTGGAAGTAAAGCGGGAGGAGTAGTTTTGGTGTTAGCTAGCTTCTTTCACCTCCCATTTACTTTTGTCCACATTTGGTTGCGCCTTTGTTGTCCTTTCTGACCCCGCCTACTCTCAACTGTCTGACCATGCGCCATTCCCTATAAAATTGTGTGTGTGTGTGTGTGTGTGTGCCTTTGTGTGAGTGTGTGTATGTGGGGGGTTACCCCACATCCCCTCCTGCACCTCTTGCTCCTGCTTCAGTTTCCTGATCCGCCTTAGATCTGCTGGGTCGAGCTAAAGCCACAAACAAAGACGTACTCATGTTTGACTGAGGGCAGAGAATGCACAATGTGTGCGTGTGTGTGTGTGTGTGTGTGTGTGTGTGTGTGTGTGTGTGTGTGTGTGTGTGTGTGTGTGTGTGTGTGTGTGTGTGTGTATGTTTTAACAGTTTGTACAAATCTGTGAATTCAATAAGATGCATGTGAATGTGAGAATATACTGTATTCCACTTTTATTTTAGGGTGAGGGTTAGTTCCTTTTTAAGTCACTACACTACTAAAACCTTTATCTTATTACTGTGCAGTGAAAGTCTTGAGGACCATTAAAGAAAACACGTTTGTTCTTGCATCAACAGCTGAATAATAACATTCAAACAACAAAACAAACCTGCTTTTCAGGTAAGGTTTCAAGGTAAAACAAAAAAAGGGCAAATGGTTACCCTTTACTGAAAAAAAAGGGCTGCTTTGCAATAGAAATGAATTTTCTGTAAGTCGATATGACAATAGTGGATCTTTGTGAGACTGTATTACAAAATGTGCCTCATCATTGTGATGCGTTATCTGATCTGTGAAGGATCACAATGCCAAAATATCCTTTTGTGAGGCAGTTCAAGGTGTTCAGATATGAGAAGAAGAGAGAAGAATGATGCCTTTATTGTAAGATGCTGATGTTTTAACTTCCAGCTGAGGCAGATCCTGAGCTAAACTCTGAACTCTGACCCTGATTCTCTGCACAAGTAAAGAGACTACAATTATTGTTATTATTTATTTTAAAACTTAAGTCGAGTTAAAATTTGAAAATGTATGAGCTCAAAGCAAGTGTTTTAAACAATATCCACCAATGTTTAAAATAAATGCAAAGTATCATCTACAGACAGACAGGAGGAAACAGATCTAGGTAATATAAAAAGTACAATCTCAGGTTAAATTGGTCATCCTATATTTTGGTTGTAGTCAGTAGCAGACTATGTGTCATAAGGCCTCTGGACACAGACCACCACCTCTACTACATATTAACCAGACAGTGACAAGAGTTGCAGTGATGTGTCAGTGTCAGGAATAAGTTGTAGTATTTGGAGCAACAGAAGGAAGTGTTTTATTTATGAGGAATCAAAGGGCAGACTGATAGTGGACAGGCAGTACACTTCTTAGTCATCCCAACATTAATAATAAACTGGGGAGACACACACTCACACACAGCAGAGGATCAGGATGGCCCCTCACTGTCACATGACAGTGTGTGTATGTGTGCGGGAGGTCTGCTTTGAAGCTGCACTCAGCCTGATCTGCACCAACAAATATTCAGGACACTTTGAGGTCACTACTGACCTTAGGCATTGTCTTTTATTGTTTTTTGATAAAAAGCCAATCATATCTTCCTCATTAAATTGGTCTTAACCCAATGAAGTGATTGAAGTCATTTCATTACTGTTGAGACTAACACAGGTCAATTTAATGATCGGTCTACGTGTATCATTATGTTGGTATCATTGTAGTGTTTATGGCATTCCTTGATAGGACGTATTGTTTAAATGTCCTGGAGGATCTGTGTTGCCCATTGCAGTCTCCACGGGGTCATTACTGCTCTGTTTGTACACAAAGGCTCGTCACTGCTGTGCGTAAAAAAGACTCCTCCTCCTCTTCCTCCCCCCATCTACTCTCCCTCCTTCTTCTTACTTTCCTAGGTCTAGGCTGATGCAATGCTCATCTTTATAAAAGGGTGAGTCCCACCCCTCCTCCAGCAGAACAGACTTTTATCTCCGAGTCCACCGCATCTCTGGGAATTTTAATTAGACCTAAATCTACATTCTTTAGATTTTACGCGTCGGTCTGTTTATTCTAAGGGTGTATTTTATTTTTAACCTTACCTGATCTGTTTCAGATCGTGTTTTCAATTACATCCTGGTTGTTATATGCCCATCCGTTATATTATTTGTTTTAGTTTCAACCTAAATACACACAGCGATTAGCTGGTTTTGTGAGAAAAAAAAAAATCGTCCGGACATTTGTTTCTTTTTTTACTGGAAAAGGATTTTACAACCATCCTGCCACATCTTTGCAAGGTAAGAATGCCGGCATCTCTTCATTTACGGTCTGTATGTCAGGAGTTGTCGGATATAGGCAGCACAGAGTTTGAAGTGTCATTTTAAGATTTCATGTGGAACACGAACTAATAATAATTACCTTCATATTTGTCTTTGGTTTGTGTTTTGAATATCATTGAATGGAATGTGGATGGATTGCAAACTCTCTTGGGCTAATTTGTAATAATTGAACGGTTCTATCTATAGTAGCTGTGTGGATCTCTGTCTTAAGAGCCAAAAATGTCATTTCTGAGGCCTGAGGCTCATTTCTCCAGGTCAGCCCTGTTCCAAATAAATAAATAATGAAGTAGTGTGACACTGATGCTGCAGTGGACTCATGCCTGGTGGTTGTCACTCATTGCCACACAAGTGATTACACACAGAGTGAGTGAAAACGAAATAATGTAAAGCTGCCTCTGTGTTTCATCAGAAAAGTCTGATTACACGCCAACACTTTATCAGAGCTCAAGCCTCTGCGCAAAATGGAGAGCCATGCCCATAAAGGGACAACACGTGCCATTGTTTCCATCGGAGTCGGCCATGGAAATAATGTCATTAACTGGATCTGGGAGACGCCTTCTGCTCTCTGTGAGGGTCTAACTGCGAGGAGTATTCACCATAGACAAACCTGTTTAAAAGAAATATACAGATATGAATATATATCAAATTGTTAGTTTCAGCACATTCACATGCTTTGTCTTGTTGTCACAAGTTTGCTTGAAAATAAATGTATTGTGTAACAAACTAAAGACACGCCCTATTTTCATTACACTTAAACACTAAAATGATTTCGTAGACGAATGTGCGCAAAGTCAGCGGTGCGTACTGCGGGTTTTGTCGCTCCGCACCACAGCGGGCTGAGGGGATGTGGACTCGGATGCCGGCTGGTATTTTTCCACTGCCGGTGCGTCATCACCCCCTCCCCCCCTCCTTTTCTCCCTCCTCTACACCCCCCCCCCCCTCCAAAGAAGAGTCACATGATCTCGGATTCATGAGAAGGGCTGTGGTCGCGCGCCTGCCCACTACAATATTTATTATTGAAAGGGAGCTTGAACCCGCACAGCTAGAAATGTGTATAAATGCTACATATCAACTAAAACATGTCTCTTTTGCTGCTCTCAAATAAACAGCATGAAACAAAACACTGCCAAAACTGAGATGAGCCGTTTCAACATCTCTCCTGAAGAAGACAGCTGCAGCTCCAACAGCAACGAGTACTGCCCAAAGAAGGTCCCTCTGGGCAGGTGAGACTGGTCTTGAAATGTGTCTAAATATACCATATGTTAGAAATAATATGGAAAGTATTTTTTCTAAATTCCCTTCTTCTTTTTCAAAGCCAATTCTCTGACCTGGAGGCAGAGAGTCAAAACTTCCTCCCTGAACACAACCCGGGCAAGAAGAAGTATGAGACTGAATATGTAAGAGCTTCTCTCACTATCTCCCCACACCTGTATCCTCTTTGACGTCATTTTGTCCTAATTTCCCGATCCTCTCATTTTCCCACAGCACCAGGGCAATGCTTCCTTTGGCATGTCTGTCTTCAACCTGGGAAATGCCATCATGGGCAGCGGCATTCTGGGTCTGTCCTACGCCATGGCCAACACCGGCATCGCCCTGTTTGTGTACGTTTTTATTTATAAATACTTTATTTTCTCAGCTTCTGCACTGATTTGGTTGTGATGAAGTATCCTTTTACAATACAGTCCTATCGCAGGAGGAGGAGTGTGTGTTTGTGTGTGTTCACTCTGCAGCTGCTCAACCCTGAGCAGCAGATTACAGCGAGGTCGAGAGTTTAGCAATGGTCATCGCCACAGTTTGAGTACTTGCTATCTTGTTTGATATAGATAAAAGTGTGGAAAGTGTTCATTTTTGGTGGGAAAGAAAACCCCACTTGTAGCAGCCCTTTTCCCTGAATCATACATAAGTCTCACAAGCTTTAGGGAGGCATAAACCAGCTAAAGAAAGCCTAGTGAAGTGTGTCACTGTACAACACTGTCAGAGTATAATACATGCACTAATAGTAGGTTACTAGATTGCTTTGGGCGCCACCCTATTGCGGTGGTTTTTCAGTTAACAATCCCACGGAGGGAGTGTCAGGAGAAGCAGCTTAGACAAGCTAATCCTGCTGCATTTGGGCTAGAGTTATGTAAACCAGGCTCGCAGGAGATCATGAATGGGGCACGGCGTGCTTCAACGGCAGCCAGCAGATGACCAATCAGAGCTTTACCTAGGCAGGAAGTTGGAGATTATGAACGCTACGCAGCATTGAAAGAAAATGTGTCCATTTGCATTTCCAAACACTGTCTGGTGCGCTTCTCATCAGCAACCACGTCACAAAGAGTTAAGTAAGCTTTGCAGAACAAACCCACGGTCCATGACAGGTCATCCAAAGCATATATTTGTTGAGTGGCAGCAGATAATGACACAAGATATAAATTGTCCTGATATCAGAGGCAGGGAGGAAACGTTTTAATAGCATTGCTCTAAATGGCTTGGAGATTAATTTTCACCTAGACTATTAATACCCTTGCACATATCGCTGGCTGTGCAGCCCAGGGTGCTAAGCAGATCCTCTACGGGGAAACCTTTCGTCCTCTGTAACCCTGCTAATGCTGCTTGTGACCCCGAAGAAACCTGCAGACTGATGCTGCTTTCAAGGTCTTTTCTGATGTTTCTCCAAATTGGAGACGTTTTTATCCCAGCAGATGTTCAAGTGTTGACTTGTTGAGTCATTGAAACAAGCAGAAATGAATGAAATCCTTGCTGGCACTCATGAGATTTAAGTCATTGTTGTGCGAGCCGTCTTTTGCATGTCCGGCGGATGACTGTCTGACCTTCACGTTAACTAAATGTCAATGTGATTGTTTGCCGCAGCCACAGAAATACATCTGTCATTGAATTGGCCTTTAAAGCTCCTTGATCATTCCTAAAGATCAGCACATGTAACAGCAAAGTACTTCAGCATCGATTAGGAACCGTTTGCTAAAAGCGTTGCCATCGTTCCTTGTTATATCCTCTCAGCTAAAGATCCCTCTTGTTTGTTTACAGGATCCTCCTTGTGTCCGTCGCCATCTTCTCCTTGTATTCTGTCCACTTGCTGCTAAAGACAGCCAACGAAGGAGGTGAGTCTTGTCAGACAGTCCTGTGTCCATTATTCCCAGTGTTCTCTTGAGGTATTTTATGAAAGCTAAATATTTCCATCTTTGTCAAAGGTGCATTGGTGTACGAGCAGCTGGGTTACAAAGCCTTCGGGATGCCAGGGAAACTCGCTGCTTCTATCTCCATCACCATGCAGAACATCGGAGGTAAGCAACTTTTCGCATCACGTCTTCTCAGATGTGATATGCTATATGCCTGTGTTTATTTCACAAGCTACAACACTGTCCCTCTGTGTCTCAGCAGACTACACGGTGAACAATAAATTGGCTAATGTAAATAAAGTGTGTGTTTGTGGAACATAGAGTAACTTCCTGTAAAAACGATTTGACATCACTATTTTCGTAGTGGAGTTAACCCGATGACTTACCTTGCATTTCTTCTCTTTGCAGCCATGTCAAGCTACCTCTACATCGTCAAATACGAGCTGCCCATCGTCATCCAATCCTTTGTGGGAGAGACTGGGTGAATCTGAAAATGTGGTTTGATTCATTTTAGTTAGCAGTAACAGAAAACAAGCACAGACACATGAAAGCATCTAATGCAGAACACATTGACATTAAAAAAAAAAGTGGTTTGTCCATTAAATGTGTGAGAACAGGGTCGTCATTTGTTTAGATTGTGCCTCAGATCTGACCATCAGAACATTCAGGTGTTGTTTCAGGTATCATTATTATCGCATTTTAATACAGACAGGCTTGGCATTCACATCTAATGGTAAAAAAAAGGGCCGCTGTGAGAGGCAAGAGAAACAACAGGAACGAGGCACTCGAGGTGAAGAGGCACATAGAGCAAAATGGCTGCCGGTTGTTTTTGAAGTGCAGAGTGTTGGAGAAGGGGAAGCAGTTTCTTTGTCCTTTTGTTGGCGGAGAGGGAGGGACGGACAGAGGTCCTTCAAAGAGCCCTTTTAGGAGAATATGCAGTCCGTGCTGCATCGAGACAGAGCGCACCATGAGCTCACAGCGACCTCGCTTCAAGTTTAAAAAATTGATGTGTTCACTGCTTTGTTGAATCTATTTCTGTGAGCAATGCAGTCATCCTGTGCAGGCCAGTGTGTGTGTGGCAGCTGATCAGGCGTGAAGATGTAAAAGAGAACTCTGACAGACAAATGGCTTTAATGCCATGTTTTTTTGCAAAGTGGCCCCAATTTTACATATATAAATATATTCTATATTTATAGATATTTCATATTTATCAAAGCTACTTAGCCTGTATGTTTTTTTTCTGGCTAAAAAATGAATTTTAAGTGTTTAAAATAAGATTGTATAGGAAAATATCTGTTTAAGTATTTATGATTTATCACTTGCATTACACAACGGAGCTTACAAACGATGAGCCGTGCAAAATATATCAAATCTTAATAAAAACAAAATGCAATGACAGTCACCTACGAAGAAGTTAATTGTCCTTGTTGCTGCTGCTCACAATTCCTGTGATGCAAAGGAATGCAGTACTCTTTTTTTCTACCTCCAGTCCTTAATGTCTAACTTCTTCCTGTGTTTTTTCAGAGCATGGTACACTAACGGAGACTACCTGGTGGTGCTGGTGACGCTCGTCATTATCCTGCCCCTGTCACTGCTCAGGAACCTGGGTAAGTGTGTCTGTGTGCATTAATCCATAGTTTTGGTGGGAAAATGGGAAGTCTCAAAATGTTCAGATTGAAATCATAAAAAGGAAACATTCTGCAGCTTTAAGAGAGAAAAAAAAGACATAAGCTCATGTTTCGATTTTTTTCACCTCTTCAGGTTACCTTGGTTACACCAGCGGTCTCTCTCTGCTCTGCATGGTGTTCTTTCTGATTGTGGTGAGTACTTGCTTTTGTTTCCTCACATGCACACACACAGTGGAGTTACAGTGTGGTTTTTATTTCCCTTTTCAACAACAAACTATTGTCATAACGTTTTCTGATATTGCTTGTCTTGTCCTCCAGGTGATCATCAAGAAGTTCCAGATCCCGTGCCCTCTCCCCGAAGACATGAACGCTCTGAATGAGACAGTCAGCAAAGTGCTGAACATCAGCCTGGACCAACTGAACAGCAGCGCCGTGGACTACAGCGACCCCTGCACGCCAAAATACTTTGTCTTCAACTCTCAGGTAAAACTCTTTACCTGTAATGTCTCCCCTTAAAATTGGCTCCCTTAACACATTTCTTTGGGAATATTTTGTCGTAAAAATATTGAATTTGTATGTTTTTTTGTTTTTTTTACAGACTGTCTACGCCGTTCCCATCCTGACCTTCGCCTTCGTGTGCCACCCCGCCATCCTGCCCATGTACGAGGAGCTGAAAGAGTAAGTGAACCCTTTTTTCATATCAAACCACAGCTGCTTTCTTATCATGTTTGATAAAGACTTTTTCTCACATCAACATAAAAGCTGGAGCCTAAATAAAACCTGCCCTCTTCTCCCGCCCCACAGCCGTTCCCGCCAAAAGATGCAGAACGTTGCTAACGTGTCCTTCTTGTCCATGTTCATCATGTACCTGCTGGCCGCCCTCTTCGGATATCTGACTTTCAACCGTGAGTCTCATATTTCATTTATCTTTTATTTCATTCTCAACGAACCCCAGGATAAGTGAAGTATTCAGACTTCAGTATTGCAAAACATGCCCAAATTCTTCAAGAACAAATGATTAGAAAGCAAATAAAGTTAATGTTACTAGAGTGGGTTCACAACCGGTCACTGACCCCGAGTTGATCAATCATGCAAAGTTAGGAGTAGAAGCTTCCAGTTCCAAATTAAATAGTAAATATTTCCCTCCTGGAACAACAGGACACAGCTGCACAATCTGCAACCATGTTTGTTATGGCAGCAACTTCTGAACGTTGGAAATGTTCCTGGGACATCAAACCCGTTATACAAGAGCTCAATCGGAAAAAACGTAATGAACCCTAAGAGGGCGGAACCTGACGCACAGTGTATGTTAGGGCAAGTCTGGATTGAGAAACTTCTGTCTTAACTGGACTGTCTGGGTTTCCAGCTTTAGGAAAATGTAGAACACATACCAGAAGAGAGGAATAGAAGTCATGAGGAAGTCACAAACTGGGTTACCTAAGTCAGAGTAGGTTTTCTACAAAGAAATATTCACCTTCAGGCTCTAATGAAGCTTTTCTAGTGCTAAAGTATATTACTGTTTCTTTAGATGTTCTCCAAATGTAAAAGTCTACAGGTGTCTTTCAGCTGTATTTTGGCACCTGCAATTCTAAATGCGGTATTTTAAATTATCGCACCAGCGGCTTAGATGGATCGTATTTTGGGGAAAAATTAGAACCACAATGCATATTTTAGTTATTTTACAAAACACATATTTGAGCTACTTTTAAAGCCAGGTTCTGTACTTGATCCTATACATGTATTTATAAATGGCCATGTTAGTGAATGGAGCTGCGAGTGCTTCAGGTCTAAAGCCTGTTTGCTGTCCCTCCTCACAGTGCACGTGGAACCCGAGCTGCTGCACACATACTCCAAGATCTACAAGGCCGACGTGCTCCTGCTGATTGTCCGTCTGGCCGTGCTGACCGCCGTCACCCTCACCGTGCCCGTGGTGCTTTTCCCTGTACGTTTTTCAGAGATGCAGCTCCTCTTCTCACTCCTATTGTGAATTTGGTGGCTTGTGTAAACTAATCTCTCTTTTTGCTTGTCTTTGCGTAGATTCGTACCTCCGTCAACCACCTGCTGTGCGCCTCTAAGGAATTCAGCTGGATCCGCCACACCATCATCACCATGGTGCTTCTGGCTAGCACCAACGCTTTGGTCATCTTTGTCCCCACCATCAGGGACATCTTCGGCTTCATCGGTAAAACAGCGATTCTTATCATCTAAGTTTCAGTGCCCTGAGAACCATGCCAAAATACCAAATGTGACTAAAACACTAAATGCCCTCCCTCACACAGGCGCCTCTGCTGCTGCCATGCTCATCTTCATCCTGCCCTCGGCTTTCTACATCAAACTGGTGAAGAAGGAGTCCATGAAGTCTGTGCAGAAGATTGGGGTGAGGATCTGCATGTGTTACAGGATTCAGCTGTATAGAAGCTCGTTAGACTGCTGAAGGCACTTTGAAGCAACACGTCCTATTTTATCTGTTTAGAATGGATTGTAGCCAACAGGCTGTTGGTATTAGTGAATGGATGTGTGTATATATCTTGGCATGTTGAGTAAAAGTAAAAGAATAGAAAGGCTCAATAAAAATCGGATCACAATTAGTAGATGTACGGGGCGTTGTGTGTCTGACCGTTTCTTAAATGTTTCTGTTCTCCAGGCCACTGCTTTCCTGCTGTTAGGCTTCGTGGTGATGACCGGCAGCATGACCCTAATCATCCTGGACTGGATCCACAACGCCACAGCCGGCGCAGACAAACACGAAGATGGACACTAAAGCTCCCGCCGTCCTGCTGCAGCCGACCACGGAGAGAGGAGGCCCGACTGCTGCGACTGCAACCAACAAAAGATGGAAAATACTGAAAGAGTAGGAAAAACACAAGAATTCACTTGATGCTCAGCTTCACCTTCCTGAGCCACAAACCATACCATTCCAAGAGAATGTATTGAACTTTGTACAGTATGCTGTTTTAGGCCACAAAGATGGTGTTTTACTTGTTTTTCTCTTTTTATTGTAACTTTTTTTGAGTGTTGTTTTCATTTTCGCTCTTTTGTAGTTATGGTACAGCTGAGGACAAATATTTGAAGGTGCCTCAAAACAGACGACATAGTGGTAGAGTTCAAACACGACTTACACACTGGTACGGTGTTGTGTATGGCTGTGCCCCCCGGCCCGTCCTGCTGAGAAACTCCCTGAGATGTGTAAGAGGCAGCAGACCTGATGTTCGTCTTTCTCCAGGATGAATACGTTCCTTCCAACATTTGTCGTTTGTTTTCTTTCCTTTTCTCTTTTGCCAAAAATGTGTTTGTTAAGCATCTTTGTACATTGAGAAGCACTTAATGTTCAGCACACTTGTGGAGAAAAAACAGATGTGAGTTTGGACAGACGAAGCCTACTACATTGCCTTTTCAGTATTGGTACCAAGGCTCTGTGACCTCGCTTATAGTGTCAGATTTCCTAGTAAAATGCATTTTAAGTGAACCTGCCCTGCCCGACCGACACTGGGAGCTGAGAGTACCTCACAGGAGGACTTAATGCTAAATATTTACTCTTTAAAACCTGCTGAAGATGGACACTACTGCTTTGAGACCTGGAGCCCCCCAAGCCTTCAGGAGCAACATTAACATTTTTTTCTTTATGGAAGAATACTTTGAATTTTACCACATGCAGTGGTTGTAATATACCTGTTAAACTTGCAAGAACAAAAAAACTAAAACTAAAGTCAGGTGCGCTCTGGATACTGACAACCAAACATGAGAGAAAGCTAAGGAGAGCGTCTGTCACAACAAAGTGTTTTGCGAAAAACATTTTTTGAGATATTTCACAATGAACTTGAAAACTCGACGTGGATTTGTTTCCCTGTTGAGATGTGAATCTGTCATCTGACACTGTGCTTCCAGCGTTAACTGTACACATCACCATACTGTTATTGTCCAACATCTATTTATGGAAGAGCGTGAAATCAATGTAATTTAATCTATTTTACTATATTTATATAATATTGTATGTACATATATATATGTATATATATATATATATATCTATTGAGTTCAACTGTATATACGCTTTTGTTTGGTTTGAACTTCTTTTTTTTACAATACTGCATTGGAGCTGTAAAACAAAAGCGAACCCCCCCTCCCCCTCCCCTCGCTGCTGAATCTTTGATATTGAAACACACTGTTTTTCTCTGTAAAGACTGACTCAATGAAATCTGTGCTACATGTGAAGCCACCGATACAGCAGCAGCAAACTCTTGTCCTTTTTGGCCCCGTGACACAGAGCCGGTTCAGCGAAATGTTCTTTATGCACATCTTGGATGGTAAATGTCAGCCATCTCTTGACCTAAGGAGCAAAGTGGTATTTGCCCGCCAGTGTTACACTCTTGTTTCAATGAAACACTATGTATATCCTGTAAATAATGTCCAATTAAAATAGATACAGATAATCTAATAACACCTTGGTGTTCTGTGTCCTGTGTCAGCTTTTCTTTGTCTTAAGAACACTTGAACGTGATTTATTAAGGACAGTTATTAACAATGTTTCGAATATCTCCTACAAAGATTGATCGTCAACAAACGTAGAGGATACCAAGGAGACTAAAGGAAAGAGAAAAATTAAATGTGTGTTTTTTTTTGTCACATTCTGCTTTAATTCAGCTTATAATAAAGACCTTTAACAGGGTTTTGGTCACTCCGAATTAGATTTTTGCAATTTCCAAGACACAAATAGCACTACCTCACGTGACATATCATCTACTGAGCAGGAACATTAAACTGCTTAATCACTATGTTAGAAACTCCAAAACAGCAATTAATCACTTAGAAACAATGGAGGACCATTTTAGAGAGAGTTAGAAGAAGATGTAATACACTGTAGTTAGTTTACAGTGCAAGTATGTTTAGGTATCCAAGTTGTAGTGAGAGTTTCGGATACTGGAATAAGTCAGTAGAATAAACGTCTTTGTTTCATCATTACATTTGTGTTCATATACATATATGCAGTGCTACAAATAAAAATGCAAATGTAATATTTTACTTTACACATTAGTGTGCAATTGCTTTGTGAAATACGAGATTTATAAGGCGTGTATGTGCATATTTGTTATGTTTAGTTTAGGGTTTATATAGCTTTTGAGTGTAGTGTTTCGACAAAGAGCACTTTAGTTTCAGAAATTGGGTTTTAAGAATAGTTGAAAAAGCAAGGTGGGGGGATTTTCACATTACTGGATCGTTAAAAGAGATGTTAGATAGAGGAAAGGGAAAACATGGAGATTGAAAAGAGATGCTATAGAACCAAGCCAATGCTCTCCTTCTGTATTTATTTTCCATTTAAAACTCATTAAAGTTACGTTTACTGATTGAATAAAACTAATATTTACTCCGTGCCTTCCACAAATAAAGTGGAAAAACTGTCATAAGTGTGTAAGTTTTTATTCTCCAACAGCAAGACTTCCGTTTCTCCTGGCATTAACGCCAACCTCACCGCTTGACAACGCTGCCCCCTAGTGGACACCATGTGTACGAACCGACCCAAGTTCTTAAAACAACTGTAATAAAATATAAGCTGTTCTTGGAGGGGATGAAAAATACACCAGAAAGATAAACACTGACCTAAAATCCCTGCGAGTTTGTCTCCGTTTGTATAGGTTGTTCACTTAAATGTCTGCTACCCGCACATCCGATTCCACTTGCCTTGCTGTTTGACTCGACCTGGTAGGTAAATACAGTGTTAACGGTGAGCAGCTGAAGTCAATTAAGCGATAATTAACTCATTATTCACACCTGTGCTTTTCCTGCAGTGACTGAGTCAAAAATATCTACAGTAAATCAAAAATATTTTTGATTTACTGTAGATAAGAGAACTTCTCCTACAGTCAACATGAGAAGATCTCTTCAGAGTCCTTTTTGTCAAATTGGCTCAAACTATCATTATATCCTGACTGAAGTATATAAGACTGATCATCTGTGAAGATACCAGGTGAAAAAAACCTGTAAAAGATCAATATCCGAAGTCTGAGGAGGGGCATGGTGGGTTTTTCTTTGTGTGCAGATCTATCTGGTATTGTTCAGTACCAACCAAACCTTTAGGATAGGTTAATTGAAAGCAGTTAGGTGCTGACTTTATCATTTTTAAACGGAGTTTTCAGCACATTGCTTAGCTGTCACATAACTTCCCTGATGTGGTCAACGATCACCTGCTGGATGTGTACAAGAGCGTCTGCGAGTTCGCCACAGCAATTGAGGTGGTGAAGGTCAAATTGCTAATCGGCCACAAAGGCAAGTAAGGTTTCTTTTATATGTCTGTATGTGATGTAATAATATTCACTAAAAATGGAACTCCAGGGTTCCCATACGTAAACATGACTTTCAAAGACTTTTAAGGCCTTGTTTTTCTCAAATTTAAGGGCCTAGCATGGCATAGTTAAAGACATGAATTATGATTGCAACACTGAACGTTTTTATGATTAGAACTAGCAGGATTTTACAGAAGCTTGCAGAAAAAAATATGAAGGACTTCCAATTTGTATTCTTGCTCAAAATAAAGACATTCATGAACTTTCAATGACCCTCAAAACATTGAAGCCCACGTTTGTTGTCAAATTCACACATTTTAAAGGATCTGTGGCAAATACAATCTAGTTGCCTGCTCAGAGTGCTGTTGTAAAGAACCCGATGTTTTATGTTAGGAATGTATAGTACGGGTCCCCAATACAGCTGCTAACTTGAACATGTTGGGCAATTTGCACAATTAGCATAAGTTGCGTTATAGCTATTATAGCCTCTTTTGGATTCATATGGGAGGTTATTGAGGATGCCGAGTCAATTTCTGACATTTTCAGGATCCAAAATAGTCGTTTTAACCAGAAAATGTCCATAATTGTACTCCCAGTGGACTGCTTTTGATGACTTAAGAGACACTGTATAATTTGGATTTGACAAATTGCCTATTTATTGTAAAAATAATTGTCGACAGTAGAGACAATCATTTTCATCTTATCCTCTCTATATCCAATGGTCGCAACACTTCTCACGGTAGTCAAAATCACCCACAGAGTACAAATATGGCCACTTTCTGGGTTAAACTGAAATGGTTTCAGCATCCTCAATACCCCCAAAAAATCAATCCAAGATTGTCCAAACGGGCAATTTTTAACTATTGTTTACTTACAGGCTATAACGCCATTCATTTCAATTAACGTAACTTATGGTAATTGTGCAAATTGCCCCACAATTAAGCATTCGGCAGTTTCTATGTGCTGGGGACCCTCACTATACATTTCTAACAAAACTTTGGTGTACTTAACACTTCCGAATTCACTATGCTAGCGACTACACTATGATGTCCAACCTACTGTACATCGGATGTCTGGTAAAAACAGATATTTCTGAACAGGGGATTCACAGGAAGTAGAACCATGTCAGAAACAGTCGGAGATTAAAATGTAGCCCAAGCGTCTCACAAACACACAGCAGATCAGGAAGCAGCTAATTTATTTCACTACTTTCTGGATACGTTGCACAGTTCATGTTCACCCATTGACATTTCACACATATTCAGGCGGGGGGGAAGGGTTCATTTCATTTGATCTGTCCCCCGTTCCGGGATCTGTGCCTTACATTACAAACTCACTGCTGATTAGTCGTCCCACTTAACGTCTCACCAGCCAATCAGGGCCCTGATTACAATCACAGGAATCAGATTCCGGCCCAAAACAGGGCCACAGAGTCAGGAAGGCAGTGCACTGTTCCTTAAACTAGGCTGTCATCTGAAATATTATATCATATTTTAAAAAAGAACATTGACAATATTCAATTAATTAAGCTATGCGATCAGGATGCCATTCAGGAGGAACTCATCGTACCAGCCGGCACTCAGGGAGAGCCCCCCCTCCCATGATACCCTGCGCTCTTTACAGTAGTTCCCCAGTCACATGATCTATGCAAAATAAAGGGCTCTTGCAGTACAATTTTCTGATTGGGTAATTCTTTTTCTAACAAAATATGAAAATCTATAGAAAAAAATCTTCATCGTTCAATAAAAGGTAGAGATATCAAAAAAAGAAAATGTTGGCTCTCCGTTGTCTTTCAGTTTAGAGACCCAATTCCAGCCAGAGGAAATTGCACTTGAGCAGCTGAGTGTCTGTGAGGACGTCTGCACGCCGTAGCGGGCCCACTCTCATTTCTTGCGGGCGTGCTTGTATTTGTCCACGTAGGCCTTCACCAGGTTGGCCACCTTACTGGAGTTCACCTCACCACTCTTGCTGTGGCACACCTGAGGAAAGATCACAGACAAGCTCAAAACAAATCCTGCACAGCTTCTTATAACGGAGTCTCTATCGTCTCACGTCCATGAGGGGGGATTTCTAGAAGTGCGAGGACTGAACTCAAATACTAATCTGCTGGGAATGAATATTACAAAGTTGTGATTAAATAGGAAGCTAAAGGTAAGTTAGACTCAAACACTTAGGACTGTTTTTAATGCCACATGAATTTCAAGAATAATATTTCTTCATATCTGGATCTGCGTGAAGTTAACACCAGAGGCATATGCTCCTTAATTTACAGATTATTTTTCAGATTTTACAATGCATCGTCAGAACTCGTTCATAAAACTTCCCATATCGTAGGATTTTTTTTGAAGATGAATTGTAGACTTTAACATTACTTAAATCCATCATTTTAAGTGAACTATCTAAAGGCCTTTTAACAATCTGGTAGGGATACATTTGAAAAATCAAATCCCTTAGCCTTGTCTCTTGTGTAAGTTCACACATCACACCAGGGTCATATCCAAGACGGCTCGACAGCGGCTCTTCTTCCTCCGCAGGCTGCGGAAGTTCAACATGGACTCCAGGATACTCTGCAACCTCTATAGATGCACCATCGAGAGTATCCTGACTGGCTGCATCACGGCCTGGTATGGCAGTTGCACCGCCCTCAACCGTAAGACTCTACAGAGGGTGGTGAAAACTGCTCAGCACATCACCAGGACAGAGCTGCCATCCATGGAGGACCTCTACACTCAGCGGTGTAGGAAGAAGCCGGTAGGATATTAAAGGACCCCCATCACCCCAGCAACAATCTGTTCTGTCTGCTGCCGTCTGGCAGACCGGACCAAGACCACCAGACTCAGAGACAGTTTTATACCACAGGCTATAGCCTTATAGCACAGACTGTCTACTCACATCTGTTTATAGTACACATATCTATATATTATACATTTTATTCTTGTCTAATTTTTGCATTATTGTATTTATCTTATTTGCACCATGTATGTTGAGTTGTTGGAGGAGCCTGGGATATAAGATTTTCATTGCCAACATATACGCTGTATCTGCTGTGCATATGACAAATAAAACCGTTGAACCTTTGAAGTTAAAGAGTATGTGAGCTCAGTAGCCTGACAGGCTTGTTAGAATGACATTTCCTAAATTGAATAGATAAAAGATAACATGTATCAGATATTCTCAGTGAAGTTTGCACCTTCTCTACCGCTTTGCGAACGATCTCCTTGTACTCGTCCTTGTTGATTTCATTCTTTTGGTAATAGGGTTTGATGGCGTTCTTCACTGCGTTGACCGCTCTCTCCTGGATCTGTTGTTTCTAAACAAAGAGAGGAGATCAGGTATTTCCCTCACAGAGAAACAAAGGTTTTTGTGTTCGGCCGGCGGCAGGTTACCTTCTCTTTTTTGGAGCTGTCAGCATGAGCCTTGCTGTGCTGAGTGGTGGAGGAGGGATACACCTGGCTGGGCGCCGACTGGCAGTAGGTCCCTAAGGTAACACCAGCTTTGGCTGGGGTGGGAAGTAGGCCAGGTTTCCCATAACCTACCATTGTACTCGCCATCTAGGGAGGAAAAGAAAGGAGGAGGATTGTGGGAATGCTGTTTAAGAACAGAATCTGTTTATGAACATTGCCAGTATATCATACCTGTGTGGTGTAACCATCAGGCTGAGCTGCTGCACCCTGGCTGCCTTGATGCATGGGTGGAGGGGGTGGGGGAGGAGGGGGGAGGCCCTGAGTGCCGGCAGAGGGGACCTGAAGCAGCGGTACTGCAGTGTGGAGGTGCACGGGGACCTGAGGAGGCATGGCGTACCCTGCTGCAGGCTGCAGGCTGACGGGCAGGCCCCCCTCTGGCCCTGAAGGGGGAAGTGATGGTGCAGGACGTTGAGCTGAGGAGGAACCACGTTCATCACGGGCACCGGGGCGTTACCCGGGACCGCCTGGGGGCCAGCCTCGCTTTTAAGGGGATCTGAAGAACAAGAGAAACTACATTGATTGCATGTCATCCATTAAATAAAAAGCTGAAATGATTTAAAGTACTGGTTATTTATGCAGCAGAGACACTAATCAATTCATAACGACTGAAATGTGTAGGAGATAAGGGCTCACAATAAAAGGTCGAACAGCTGGCTATTTCTCAAAAATAGATATTGTGAGACTCTTAAAATAAATAAATAAATGGTTCTCTCTTCTCCAATATAATAGATGCCACAGGGTCATTTAGGGTTCTGCCCGTTCACAGCTGCATTACCTTCCTCCGCTCGCCTCAAAGAGAACATTAATCTATGATCAGATAATAGAGGGAAATTTAGCTGACTCATAACTCTCTCTCTTCCCTCTCCATCTCCTCCAGCTCTGGTGTTGTGATGAAGAAGAGGTTGTCACAGAAACTGAGGAGGGTCTGACCTGCTGCCGCTGCCGGCTGCTCCTCCTCCTGTCGGTTCCAGCCTCCTGGTCCTCCTCTCTCCCTCTTGGAGTAGTAATCCTGAACGTCTGCGGGTAGTTTCCTTCTGACTGCCCAGCTGGATGCCGACGACCAGCCCGAGCGGTCGAGCATCGAGTCTCCCGAATCAGACTCGTTCCTCCGGCCGCCGCCCCGGTTTTCGTTGAAGCGGCTGTATGCGTCAGTCCCTGAGTTGTTGCCTGTCCCTGAGAAGCTGTAGAAGCTGCGGTTGCCTCCCCCCCGGCCTGCGCCCCGGGACCCTCCGCGGCCTCGCGAGTCTCCTCTGTTCCCGCCACTGTTGCGATCCTCCCAGCGTGAGCCCCCGCCCTTGCTCTCAGCGTCACTGCGACTCTTTTCCGTCACCCAGTCGGGATTTTCCGACCAGGCCTGGCGCTCAGGGGAACTTTCTGCCGGCACGCCATTTTCAGTGTTCCCAGCGCCGCTCTGATGCCTCCGTCCCTCGCCACCAGACCCGTTGCCCTGCCCGGATCTCCAGCCGCCCCTACGGTCCTTCCTCGAGGGAGACTGCTCTCTGGAGTTCGGTCGCTCTGGGCTGGCCCCTCGTCTATAGGATCGTGATCGAGACCGAGAGCTGGACCTGGAGCGACTCCTGGACCGCCTCCTCCTCCTCTCACGGCTGCGCTCTCTCCGGGAATGGTCTCTCTCACCATCCCGGTCTCTGTCCCTGTCTCTGCTGCGGGCCCGAGACGAGCGGCTTGAGGGCGGGCTGCCGTCTCGCTCTTTAGGACCGCGAGCGCGATCGCCTGGACCCTTCTCGTTTTGATTCCCTCTTTGGGGACCAGGTATCCGTGGGTGAGTGGAAGCGAGAGCGCCGCTGCTTGCCGTTCTTCTTCTCCTGGCTCCTCTCCCTCTCCTTGCTCCTCTCCCGGCTCCTCTCCCTCTCCCGGCTCCTCTCCCTCTCCTTGCTCCTCTCTCTCTCCTTGCTCCTCTCCTCTCCGCTCTCTCCTCTCCGCTCCTCTCCCTCTCCCGGCTCCTCTCCCTCTCCTGTTGGTCCTTGCCACTCTGGTCCTTGGCGACCTGGCTTGCAGAAGCAGGAGGCTCTGCAGCAGCTGAGGCGGCACCCTCCTTTGGGCTGTTGCTATGGTCCATCGTGGGTGAGCTGCAGTCCATGGGCACGACCTCAGTGTCGTCCTCGGCTCCCTTCACTGAGCCATCGTCTACTGAAGGCTCCTCTGACCCCGATGCTTTGGAATCATTGTCTTTTGATTCCGGAACAGCTGGATTATTCTGCAGTTCGGTTGCCGGTTGTGGGGAATTTTCACAGGATTCCGCCTCCTTTGAAGAATCTTCATTGTTGGCTTCTTCTGACTCCGCACAAATCTCCATGTCGTCCTCCTGCTCTTCACAGTGCGGGGACATCAGGTCGCCCAGCAGAGCGCTGTCAGAGGGTGACGGGGAAGTCCTTTTCCCCGAGTCAGAGGGAGACGCTGGAGGACTTTTGTCACAGGCGTCTCCTCCAGAGGACGCAGGGCTCGCTGGCTCTTCCTCCTCCCTCTTGCTCTGCTCGCCCTCGGAGCAGGAAGCGGGGCTGTATGGAGCCGAGTCTGCTTTCAGTTCATTAGATGGTTCCTGAGTGTCGTCACTGTCTGGCCCCACGTCGTTCCCGGACGGGTTGGCGCCTCCTCGCTCATTAGCGGAGTGGATAGTGTCCTGGTCTTCATTCAGACTCCCCTCAGCGTCAGACTGCTGCGGGTCCAAGCTTTTCAACTCCTGTTCCTGATCGGTTTTCTCTTCTTCCTCCTCCTTCTCTTGGTTGTCTCTTCCATCACCCTCCTCCTCTTCCTCCTCCTCACTTGCTGTGGGACTGCTCACGACTTGTGCAGATTTCTTTTTCCTCGCCACGGCTTTCCTTTTCCCGCCGGCCTTTCGGTTGGTGACCTGTTTGCCCTTCCTCTTCGCCGGAGCCTGTGCAGCCCTGCCTGGCTTGGTGGGCTGTGAGGGGGCCGAGTCAGAGTCCGAAGAAGAGGGCTGCAGCGGCGATGAAGGGTCGGACACGGGAGCCTCTTCCTGGCTTTTACTGTTGCGTCCGGATCGCCGGGATGGGAGAGACTTGGCCTCTTTGGTGGGAGCTTTGGAGGTTGAAGCTCGACCGCCTCGCTTCTCGCCTCCTTTGGAACACGTGATGGCGCAGACTACACCCTGAAACACTGCGGAGAGAATACATGAGCAGTTACACAAGCCAGACAGTTCCATTCTAAATCAGGTACAAATCTAGCATGTCTTTAAGATTCCTTTTTAGGCAATTCATTTGTTGACATCCTTTTTAAAAGACTCACCAAAATGACCGGGGCCGCACAGCAAAGGGGAGGAGAAGGGAGATGGAGATGGGAACGGGCTCTGGCTCCACCCAGATGGATGGAAGTTCTGCCTGTAAAATATGTGTTTTTTTAGCCACCACTAACACTTATGTTGACTGGATTTCTTTCTGCGGATTGATGTGACTGCACGTCGTCCCTTGATCACATCAACCTTAGAGAATGGTCTGCAATCATCCTAGCAGTATGACCAATCAGAATCAAGTATTCAACTCAATTGTAAAACTTAACACATCCGATTTTATGCAGAGTTGCCATAAGGACAGGAGTGATGTGGGTGCCCGTTTGACCAGATATTATATTAAATAAGTTCTGTTTTTTCAAAGTATTAGGATCATAAAAGAACCCAGACATGCAGTGGGGAGAACAAGTATTTGATACACTGCCGATTTTGCATGCTTTCCCACTTACAAAGCATGTAGAGGTCTGTCATTTTTATCATAGGTACTCTTCAACTGTGAGAGACGGAATGTAAAACAAAAATCCAGAAATCACATTGTATGATTTTTAAATAATTAATTTGCATTTTATTGCATGACATAAGTATTTGATACATCAGAAAAACAGAAACTAATATTTGGTACAGAAACCTTTGTTTGCAATTACAGAGATCAGACGTTTCCTGTAGTTCTTGACCAGGTTTGCACACACTGCAGCAGGGATTTTGGCCTACTCCCCCATACAGATTTTCTCCAGATCCTTCAGGTTCCGGGGCTGTCGCTGGGCAATACGGACTTTCAGCTCCCTCCAAAGATTTTCTATTGGGTTCAGGTCTGGAGACTGGCTAGGCCACTCTAGGACCTTGAGATGCTTCTTACGGAGCCACTCCTTAGTTGCCCTGGCTGTGTGTTTCGGGTCGTTGTCATGCTGGAAGACCCAGCCACGACCCATCTTTAATGCTCTTACTGAGGGAACGAGGTAGTTGGCCAAGATCTCACGATACATGGCCCCATCCATCCTCCCCTCAATGCGGTGCAGTCGTCCTGTCCCCTTTGCAGAAAACCATCCCCAAAGAATGATGTTTCCACCTCCATGCTTCACGGTTGGGATGGTGTTCTTGGTGTTGTACTCATCGTTCTTCTTCCTCCAAACACAGCGAGTGGAGTTTAGACCAAAAAGCTCTATTTTTGTCTCATCAGACCACATGACCTTCTCCCATTCCTCCTCTGGATCCTCCAGATGGTCATTGGCAAACTTCAGACGGCCCAGGACATGCGCTGGCTTGAGCAGGGGGACCTTGCGTGCACTGCAGGATTTTAATCCATGACGGCGTAGTGTGTTACTAATGGTTTTCTTTGAGACTGTGGTCCCAGCTCTCTTCAGGTCATTGACCATTACCTGCCGTGTAGTTCTGGGCTGATCCCTAACCTTCCTCATGATCATTGATGCCCCACGAGGTGAGATCTTGCATGGAGCAGACCGAGGGAGATTGACCGTCATCTTGAACTTCTTCCATTTTCTTGTGCAGTTCTACAATTTTATCCCTGATGTCCTTACACAGCTCTCTGGTCTTGGCCATTGTGGAGAGGTTGGAGTCTGTTTGATTGAGTGTGTGGACAGGTGTCTTTTATACCGGTAACAAGTTCAAACAGGTGCAGTTAATACAGGTAATGAGTGGAGAACAGGAGGGCTTCTTAAAGAAACACTAACAGGTCTGTGAGAGCCAGAATTCTTACTGGTTGGTAGGTGATCAAATACTTATGTCATGCAATAAAATGCTAATTAATTATTTAAAAATCATACAATGTGATTTTCTGGATTTTCTTCTTTAGATTCTGTCTCTCACAGTTGAAGTGTACCTATGATAAAAATTACAGACCTCTACATGCTTTGTAAGTGGGAAAACCTTCAAAATCGGCAGTGTTTTAAATACTTGTTCTTCCCACTGTATATGAAACAGAAGCATACAATTAACACAGAAAATGTGCTGCAAATAATGTAGCTCCGCCTCTGTAGGACTCAAAATACTATTTAGACTGAGTTCATTATTTGTTTAAATCACTTTTATTTGTATTTGTAGAGCACTTCCCATTATTGTCACATGGGTGTGGTTTGTATATATAGGTCACCTGGTTCATTGCTGGGGCTGAATGACAGAGGGTGAGCTAAAGCCGACATTTGTCCTGCTTAAGATATTTTTGACTTTTTGGGGGATTTGGCCGCCATACCGTCATCACACGCAAACTTTTAAATCAAACATGATTGCATTTGGTGAGTTTAATGTCCTTCCTCATAAAACATTTGTTGAGCACACAATGTGAACATCTTAAAAAAGGCATGATTTTGTTGCTGCCTTGGAACATTACTGTGAAACCATTGCGCTATTCGAGGTAAAAAATTCAAGGTTAGTTTTAAATTGATTTTCAAACCCGAAATATGCAATACTGCTGTAGCTTCCAACAAAGTTGCATCACAGAGACTCACTGACGAGATTGGGTTTTTTTCAACCTGTATTTTCTCCCCAACACACAAGCAGAGAGGCTAATAGAGTGGTGCAGGAACAAGTCCTAAAACCCGGAAGTGAGTTAGCATTTTACCACTTCCGGTTCCCTCGTCTCAAAATCAATGGGATTTCTCTGTAGGATTTTGGAAAATAGCTTGAAATAAGGTCTGTGGTTGACACAAATTGAAGAGGCGGGTCACGTTTTGTTCTACGACATTAAATGCATCAGTAGTGACAGCTGGGATGTCAGTACCTGGAGTTGCCGTTAACAGGGATGGGAGACGCAGCAGAGAGCCACGGAGAGTCCTGCACCTGAGCTTTGCACTGTTTCAACATGCTGTCATACGGGACGTCTTCCCACACAGGCTCTGCCCTGCAGGATCGGGACAGCAAGAGGAGAGTTAATAAGGAAGCACAACAAGACTTACTCTGGTTACTCAAACTAGATCGTGACAATCTGGATGTCTTGAATTATTTATCAAGATAATCTCATCGCTGAGGGAAGCTTACATGTGCTCCGTTGAGGTTGTTGTTAATGAGACACGGGGAGACGGTGACCAGGCGCAGCACTCTGTTCCTCTCACCTGAAAACATATGAAAAGCTGAGTGAGCCAAACACTATACGGGTAACATGGGACATAAACAAAAAAAAGGAAGCCATGAAAAACACCTTTTTTCTGCTCAGTGAGGAGTGGCCGTCGTCGTTACCTTCAAAACAAAGACATAAACGGTTGGTTAATATGATTTTTAGAAGCGCGAGTAGACCCTGCATGTTTCTGCAGCACGGTGGCACATACATTTCCTCACAAGTCCTTTCGTTTTAGCGTCAGCCGTCCTCTCCATATTTTGCCGTCTCAGTCTTCTTGCAGCCTTACTTCTGAAAAGTCGATTTCAGAGTTACAACATTAAAGATCGTGACAGCCAATTTGATTCCCCTCCATTAGGGTATTATGATTAATGATTGATATCATATCAAGTCCTTTCTCTGTGAAGACATTTGAGACCAGCTAACGTGCTCACCATTTGATTGTATAAAAAAACGAGAGGACACTTACTTGAGACAGACTTTCTGTTCCGGGTTTCTACAGTAGCAACGCTCAGCTTCGGGTAGAGTTGTACTTTTCCTCACAGGAACCTTCAAACAACACACAGAAGTCAGACCTGGCTATGTTAAACAAGCAAAAAAACTTTAACTTTAACTGTAATGAGGTGCCAGGTCAAAAGCAGTCGTCCATGAGGGAGCTACAAAAATGGCGGACACCAACATCAAAATTAGAAATACAAGTGGGAAATGCTTTTTTCCCCCAAAACCTGGAAAATGGG
The DNA here is from genome assembly GCF_036324505.1 of Eleginops maclovinus. NCBI lineage: Eukaryota > Metazoa > Chordata > Actinopteri > Perciformes > Eleginopidae > Eleginops > Eleginops maclovinus. The sequence goes on from NC_086365.1 coordinate 9,082,514, forward strand.
GTTGTCTTACCCTACTGCACGATAACATTAACAGCGGCAAATGTTCTGATCACACGCCGCAGCGCTAAAATCCTATCATTACTGCCTTTAAAAAAACCCACTTTTAAAATGGTTGGGTTAGGGAAACAGCAGCAGCTCCTGTCCTCTTCTGAAGCACACATGGGAGAAAGAGCAGACGCACCTGCACACAGCTGAGATTCCCGTCCCATCTGTAAACATTAGTGAATGGTCTTCTGTCCACCGGGCAGGAAGGAGACATCTGCAACTTCAAATTGAATCAAACAGTTAGAAAAGAATAAACGATTCACACAGTCTGAACGGGCTTCTTCATTCTGACGTGTGTCCCATTGTAGATAACACTAGATTCTACTTTGAGCATAACAAATATTCGTATTTAATTACCTTTTTTAGCCAATGTCAGGAAATGGTTTGAAAAAGCACTTCTTCTGTCTATTCATTAAGCACATGCCTTTTCTTATTTTATTAAAATAGGACTTATTATTCAGAGATCAAGCAACACATTCAACATCAGTTTAAACAGTGTTCACTGATCGTCACCTCTGCCCACGTGAGGAGACATCTGAGGCAGAAGACGTGGCAGCAGCTGTCGGGCACGGCGAGCTCGCCTCCAGCCAGGACGCAGAGGCAGATAGGACACCTCTCGGCCTCCTCAGCGTCCCCCCCATCAGGCGGGCCCTGGCCTCCTAAACATCGACACAAGTTTTAAATGATTATTTTTTTCTTGATAGTGTGAGAAACTGCTCATGCAACAGTTGTTCAACATTTGCCTTAAAAACAGCCCAACAGAGTGTGTAAAGTCTCACCACTTCCAGCTCCAGTCATGTCTGCCCCGGGCTCACCTGATCACTGCAAAACAAAGAGGAGGAGAAGGTAACGCAAAAGAGAGGAGCTGTGCACTATGTTGTCATTTTGTTCAGCCCAAAAGAAGAACTAAATTCAAATCAAAGACATCAAGGAAAAGACTGTATAAGACCAACTTGTTTAAGGGATTTGAAACCTGTTAAGGTTGTCCCGTTTCATTTTTTACAGGACTACTAGTTGGAAATCAGTTCACCGTTCCTTTCTATTTTGCTAGATCGGCTTTAAAAGGCCTGGACACCTGAAGTGGGTCGCTGCTGAGAACATCAGATTTACAGCGGCCTGAAATATTACAGATTTGACATCCATTTTGCTCCCAAGATGCACCTGATTGATGCATTTCATCCTTGGTACCAGGATACCGATTGCGTGCTTAGCTCAACCTCTGCAATCAGTGTTGTTAGTAAATGCTGTTGAAGCAATACATCCCTCAATGCATGCTTTATCGACTGAGAATCATCCACCCCTGTCCTTCGAGGTGACGTAGTTGTATGCTAGGAAGCAATACAAACTGCATCAGTTTGGATTTCTGGTCTTAGCGTCTGGGTACCTCTAAGTGCTGGTTGGAAGATACATTTGTTTTTACTTCTCACTTGTCTTTAACTGCAAAAATGGAATCCAGAGATGAGTGCAAAGGATGTGATGGACCAGGATGCATTTTAAAGCGTTTGTGCTGACTCAGATATTCAGCCATATGTGTTCAAGCCAAAGAAATACAGTGGAGAGAGGCTGAGGCTGCAGAGCCCCTGGGCGTCTGAAGCACGTATTCAATGCATCCTGGTACATGTACGAGCTGTCGGCTGCGTAAGAGTGTGAACACCGCTTTCTCTGTCAATATAGAACAAACAAAAGAATGTACTGCTTTCACTGACTGGACATCCACGAGAAAAGTGTTGCTTTAAATAACACTTGTGGTTTGACTGGTGATAACAGAGTATAGGTCCTTTGATTAAATTTGATTGTTACGAATTTGCAGATGTTTCGCATTAGGTATAATTGAAAAGGATTCCCAAAATTTGAAGTTATACAAATGTAAGGAAACCATAAGTGACCACAAAAATCAATATACATTTTATTTTAATTTATTGGACAAAGTATGGTATGGGTACTGTTTCTGAAATGTACGATATTCAACACTTGAGAGTTTTAGATATTAAACTATACATACATTTAAAAATCCATATGTATTGATTAATGGAGTGAACGTGAAATATTTTTAAATTATTCATAGTCTGACTCACTCAAGTGGCCTCAAACCAGAGAGTTACTAACCAGATTTGTGATCAGGTGTCTGTTATCATCTCTGATAACTACTTCCAGTTGTGATCCCAACCTCAATGTTATTTACCTCCAGAGTCATGGTGAACAAACCTACATCCCGCTGACTTTTAGCCTGTGCTTGATATTTAAACATGAGAATGAACGCCACCACTCTTTGTTTTTTTCACTACTTTCATTATCTAGATCTTAAAATGTTCACAAAGTGAAACCTGTCCAGCAGACTCATACCCATGATTTCATTTCCAAACACAGGCGATTAGTCACTAGCCTTATGCTAAATCTGTCATTGTAATGTTTCCATCTACAGAATAACTAGTTCACCTGAAATTCTCCAAACAAAGCCCAACGACACATTCAATGATTTTGTAAATGAACAAACAATTATTTGATAGATGAGACAGATAGTTATGGAAGCTTGTTGCCGTTCGTTGCCAGCAGGCCTGGCTGCAAGAGACACAAAATTAGCCCCAACTTGATCAACCAGTGCCAACACGACGATGACAACATGATTGTTGTTGGTTAGCTAGACAGCTATAGCTAGCTAAAAACACAGCCACGCAAGAGCTAGCGTGTTGTTGTTGTTAGCACTGCAGCAAATAGTGTCTAATATTAGTCACAACGATTGCACTGAAGGTCACAAGTTAGCTAGCTAGCTATCAATGTAGCTCAGAGCTACCTAGCTGGTTTGAACAACAGCAGCTTCTTGCGTCGCTTTTAGCTTGCTAGCACTTAGCTCCAGTTAGCTAGCGGTAAGTATCGTTAATTACCTTTAAGTGCGGCTGAAGCTGGAATGCACCTGTTAAACTGGTTTTCCAAGCACCTGCAATGAAATGTTGACGAATAGCACTATTCGGGGATTGTTTTGGCTAAAAACGGAGCGTAGCATTCAGAAAGTCCCAGCCACATGTCTCGCGGTCTATCGGGCTGAGAGTTGGTGCCGATGGCGCCCCCTAGCGGAGCCGCCGAACATTACAGCGCTGAGTGGATTTGATTTATTACAGTGCAATTGCTGCGACCATAGACAGGCAGCAACAGGTGGAACAGCCGCCTACAACATGGATATAGTGTAGCAGTGTACTTTATTTACATACAAACACTTTATATTTTGCGGTAGTTTTTTGGTGGTTCAACTACATGTATGCTTATATAGTGAGCCAACTAGTTAAATTAACATTTTGCCTTTTTGTAGTTTAATTGTTTTGAATTATTTATCATATGGCATTCCAGAGACATCATAAGGTTTGTTCAGCTCTTTCCTTAAACACAAGAAGAAACACACATTGATAAAGGAAATAAATGCATTAAAAGGCCCTTTTCATGAGGGACATGTTGACATCACAATAAGAAAAGCACTTGTGTAAATAATAATAAACACATAATAGCCTGAATTCATTTAGCTACTTTGATTTCAGGTGCTGGGGTCAATTAACGGAACTCTTGAACGCAAGTTAATGTTATTGTTGATTACTACCCTCCAATTCAACGTAGTGCCTCGAATGCCTGCATCATATAACTTTATTTTTCAAATAATTTCGTTCCCTTGCCAAATTCTTTATATTATAACCAGACTCTCCTCCAATGCCTTTTCATTATGCTTAAATATGGAATATTCCAGGCCATCCCTCCCAGTCTTATTGCACACTTTAACTCTTAAATTGAACGAAACACATCCTGTCACTATTATCAGTGTTCACTTCAAATTTTACATTCTCAAGCTTTTCTTTCCCTCTTCAGCGGTCCCTCTCCACAAACACTGTTACTGCTATGAACACTCTGAAAAGTAATTTCTAAGACATACTATTCCCGAAACATAGCTAACTTTGCAATACAAAAAGTTATATGCATGATAAACTCATTACCAACCTGAAATCCCGTCAGCCTTCCATCATTCAGCAACACGAGAGAACATTTATCCATGACATTTCCTAAAAAGACTGCAATCCTATCTCTCCTCATACAATGGAATATGAGCATTAAAATCTGTTGCCCACACCTTTAGGGACCGGACTGTTAGAATACTGGTTAGAGAAAATGGGAGACACAGAAACAAGCATAAAAACCAGAGCAAAATGTTCAGTGTTTTATTTAAAAACTATAAACAGTCACCAAAGTAAATAAAGCCAATCTCTAACAGACTGTTAGGTCTATGTATAGTCACACATCCTACCGACACCGCAGAAATGAGGATGGTGGGGTCGCCCCGGTCAGATGCTAATACGACAGGCAGTCAGAAATGTTACACAACACACGGTAGAGAGGACAGTCTTGAGGACGTGAGCCGGAATGTGGCATGGTATTAAGAATGAAAAAATAGTACAATAAAACTCCACACTATATTAAGATAGAAAAAAGTAGTGAAGAAAATATCATACCTGCACGTAAAGCAAAGAACACAGGAGAAAACCTGTATAAAAACTCCATGTATTTAAACCAATTTACAAATACAAAACAATTTTGGTACGCGCACTGTGCCCGTACAATGACAAAATGCTTACAGTGGATAAATGTTACTTGTGTGTGTGCGGGTGTTGAGGGGAGGGCGTGTGAGGGAAGAGGAAGGGAAGAGAATACCTTCAATATTTTTTTTCTTCTACAAAATGACATGAGATATATTATTCCATACTCTTTCAGCCAGCAAAATGAGTTCTACAAGGTATTATTATACAAAAAATGTCACAGTTCCACAAAAAACTGTTTTTATCCCTCCCTAAGCTTTACAGCATCAGTACCTTTGCAGAATTATTTACAGGTTTTTAAGTACATTCATCCACTGCTGAGTATAGAATCACATTAGATACAAGTGACCAGGGATCATAAAAAAAGCAAAACAAACAAAAAACATACTACTTTATTCAATTCTACCAAAGTAATGCTTCTATTACTCCACAGAGCAAGTTCTCCAGTGGCTGCATCGGCATCAAAGAGGATCTTTATATATATTCACAACATATTTACAAGATTCTTTTTCATTAATTGTAATGGTATTCATTTCAATAATAAATAAGTGAAAATATATTGACTCAAGTAAGAAAACCAAGCTACCAAGTTTCTAAAGATTTTTTTTCCTAAATCTGCGCCGGTTGCCAGCTTAGTCCCCCTCCACCCGATCGGTGAGACTCCTACATTAGCCCCGCCCCCTCCGCGCCAATCCGTCCTCTTCAGTCGACCGCCACTCACTCCAGCGCACACATCAGTTCACGAGACCAAGAGGGAAATAAAATTAACAAAAGAACTTAAACAAAAATGTGCTCGTATTTTAGGGTTTCGTCGGTAGAGTCCCTCAGGGAAGCAGTCTTAAAGAGCCCCCCCTGGTGGGCAGCTGGTGGAAGACCCCGTGGCAGTTTATATTTGAGTGTGTGATTGTGTGTGGATGGGGCAGGAAGGAGGTTAGGGATGAGAGGGGGGGGGGCAAGAGGGTTGTTGTTCCGGGTTCCTGCCCTCTGCTCCCCCTGCAGACCCGCTACGGCTCACTGGTGGGTGGATGGGGGGGGGGGGGGATTGTTGAGCTTGTCCTTTTGGCGTTAAGCCTGGAGAGCGCGCGTCAGTTCATAAAGGCATTTGGCGAGCGTGGTGGAAACCTCCATGTTGCTTAGCGCGAGCACAGAGAGGTGCGTCTCATGCCTCTTTACCAACCTGAGAGACAAGAAGAGGAAACACAGTTTAGACTATTCTAAAAAAGAACAACATGGAGAAGGTGCAATTTGTCCCCTTCCCCTGTTTTGCAATTATTGGAATAACTCCAGACATTACTCAAATGCCATTGCTTTCGCTTCCCTAGTTGCTAGGTGACATATTTCTATGAATTGGAAGCAGGGCCTCTTCCACTGATGTTGGTGACTGAACTTATGGGTTTAGATAAGATAAGATGATAACATGGAAAAACGAAGTGTAGTTTGGGTGGATCCATAGGTAATTTCTAAACATTTCCAACACATTTGACTCTTATTCAAACCAGATCAGGATATAGATTGGTTCTAGACAACTGTACGAAAGGAAAAGGAATAAAGGGAAGTCTCGGTCCGCGCTACACTTACATGCGACCGCCGTCAGAGTGCTTGGCGATGTTCTTTAACGTTAAGGCAGCAGTTAGTCGGATGTGTTTGGTCACTGGTCCCTCTTTCTCATCCTAGGAGAGGAAACAGACAGAAAATATGTTCAAGGATTAGGAGGATCAAGAGAGGTCATATCATCGACCACGGCCAACTAGGCGCGTGACTTTGAAGAGTATTTGGGGATGGAATGGTCAACTTGTTTTACTCACAGTGAAGTCCCTGAAGACCAGGTTTCGAGAGCCTCTACGAAGAGCCATGAGAGCTGCGCTAGGATGATTCACGATGGCCTTCGGTGGTCGCGGTGTCGGAGCACTGCCTGCCGCTGGCGAAGTCCTTTAACAATGCATCAAGCACAGACAACAGTCAGTCATTTGTCAAACAGAAATACATAATTTCTGATTTGGTCTGTCCCAATTCCCTTCTACACACAATGTCACAATGTTTATGAAAAGGTCCGAATCAAGGCATCACTCCTGTGTGAAGATTAATAGAGAAATGTGTACGCACTGGGAAGTAGTCTGATTGGGACTTTGTGCCTGTTGCTCCTCTAGTTTGAGTCCAGCCAGTAAAGCCTCTCGAGAACAATGCTTATCCTGGAAAAAGAAAGAGCAGGAAAGAAGATATCGTTACATGTTTTTACGACGTGGTAATGGTACAATAAAGAGTGCACTGAGCAAACAACTATCGCTTCTATCCGGGGAAGGCGGATGCAGTCGTACCTGTAGATGTGTGATCAAGGACAGTCTCTGCCGGGGAAAGGGTTCACACCCCTCCCACTGACAATGGCCTCCGTATACGCCTTTCCCGCCGTGCAGCGTCGCTGCGTGGTAAAACACCTGAGACGGCGTTTCGAACCACCTGGAGAGGAAAGCAGAAGTAATCAGCAGCAGCTCGATTTAGACGTGGAGAGATCTGACTGTGTGTCCGAGGCACGCACCGTTTACAGGACTGCCACAGACACTTGAAGTTGTGCCCGGCTTTCCTGCTCTGCTCCGGGGGGGCTGCGGGGCTCTGCTGTGCTGGGCTGTGGTTTCCTCCTGGAGCAGGCTGCGATGCAGGCGGCGTTACTGCAGGCTGGAAGAACAGGAAATAAATGTATTACATATTTGAATCATACACAAGTCATGACTTAAAACAAATACATGATATTGTTTGTTGGCTGAGATGTAACCGAGGCCGGACTCTGGGCAGAAGTTGTTCTCTCAGCTGCTCTGCTGTAGGAGGTGGGTATCGGTGAGAGCCACATGGTCTTAACTGACCTCACCTTCTTAACCTCCATTACATTTTCAGGGACACAGCGGCATGTGGGGATTTGAACCTGTGACCCTCTGACCCTTAGATCAGCGCACTAACGCACACAGCCAGAGCCTCCCTTAACCCCAATGCAGGAGCCTAAATGCTGTTGATGTTTTGACTTCAATACTTCAGTTCATATTCAAAATGACAGTAATTAATAAATGTGTCACTGAGTTAGAAGGACTAAGAAAGAATATTTACACGTTTGAGTTGTTACAGTTCATATTTACAGTGTTAAGTGAATTACTTATTCATGTTACAAACGTGTGTGGATCATTTACATGCATAATGTCTCATTTATATCACATCTGTAATATTTGGAAATATATACTGTGGCTGTGGCATCTTAGTAACTGTGTGCCTTTTAATTTATTTTTGATACACTCATGGGAGGAGTTTCTGGGGTTAATCTCGGGTCAGTCAGGAAATGCAAGACTGGAGCCACATCGTTTTTTGACCTCTCTCACTCTCTCTCGATCTTTGGAATAATTTTATAACTTTGTAAAATGACATTCTTTTCTGTAATTATTTTTTTTTAAATAAAAGTAAACGTTTGAATTTACAGAGTTTTCCTGTGGATTTTCTGACGTGGATTACGACGAGGGAAATTGTTAAGAGCGTCAAGCTAAGGCTTCAGCCATTGGAAAGCTACACCCAACATAAGTCATGTGAGATAAGTGTGTTTGTGGGTGTGGGGTACGATATTGAGCTCTTAGGATCACACTTTTTATGTTGGTTTTTGATTATATTTTGTGGTTGAAAGTTAAACCCCTTTATCCAGGATTTTCAGTTGATCAGTCTAGCATACCAAACTTATACAGATTAAAGTATTGTAATAAAAAAAGGCTCTTCAGAAACCGTTTGGGGATTTTATAATAGCCAATGATCTGACCTGACCTGCATTCCAACCAACTTTGTGAAAGGCTGTGACTGAGGAAGGGACGCCAAATCTGAATGGGTTGTTGATTAACATGTTTCCGTAAACAACTGACTCGTTTGCCATAGTAATTTCAGTTTGCTGGATGGCAGACGCCGCAGATACACAAATGTATAAAAGCACGGGGAAAAAAAAGTGTGATTTTCATAATACACCCCTTTTTTTTTAAAAAAGCACATGTTTTACAGTGGGAGTCTCCAGCCGGTTTGCTAGACTGTGAAACAACGTGTAATAAGTTCTGCTGAGAGTAAACACGTCTCTTTACGGAGGAAACCCCACGTTACACAAAAAAGGAGTTGGTAAACTAGACAGAAATCCATGGGTTTATGATGCGCCGTCACCCAGTGTGTCTGACAGAGTGAGACTCACCGTGCAGCCGGCCGTCAGCGTGGGCGAGCAGTTCCTCTGCTGAGCGGCGTTCTCTATTGCTACTTTGGCTACTGTGCTTGGGTCTGTTCCTGCTGGCACCGCCACCATGGTGGAGCTGCTGCCGGCGTTGTTGGGGTCACTGATGGTGATGATTCGCACCCCCACTTTGTTGGGGATCCCCGAGGACGCCGCCGCCGCACTGCGGTCCTCGCTCTCCGCCGGCCTCTTGAGCCCTCGAGCCTCAGAAGCCACGCCGTTTGCAGGAGAGGCGGCGGGACTCTGGGAGGTAACAGTGACGGTGGGGGTTAGGGGGGAGCTGGGGAGCAGTTGCTGTCTAAGCAAGGGCACGGCGTGGACTGGCACCATAGGTCCGTTGGTTAATTCCGAGGGAGGTCGGTTGCCTACTGCCTGGGGTCCGTTAGCCAGGCGCTCGGCCTGCTGGGCTTTGGCAGTGTCCTGCTGTGGGGGAGGAGGACTAGGAGGAGCGGGGTCCGAACCGTGACTCTTCTCAGTGGGGCCCACCTGCCCGTTCCCCAGGTACTGTTTGGAAGCGATGTGATTTGGAATGTTTTTGTTTAAGTTACCACCTCCGTCTCCCCGATCAAAGTCACACACCCCGTTGACGAGGGTCTTTTTGGGGTCGGGGTTTCCCTCCAGAGGGTTGGTGCTGGGGGAGAGAGCCTGCTTACCATTAGCAGGGTGCGCCTCAGTCGTCGGGCCATTGAGCGCCTCCTGGCTGTTCCCTGAGTGGTATGGAGGTAGATTAGACTCCATGCACTTCCTACCATTTAGCAGCTTGGCCCCCCCCGCCACGTCGCCGTTACTGGTCTTGCGGTTAGAGTTTCCTTCTCCCAGAGACGAGTTCTCCATCACCTCGATCTTTCTCTCGTGGATGTGCAGCCCTGTGGCGTCCTTGGCCTCCTCCTCCTTTTGACAAATGATCTTGTCTCCTCTGAGGGGGGCTGGCAGTGGTGGCGGGGCTGCGGGGGCGTGGTGGGGCACTGAGGCAGTAGAGGATGGAGGGGGAACACCAGGAGCCACGGCGCCCTGACTGACAGCAGCAACAGCAGCGGTGGAGGAGGGGGGGAACCCGGTGTGGGGGACCACGGTGAATGTGACCTGTCCCGCTGCCGTGGGGCCCTGGATGATGGTCGCGGCCCCTGAGCTGCTGGTGGAGAGCAGCTGGCCTGGCAACAGCTGGACCGTCTGGAGGGCGGGGGCTCCTGCAGCAGGAAGCTGACCAGGAACCAGCTGGACATTGAGCTGCTGAGGCTGGGGAGGGGGATTCTGGCTACTGTAGTTAGACTGGTACATGACCTGTGGACTGGGGGCTATCGTGCTGTTGGGAGGGGGCACCTGTGGAGCGGGTAGGATGAGCTTTCCTCCCGGAGTGGAGGGCCCTCGCTTTGGAAGCAGTAGCTGTTTGATCAAGCTAGACTCGGTGGAGGTAGGCTGAGAGGGGGGGGTTTGGGGGATCATTTGGAGCTGCTGCTGCTGCCGCTTCATGGACAGCGAGTGGCTGACAGTTTGATTGGGCTGGGTACCGGGGGGCGGGCAGGGGCTTGAAGCTCCGGTCTGCCCTGCTATCTGGATAGTCTGGGCTGGAACAGCGGAGGGGTTAGTGAGAACTATCTGGTGTATGGCGGGGCTGTAGGCTTGGCTCTGCTGGGGGTTGGGCGCCACTAAGACCACACTCTGCTGGCTGGGGCTGGCTATCGTGACTGCTGGTCCCGCCGCCCCTGGTGCTGGCTTGGGGGCAATATTCTGAAATGTGACTCGTGACCCCTGGGAATTGGGCAAACTGACGCTACTGGACGTCTGACCGTGTCCCAACTGGATGGAAGAAGAGTGTGTCGAAGCCACGGCGACACACTGAGGATCCACCTGCGGGGGGCAGACACCCTGCACCCTGGCGGTGAGGATGTGGCCCTGAGGTACCTGCTGAAAGAGCGTGACAGGCGTCCCCGTGGGCAGCATGGGTGAGTGTTGCTGAGCTGCGGGGCTCTTTGGGCTGTGGTTCTGGGTGCCTGGTGTCGACGTCGGAATCTGGACCACTGTACCAGGCCGGACCTGTTGCGCAGCTGCCAGAGGATTCATGGGTACCGGCGGAGACGCTGAGTGACGGGAAACAGCTTCCTGTGCAGTCAAGGCCATGGATGGGGCAGCAGCAGTGGTGCTGATGCTGGGGTTGTGGACCCTCACAAACTGGGGTCCAAGACCAGGAGGCCCGAGAGGTAGGCCTGGTGACACATTAACAAACAACACAGAACGGGTCAGAGCCAAGGTCCTACTTAGGTTGATTTTACTCGTTTTTCAGTCTTCTTGTGATTGTGTTCTATGTTCTTCAAATGGTAACTTGAGCATTTTTCAACCTGGACCTTATAATCCCATGTTTGTGTCAACATTTCTTGAAATTAATCCAGATGAATGTTATCCGTTATAAATGTGTGTGCGATGCAATTATTGTTTTCGCAACAGACATTATGGGAAGGGGGAAAAAAGCGCCTCACAAGGGGTTTGGGCCTCAGCCACACTGTGGAAATCAGCTTACAGAGGATATATTATGCTCATTTCAGGGTCATATTTATATTTTGTACCTACAATGTGACATGATTTAATGTTCAAAAAGTGCTTTATTTTTCTCACACTAGCTGCAGCACCTCTTTTCACTCTCTGTTAGAGCAGACTGGGCTCTGTGGGAGAGAAACTCTTTTGGGACTTTGGGATTTTAGCCTTTGCAGACCATTTACACGCAAAAACAAATACTACAGGAAAGGGAAATTGCATAATAGGGCCTCACTCACATTCAGCCATTAAATCTATTAGAAAACATTATGCTACGCTTTTTTTATACTACAAGAAATTCCCCCCAAAACAGGCTGAAAACACTTTCAAACACCTTACACACATTTTCTTTCTGACTGGTACCGGCTCCTACGTTGTGAACCTTCCAGAGAAAAAGTGAATGAAAGAAATCGTGTTTGTACCTGTCTGCGTGACCTGAGGGTCTCCAGGAGCCATGTGTCGGGCTGCTGGGGGGGTTGCAGCTGCTGCCGGACTCTGCTGCGGCTGCTGGTAGTACAGCTGGATGGGCAGGGGGATGGACCTGCGCCTCAGCCCCACCAGCAGGATGTGAACCTGACCGTTGGCCTTGGACTCCTCTTGCCGCCGCATCGTGTGGTTGGGAAACACGGTGCTGTAAGGGCAGGAGGAAACAGAGGGGGACTTAGACTCATACTCGAAATTAGCTTCAACTATAAACACTTCAACTGTTTTACGCTTCTCTGAACCCCAGACATGGGGAAATGGTACTTACCGCAGACATTTGAGGAAGCCTGTGGAGTTCAGGATGTTGCTTCGTCCCATTTTACTGCATGTGGACAAGTACTCCGAGTACATTTCTGATCTGGACACAGCTCCATCTTGGTTCGTCTCAAAGTGTGCGTTCAGCCTGTAGTAGAAGCCGACAGAGGGGATTGTATGTAAGCAACCGACGACAGGACAGAACTTCATTTGTTTTCTCAACAAGAGCTATTTGTTTCTCCATCTTCAGGTGAATTTATCTTACCATTGCAGTGTAAACTTTTCCCCATCTAGTTCAACGATACCCGGTGGGGGCTGGGTGGATTGAACCCTCGTTACTGAAAAGACAAAAAGAGAGAAACATTTAAAAAATGTTCCTGCTGACAATCTACTGTCAGTGTGTAGCACTCCCCAGGCTGTCCACTAGATGTCAGCACTGTGCATCTCACTGACAGCACAGGAATGGCACTTCCAAGGTGGGGGGGGTCTATGTCTGGTAATTCACACACATATGGTGATGTGAGAAGGTTGGAAAGCTGCTGTTACATCTGCATTCCCCTGTCTCAACACGATATTGATGGAGAGAGATTTAAAAGTAAAAAAGTATTGAATTAAATCAATAACTGTTCCAAAGTTTAACTTAATCTTCAGAATAGTTGCTAATTATTTAATCCGCTTTAGGAAAACTTTAGTATGTTGAAGACTGCCCTTATTTTTGATTGATTAGATTTGGTTCTTATAGTGAAGTTTGTCCGTTACCTTACCACAGCAACCTCCTATCTGTTGTCACCTTGTGCTCATTTGTATAATTTAAATGAGTTTTTTGATTTGTTTTGCATCCAAATTCCCCTCACATCTTGGCCAGTCTGAATAAATACATTTTTTATCTTACATATTTGATTTGGAAAGTCTCAATTTCAAAAAGGTCAAGTTTTGCATAGCCTTAAAATATAACGCTTTAGTGAAGATAGAGTTTACTACAGATTTCCAGGGGACCATAATATTTCATTCCCTACACCCAAAGCTAAAAGTCAGCATATGAAGTTTCCTTCAAAATGCTAAAGTTGACCTTTGGTGGTTTAATAAGCCAGCAACGCTCAGAAAATTTGATTTTGTTTGCCCCCCTTTCCTTTGACTGTATAAGACGGTGGATGTTCAGTAGTGAGGTGCAGACACTCACCAGGTGCTGCTGCTCCCTGCACGGCTGCGGGGACCTGCTCCACCAGCTGCGGTCGCACCTCGGTCGCCTGCTCCGCGTTGGCCTGATGCTCGATCAACCGCACTGCCGTGAGGGCGTCGGGTCCAAACGTATGAAGGTCGACCGACACTAACCGCACTAACAAGTCTGAGGAAGAAGAGGATGCACAAAGATCAGCGCTGAACAAGCAGTGACGAGCCTGATCATTTAAGATATCACAGTAGAAGGAAAGAAACGCTGTCATCTGAGCCAGTTATTTTTTGAATGGAAAGACGAGGGTGCTGAAACTTGGCAGGCAGAAACACAAAAAGCCAGTGATGCACTAGATTTCAAGCCCTGGGTTCAGATAGTAGGTAGAATGAAGACAAAAGTGCAACTTCTGACTCGAAAAACTGTGGGTGCTAAAGTCTTAGGACATTTTTTAGGACTAACTGGCTGAGCTGCTAGCCTATTTTGTTTAAAATCAAACCAAAAACATGGACAGTAGATGATTCGTACCTATGCTGTGGTCCACAGAGGCGATCTTGCTGCAGGGAATCTCTCCGAGCTGGGCCAACAGGTACAGCACCTCCAAAGAGGCCATGAGAAGCATGAGGTCAGGCAGGGTGAGGAGCATTATTACCTCCCTGTACGAGTCCTGGTCCACGTACTCACAGATTAGCACGCTGTTGTCCTCGGCCTTGCTGAGGTTGCCCAGGATTTCCATGGCTGAAGAACAAACACAGAGAAACAAAGATTTATCTTCAGGTGCTTCACGCAGCATACTGACGGTAATACATCATGGGCGGCCACAACACTCACCTCTCATCTTGAGAAACCTGTCCCTGGACATCAAACATTTGGTGACTGTGTGAAAGATCAGATGAGTCGTCCGAAAGTCAACAGGATCCAGCTGCAGCTGCAATAAATCACAAGGCATTTATTAAACAAAGTGTCAGGCAATAAGTGCAACACAAATATTTTGACAAATAAATTCACGGACAAAAGCATGACATGTCAGCAAATGGCCAAACCAGAGTAATCCCATTGTGACATTAAGGATTTGTGTTCTTTGTCACAGGATGTAAGAAACCAAAACTGTAATCATTTAAGAGAAGACTTTGCGGCATCATATCTGAAATATGTGCTTACTGTCCTTAACCCAACCATCCAATAAATGACATCAAAGGCTAATATATGTGTATATGACAAGTACCGTCTCTAAAAATAGACATCAGATCGTCTACATGCATCTCATACCAATACATGTGATACTTAAAATTGAAATAAGCACATGTGTATTCACTACTTCACTAACATACACGGTCTTTGTTTTTCCTACGTTCAAGTGTTTGATGTACGTTTGAAAGGGGACAGCTCCCCTTGGTCAAATACATTTGGGAAACTTTAAAAATGAGACCGCTTTGAAGACAAAACAGTCTGTAAGAAAGTAGCCTTATGTGTGAGAGAACTTACTAAACCGGATTTAGTTTAATGTTCAAAAACAGACCATTCAACTGATAAATGCATCTTACACTGCAAGAGGATAATGCAGGCTTGTTTGCTTACTAACTACTGTGCATGTCAGAACAAATGATCAGCAAAAGGATAATTTAAATGTAGTCTTTATACTTCTGACCGGGTTGTTTTTTTGGTTTGGTGGAAGCTTAAAGAGCTCCTCTAACCTCTAGCATCAGTTTTGCTACAGGTTAATGCGTCCCCATGTGGGAACAGTGTCGAGTAACTGTTGCCATGCTATGATTGGACCACTGCTGTACAGGGGAGGGGTCAAATAAATATTTTCAAACCCCTGAGTAATGCACAGATTACAACGTTCTATATCCCAAAATTGCTTTGGTTTGAGAGGACCGATAGCCCTCAAATGATATGACTTCACCAACCTCGGCAGCCACGTTGCCCAGCGTGTCCAGCCCGAGCTGTCGGAGTGAGATGAGGTTACAGTGGGCGCAGAGCAAAAGGAAGCGCAGGCACGTTCGGTTGGCCGCCAGCAGCTTGACATTGGCCTCCTCGAATGAGAGGTTCCGCAGGATAACGGCGATCTGCAGCACCCGCTGCGCCTCCATGTCGTTGATGCCCGAGTTCCGCGGCGGGTGGAAGAGGCTCTGCCAGCGCCCTTCACACGACGTACCATCTGGGGAGAGACACAGAAGAAACATGTTATTATCAAAAAAGAACATGTGCAATATGGACCAGTGCAAAATCAAAATCCCTGGTAACATAATCGTTGGTAAAGGCAGATCCACTTGCATTTAATTATATGTTTTATGTTAATGTGAGTCTTAAAAAAAAACAAAGTATCATTCCCTCTCGCATTGCAACTGCAAAAAATGCAATATTGTAAAAAAAAAAAAAAAGTGTGTTCACCTTGTGCCGGACTGTTCTTGTCCCAGATCAGCTCCCTGACTTCATCGTCCTCCACCACCTCCTTCCAGAACTGCAGGAGAACAGCAGCTGTTAGCAGTGCATTTTATTATTATTAATAATAATAATAATAATAATTCACTCTCTAAACTAAAGTCAATCAGACTATAAAGAGACCCAAACTTATTTTCATCTCCAGGGAAATGTAATCTCATTGCAGCAGAACACTGGCTTCTTTATTTTCTTCTTCCTTGTTATCACCTAACTTACCCGGTATTTAATATCTATATATAAGATTCCCAAATAAAAATACACGATCTTAGCAGACAACATGCAGAAGGGATAAAAAGGTTGTACAATTTGTTTTTCTACTTTACCCTGACGAAGTCCCGGGAGGTCTTGTCCTTCCAGTCCGCCCCGAATACCCCAGAGAAGCTGCCTAATGCTACAGAGTCACAGATTAAAATATCAGGTTAGATTACAGCATCGAAGCTCAGTATGATATGTCTACAATTCTCCTGTGATGGATTATACTAGGAGGGGGGAAAGGAGCACAAAAAGAAGGGAAAGGAAACGGATAATTTGGAGAAATCAGCCCTCTAATAATAATCTGAACGTACAGTCATCGAAGACACCGGCGTGGGCCAGCAGCAGCGTCACCAGCTTGGGGTCTTTGTCCAGCTGCATGGAGTGCTTGCTCTCGTTGGACAGCAGAGTGCAAACGTTAACAGCGAAGTCCACTTCGTTGGGTAGGCCCGAGAGGAGAGAAAGCACCAGTTTGTTGTAGTCGCACGGCGGAACCAAATCCAAAGACAGTCCATAGCTTTGGCGGAGATAGTCTGGATGAAAAGAGGAAACATAGCCCGGGGTTACTGAACCTATTTCATAATAAGAGCCGGCATTCAGGCAAAAGTGAGGGGTGAGAAATGCCATTAACTACGAGTCTCAACACCGACAGAAACAGTTGTGGACACATTTCATTAACTTTTAATCTCAGAAAGAGGCGTGCTGAAAACTATCACTTGAGACTTGAATACCAGTTCCTGTTCAGAGTCTGTATCACATTTTTTGACAAAGTCAGAGTGTAAGGACCCTGTAGAATACTTAACATAACTCTGTTTGTAGGGCCTAAACATGCTGTTAAACGCTGTTAAACATTAATCTGTGAAAAGGCGATACATCTACCAAATTTCATCCATGTAGCACAATCACACATTTAGCCGGTTAAACTCAAATTTATTTTTCCTTTTCCAGAGTTGAAGCAAACCTAATGGGGCAGTAAGCTTTTCAGGGGAAGCTGCGTTTAGTTGAAATTAGTTTGATGAGCCGTGTCTTGAGTGTACTCTTAACTTTTAATTGTGTTGTCTTTGACTCGACCTCCATGATGGGTTTTTATAATTACTCCGGGGAAAGGAAGAGACGTGAAAGTTATCCAACAGCTCAAAAAGACAGATGATCCAGAACTTCATCAACAAAGACGTAAGTTGATTTCCTGCCATCCATCTCTGCATAGGACTATTTTTTCCTTACAGTGGGTATTTCAATTTGATGCAGGATCTTTGTCGACTGCTGCCTCTGGAAGCCAATCGTAGAGCAGAGAGGAGTCCCGCTGAGTGAATTTCATTTCCATGCTGAAAAGGTTTCGTGCAGCATATTCAAAAGTGGTCCGTGTGTGCTCATGCTGCAGGGATAGGGCTCTGTGCGGAGGACTGATGGAAAACATGGCACCTGACGGGGGACCGCTGTACGTGCAGAGAGGAATAACCTCTGTCCCACGACCAAACGCGCTAACGGAGAGAGGATCAAAGCTCGGTGAGAGATTTACAGTCCAACTGTCAAATAATTAACCATCATTGAGCGTGCTGAGCCAACATAGCACGACGCCAGCCGGGCTGTCTGACCGCATTACCGTTACATTTGGACTCAGAGCCGAGGCAACATGCACAGTTCACTTATCAAACTGTAATGGAGCCAGACCGATAACATCAGGGCGAAATATTAGATAACTGCAGATGTATCGTTCTGAGTGTCAGGAGTGAGTAAAAATAAAAAATAGAGTGAGGAAATGTCAAATAAGCTAATAAAGAAAACGTCTTTGGTCCAAACCGAGGCTATTCTTGTGCCAATAGTGTAGTTGTTGCCATTGCTATCAGTGCCACATACCTATTAGTGTACAGTTGTTTTGATCAAAACAAAAAAGGAAATGACAATTGTTTTGATAAACAGTTTGCTTTTTAGTGTTTGCAGCTTTTCAAAATAAAGCCTAACAAGCTATCCAACAGGACATTGGAGTATATATTTTCTGAAACATTTAGGATAATCATTAAAAGAAGTAGAAGGTGAATATATATTTATTGATGACAGCTCCCGACAAGGTGTGTGTTCACCAAAAACTACCCTTCTGCTCTCCCTACAAGCTTTTAAAAACAGTCGCACATACAGCTGCAGGAGGGAAACCACTGTGCCCTCTAATGCGTGTCCCTTCTGCGTGAATGAGAAAGTTCACCACTGGCTGTTAGAGCACAGAGCCGGGGACTAAAAGGATGCAGGCTCCCATCTAAGCTGAGGTGGAGGGAAGGGGAGCCAACAAGTGCGCTCTCCTTCCTTCCCCTTCATCAATAAGTGCTTTCAGGATAGTCAATTACCTCAGAGCGCGGCGCAACGGTCCACTCCACAGCGCCGAGGGGCTAATGGACACATCCCATTCACCGTGTGAGCAGCGCGGACGGTACAAACGAGAAGCTGCGCAAACATTTAGTTTCAAACACGATGTGGTTGTTCAGTTTCATCAGGACAGGCGAGCTTCAAGAAAAAGGCGTCAACAAAAGCCTTTATAGCCTTGAATCAAACACCAGTGCTTAGCAAGGTTGGAACTGAATCAAATGACTCACTGTGATAAAAGGGAGGAATGTACAGCGAGTACAGTCAGTTTTGGAATGAACTGGAGGTTTGATTTAAATTTAAAAACAAAAAAAGAGATTGCTTCTTAGTGTGAAAAGAAGCTAGCATAAGGGAGGCAATCATAATGAAATGGCTATATAAAAAGGAAGCAGACAGGCTAACCCTAGGACACTATTTCATGCAGCTCATTTCGTAAATAAAAACGAAATACTGCTGCCAAGATAAACTAATACGCTTCAGTTATACCTCATTGTCATTAAAAGAGGAATAGCTAATCCACCTTAAGTGAACTTGTGCTTACCCTCCTCACAATGATCAGGAAAGGGAGCTTGTCTGGAAGAGATGTAGCATTTATTCACACTGCTCTGCTTCAGCTATGGCGTTACTGCTGACTTAATAAGGCGGGCTTGTGAGAGACCCAGCGGAAACCCCGGCAGAGTAACCAGCAGACACACAGCTGAAACGAATGGATGAGGTGGAGACTTGCAGGGAAAGTGGCTGCATGTGGCCCAACAACACGGCGGCTGCCGCTACCTCTCCAGACGCACCCTTTCTGACCGTTTACGTGCAGTGAGCATATTTATTTCAATACTTTTGTGAAATAAATTCAACCTACAAAAAAAAAACAGCTGTTGTCGGCGTGCTTTTCTATACGTATGCCTGACCTGGCCCAGTTTGTCATGAATTTCACAAACACAGCTCTGACGCAGTGATCCTTCACTGTAATTACATCTGTGTAAGGATGAAGTGTTTGAGTTGGCAGACGACACAGAAAATATGAGAGAGAAACTGAATCCCTGTACCTGATACAGACGTGACCCAGACAGAAACACAGGGGGAACTTGTTACAGCTGGAGAGCGCTCCTGAATACAAAGTACGGAGCATACAAGAAGAGGAGCATCGGCCTACCTGATACACTGTGTTGCTGGTAGTTATACGAGCTGGGAATTGCACCGATTGGAAGAAAGTTTTTGGGATTCCCCGGCTGCGTTTCCTCATCGTCCTCACCGAAGTGGTGGACTTTCTCATACTTCTCCAAGTATCTGCGGAGGAAGAAAAAGACAAAACAGACGATTAGCTCGAGACTAGATGGTGTGAATTTAGGCTTTACTTTCTTTCTTCAGAGGCTTAAAATAACTTGTTTTAATTATGCACATTTTGCGTTTGAGCACAGACGCCTTGAAGTTCTTTTCTCTCTGGTATCAACACCTAAAAAGGACATGTTTTTATTTGACAACAATGTCTTCCCTTAGGCTATATCTATACAAAAAAAATGTTTTTAAAATGAATGAGAGTCACTCATACCTAAAGGGATACAGTATTTCTTCAATCTTGATAAGCCAGGAATGAAAACAGGTTTGACTGGTTACACTTCCTAACTGCCTGACAACTGTTTGAATAAAAGGCAGGTTCGGAGGGAAAAACAACAAGTGTCTGATATATTTAAAAAGAAAGGGAATCACAGTTTTCTACAGTTCTATTTAAAGCTCTACACCCGGAGACTATTTGATTAACCCACACTGATGCAAATTAAACACAACAAAGGAAGTTCATTCATCTGACTTTACAGAGAAACCAAATGTACCAGAACACACAATGTGACCGCAGCATTTCATAAGTCAAAAAAACCTTCCCTAACTGCTTTTGATTCAATAAAAAGAGTCACTGTTTGTTAAGCCAAACAGGCTTATCAGCAGACGGAATTTAAATGGCTCCACTGTAACACAAATCAAACTAAAAGCAGATGAATGGGAGGAATAGCATGAGCAGAGAACTGGAGGGAAACCAGTAGCTCTTACAGTGTGCCGGTCTGAGCAGGAACCCCACGGCAATTGCTCAATAGTGTCTCGCAGAATAAACACGTGTGCCAAGTTTAAACAGTCCTTTTGTGACTGTGGACATTCAGTGTACATTTCACAGTTCAAAAGTCTCATTCTAAAATGCAATTTAAAAGCTTCCACGGTGAGCGTTCACCTCACTCTACTAGTTTAGGAGGTTTCAAGCTTGACAGAGCCCATAGTAATCACTTCTATCAAGCCTGTGGCGCTTCCACAGACTCACGGGTGTGAAGTGAGGCATGATGCACAGAAAGGGAGCCCTGCACAACGAGGGACAAGCAGCCTAAAGCAAGCATAAAGCAGCGTCAGTCAGTAACATGACTGTGTAATGTGTGACACATGGAAACAACCGTTGCAACGGGATAGAAACGCTTGCATTTTCAACTCTAAAATCCACTCTTTTTTTTTTTAGCAACACGAATGACAAACGGTTCCAAACAATGTTTCTTTCTCTTGGAATAACAGCACTGCTGAGCAAAGCGACAGCCTGTAGTAGGAACAAGTGGCTGTGAGCAGAAGCAAGCAAACAATTGATCTTCAAATAAGATATGTACTCTCTTGATCCCAAATTTGGAAAAGAAATGTGTTGCAGCAGCATAAAAAAACAATTCAAAAATGTAAAAATCTCAAAACAGAAATAAAACTGCATTCCAGAGTAGAGAATATACAATTTGTATTATATTCTTGAGTAAATAATGCAACTACCGATTCTTGGATTCGCTTCACACTCGATAGTAATGCAAAGAAATCTGCCAGACAAACAAAAACACACACACACAGCACGATACCTCCGCAGCGAGAGTGTGGTAAACCATGCTCGTGCGGCCGTTAGTCACAGAGCCTGTTGAGGCCTGAGCGAGGCCCCCACTTGCTCATCGTGGCCGAGGTAATCCCCCGTTTGCTGGCTGCTGGGTGACACGCTGGACTATAAATACACTCAGCCTTCATTGGTAGAGAGAGTGTGTGAAAGAGAGCTGAGAGAGAGAGAGAACAGAGAGAGAGAGAGACAGAGAGAGAGAGAGAGAGAGAGAGAGAGAAAGAGAGAGAACAGAGAGAGAGAACAGAGAGAGAGAGAGAGAGAGAGAGAGAGAGAACACACAGAGAGAGAGAGAGAGAACAGAGAGAGAGAGAGAGAGAGAGAGAGAGAGAGAGAGAGAGAGAGAGAGAGAGAGAGAGAGAGAGAGAGAGAGAACACAGAGACAGAGACAGAGACAGAGACAGAGAGAGAGAGAGAGAGAGAGAGCCGACTGCAGCGGCATTAAGCGCTGGCTCACAAGCGGGGAAAGACGAGTGGGGGTTAGGGAGGGAGGGAGTGCAGCTGCTCATGTCTGCACTTCCCCTTTTTTCACACATTCATGATGAAAAGGAACGTCCTACAACTGCAGAAAATATCATCAACAACCTGAGTATTATAACTGACACCAGGGTGGGAAAACTGAGGACACACAGGAAGTAATGAGTAGACACACATTTGTATTATAACAGGTCCTGCCAGGAGCGGTGTGTTATTTACAGTCACACCGGCACAGAAACTCCCGGCTGCTCGAATACTCCAAGTGTGTCTGTGTGTAGGAGTCCGTTGCCCCCTGCTGGACGCGGAAGCAGACATGCAAACACACCAACTGCCAATTTGTGGACAGAAATGTTTGCTGGGATTTAATGTAGCCGGCTGTCCAACACAGAGTGAGGGCGGTTTGCTCAGAGGATAATCACAAGAGCGCACTAAAGGTGGAGCCAATTTAGAAAAATACTGTTATAGTTGGATCCGTTACAGAAACAGTGTTTGTTGTCTGCAAGCAGATACAAAGTCAAACTACAGCAGAGTGACGAAGCAAGTGCACATTGTTCCAATTTTATGATATGGCAATAATGTCGTTGACCGGATTGCGATATTGACACCAATGTTTCACTTGTGACTGAAAGAGACTGGAGTAAAAAAAGAAGAAAAACAGGCTTTTTGAACTAGAAGATTTTCTCACACAACTGAACACCGCCAGCTCTGGTGATACATGTCAACGGTGTTATCCTTTCTGTGAGTGCATTATCTTATAAAAAGATCAAATTGGACATCCCATTTTTTGTATCGTGTAATTCTAGACAAAAGGTCAAGTTTTTTGTCAGTGAATCCACCTTCTTTTCCAATCCAGTCACTCTTTGGAAATAAATACTGTTTATACCTTATCAGACCAAGCTGCTGTTTATTATTGGATTTCACAATTTCCTTTAACAGGTAGTATTGTCGGCTACTTAGTTTCCAGCATTCACTTAACAGGATGTTTGGTTTTTGCAAGACGTTCACAAAAAGAGAGTTCTCGGTTCTGAAGCCGTGTATGGACACTCCCCACAAATACACAAAGGTTCCCTCCAAAACGTTAGCAGGCGTACTTTTGAACGGCTTCTGGCGAAACCCTGGTTCCCATTAGTCAGGATGGAGCCAACACACACAGTACAAACTCAAGCAATAGCAAATAAAGTGATTCTACTTTTTGTAAAGAGTTGTAGCCGACCCAAAGTGCACATTTTAACCACATCATCCATCTAATGAAATGGTAAAGCCACATTCTCCCCTGTCAAGTACAAGTAAGATCTGTCGATGCGCTAGTTAGCAACGAAACAGAGAAGGAGATAGCAGCGGGGAATACTGCTGGAGGACAGGCTCAATTACAGACAGGACAAAACACTTCGTCTCAAGAGCCTTCAGATGGTGTGTGTGATTGCAAGTCTGCACTATCGCTGTTATTTGGTTAGAAAATCTCTTCTTATGCTTTGCTAAAAAGGGCAGAAAGAGACACTCTGTCCACACAGCCTTTGCCATCGGAGCATCTCTTAACTCTGAGCAGCAGCTGCAATAAGGTGGAGGAACACAAACACATCTAATGCAACACAGATCAAAGGCCACCTCATCCAGATGTTTCAGAGCAATGAGAGAGTCTACGAAGGACCAGAGAGAGTAATCTCATAACCATGTGTTGAAATATACACCCGACATGCAGAAAAAGCTAGTATAATGTGTCTGTGGTGCAAGGCTGGGCAGTAGTGTACCGTTCTGTGTTTTCAGAAACAGTCATAAATCATGTCTTTCATTTAACGGCTGGCTCATGGTCAACTGGTGGCAGAGGATTTAATATCAAAATGTGAAACGTGTAAGGATTGACTGAAATGAGTAAACTCTCGAAACTGATTGCACCTGCTCTACACCGCAGACAGATGAAAGTGTGGCGTAATATTGTCGCTGTGTAGGAAGCAGCATGTTCTACTTTGTGGCGGTTGATTAAGCCATAAGAGGTTTACTTTAGACATTTTTTTCCCCCTTCTATCTTCAAATAGGCCACTAAAACTGTCCTTGCAAGCAGAGTTAAAACACTAACCTGCTCTAATAACAGCAAGGGGTTAATAGAGAAACCTGATCTGCACTCTCCTTTGGCCTTTTAACAATGATGAATCGGATATTTAAATGGAAACCTGATGCATGAACGCATCAAATCAAAGATCAAGGTTCAGTTTAGAAATGTTCAATTCATGCAATTCTCAGTAAATGCCATATTACATGACAGGATCTCACAGAGCCACTTTTTACACATTTCAAACCATGCTTTCAAACTTCTTTTAAAGACTAAAGTCAAATTTGAGAGAGAATTAAGTCAGCGGTTTCTCGATGTCAGTGACTCCTGGGCCTGCTTTTCTCCCAATGGGGATGCAGTGGAGAGGGCAGACAGAGGTTGAGCCAGTTTCTGTCACCTGACTTGGCGTCTGTGTTCAGTGTGCTGCAGTCACAGGCTGAAGAAAAGGAATACTAATAACCCAATCAGTATTAACGGCAGATTTCCTACTAAATTAACTATAAGGTACGTCATTACCTGCAGACTGCACAACTGTAGTAAACTTCTTCTCGGCTTAATGATTGATCCACCAGTGGGGGACCAGCATTTTCCACCATAAAAGTAAATCATCATGTTTGTTCCAACTAAATACTTCATAGTTTGATTTAAGGCAAATTAAACTTGATCTTTATCTGCAGAAACCCCAGCAAGTATTTCAGTTTCTGGGGTTTCACCACTAACTGGTAGTTGGAGTGAAGTGAACATTTTGGAATTTTTCTATAAACTATTGACAACATTTCCCCCAGATTTCAAATGAAAATGCTGTTCAAAATAAAGTCTGGACACAAGCCATAGAATAAAGCCGAGCTGCTTGAGTTTGTTTTATCCAGGAGTGGCGTAAAGTCAGCGAGCAGCATTGTGACAGACTGGTGGAAAGCATGCCAACACATATTAAACATGTGATTGAAATCCGGCATATTCCCCCAAATCATGACTGCTAAACTCTTGCAAAGTTAGTATGCATGTGGTGTTATTCTTTTCTTTGCATAATTCAAGATCTGAAGACATATCCTTTTACTCAAACGTATACATATATATAGTAAATCCAGATAAACTGATCCATTTTGAAGGGGTCTCTTCATTTTTCCATGAGCTCTGCATGCGAGCTCCTGCGCTTTTCCTCATAATGTTACCTTAAAGTCACTCCCTGTCATTCCGATCCTTTTATCCAGCAGAGAGCAATGCATTATGGGCGGTTGAGTATATACACTAAGGTCAAGGTCTGGGCTAAGTAATATGGTATAAGTGGCGCTTTTTCAATGGAAGTTTTTCCCGTTTAAGCTCTTCTTATTACTATCCTCATTATTATGGAGGTATTAGATTTGGAACTATCTGGAAGAAGTGTATGTTATTTGACTGAAAATTAACAGTTTTTGCTTACAGGTAAAATGCCCTGTGAATGTTCCAATTTAACACGCAACTGAAAAGATTACCACTTTTTTTTGTACTGCTGAATGATGCTTAGGTTCTTGCCACCTGCATAATTTACCCACAGTGAGCTGGTAACATGTTGGGCCATGAGGGTTGAGAGCTTAGTGCAAACATTCCCAACTTATATAAAAGTACTTATTGAAGAGGAAAGTCATCAAGAAGGGGAAAAAGCATTGCCTGAGAATAATCCAAGTCAGTACAGCCACAGCGGACTGGAAGCAGACCGTTGTAATTCTAAACAAATCCACTGACAGAGTACAAATTACACAGCTGAGAACATAAATGTTTGTCAAATCATGGACATGTAAAGGGTTCTCCATTAAAACATCAGGTCAGGGTGTGAAAACTACACAGACACTATTAAAAAAAAAAACTTGGGTGTTATATCATACTCAAAAAACCCCTTCCTCAAATGTTCAAACTAAGCGTTTTAGCTGTTTACCACGAAACGTAACACTTATTTCAGCATCTCCTAACTTTCACACTCCACATTTAAATGATATATTTGAATTCAATCTTGCTAATGAATTGAGCCTGAACAGCAATGTATTAATGTATGCCTTTATTGCGTCAGAGCGATACCATGCCAACACTTTGATCCAGAGCGTGAACCCTTCCTCCACAGAAGTTGAAATGAAATCAGCTCCATTGGTACGATTGCAGTTCAAGCAGCCCCTCAACAAGTTAAAAAGGAGCTGAAAAATGCTTCTGGCAAGCAATGCTCACTTATTACGGAGGGACATTCAGATATGAAATAGATGGCACCAGCAGGGGCTGGCACGTTACTCCAGTGCTGCTCATTACTCTGCTCTGAGTGGGAAGTGCTGACCGGAGAGAGCCACATCATGATCATCCAATTCATTCAGACTGGAAGCGTGTTCAACAGACAGACTGCCTGTATCAAACAAGTCACAAGTTTGTGCTATAGCTGATCATTTATTTGAATTTACTCTGGGAAGAAAAGCAGGAATCAGCACTACAGCTGTCAACTGAATGTCCAGCTTGTTACCAAAACAGACAAATTCAATCTCATGAACGTTACCGATACAGCTTTAAAAATATCAAATCCTCACATACAAAACACATGTAAATGATCCCGATTGTATGAACAAAGCCTTACAAATGCACACACATAACAATTACCATTTACAGAAGGTCATTTAAATGGCTAATGAAGATTAACACATAATAATAAACAAAACAGCCATGCTTGCATGCTCTTGATCGAGATACTGAATCTGAAACAGCTCCACTAAACACATATCCACCATGTAACTGTATATAACCTCTGACCTCCCTGTATGAAGGCAAAATTAACTATGTTCCCCACTTATGCACAGAAAACTGGAGGGAAAAAGTGTTTCTATATGGTACTCTTTCAGAAGAAAGCAGCAAGAGGCGAGGAGCGCTTCAGTCTATTATCAGCCTCAGCTGAGGCAGGACAGGTCCAGCGCCTGCTGCCTCTGACATCCTGCACACTGAACTGTCTAAGATAAACTCCACAAAGTAGCTCCGGCCGCCGCTGCAACACAAGGGCAACGTTGGTCAACCCTACTTAGCTAATCAGAGTTAAAAAGGTGGACATTTCTGGGGGGAAATTAACAACCTCCACATTATCCTCTGCAGAATAAGGTATTTATAAACTACTTCCTGACATAAGATATAAGACACATCACTTGGTCTAACTGTGTACACAACAAGCCATCAGTTGACTTTCTGTCAAAGTTACGTAAGGCTCACTAAAAAGTATGCCTGTTAAAAATAATTCTGAGCCATTGAATATTAGTTCACAACTAAATCAGATCACACAAAAGCAACATCTTTGCTCTATAGCAACTTCCACTCCAAGAAAACACTACATCAAAAACACAATCTCCTACTTTAGAGAAAATGTTTTGTAAAGTATTCCAACATTTACGCTATATGAATGGCACGTAAATTGTTGTTTGTGCTCGGTAAGGCACACATGTTCAGCAGCACAACTTGTCTACATGTGCCTGAGGTGTTTTGCCCCTGCAGCAAACACTGATGCGCATCTGTGAACTTTTGAGGAGCAACAAGTTTCACGTGTACAGTAATAAAGAAAGCAGCCAGCTCTGCAATATCTGCATGAAAAGCCAACTTGGTACAGATAATTTGCCACTACTTGTGATATCAACCGGTGACCTGCAGTTGCCTGTAACATATCCATGACAGGCTCCACGCAAGAGGTGTAATCCCCTGCAGGCAGGTGCTAGTGATGTGAACAATCGTTGCATGAGGTTGGTGGGAGAAGAACAGGAGGATAGATAAAGCAGCAACACCAAAACCACAAATGCCAGCTTTTGAGAGCTGTATTTCTAGCAGACTCCTATCACTAGCAGCTGACAGTGCAGAGACTTGGAGGCTGAATGATACACACGTTTCAGCACCAAGACCTGCTCCATCACAACTCAAACGCCCTGTGGCTACACCATTTTCAGATAGGAATAACTGCCATTTGAGTATAGCTTAGGAACAAGATTAATATTCAAAATATGTTCCAGAGTTAACAAAACACAGAAGAGACAATTGGCCAGATATTTTGTATTTTTATAAAAGACAGATCCATTGTTTCCCTTTTATGTGGGTTAGAGGAAATTGAGTACTCCTCTACACATCATACCATGACGAATAAACACAGAAAAGACGTGGCTTTGCATGTGAGAATGGTGTAACTGTGCCGCTTCCTAGTAGTGGAGAGGCTGGCTCCTGCTGACTGCATCTTAACATTTGTAAACACTTCCCACATGCTACCTGAGCGGAGGAGAGCTGCATGGCCATGCTACTTACCGAAGGTAGTATTGTTTTAAAGCAAATGCAGCGTTGGAACAACTCCTTGGCAAGTGAAACTCTTCTCCAAGTTCAATCCATTGGTTTTTATCAGAGACCTGAGTGGAGGAAATGAGTTGGTTAGGAGATAAAGCATCAACAAAAAGAGCGGTTACACTGCAACCATCTGTCTGCTACAGGTCCCCCAATGAGGCCATCTCAGAATAATTAATCAATAACTTTCTCAAACTCGTGAAAATGGACAAAAATACTATAAAAGATAAACTAATCCACCAGTACATTTGGTAAAAAATAATATAATATGCTTGTTATTTTAACCTATTTACATTTATCACATCAGTAAATACAACTGCCCGTCTCCCTTTAGGATAGTATCGTTACTGTTGAGGCTAGTTAGCACTGTAGCTAACAAGCTAACTTGACTTTTCATTTTTTTTTTGTTATAAGCTAACGAGGCTAAACTCCAGCGAACTGTCTCTCCTGAGAAACTACTGCCTGAGCTGGCGGTGCTCCGTCTCATTTGGTTGTAGTTTTGGTGCCGATTACTGTATTCACTACATGGGCCTGTGAGGCCTACATTTTGTGATCAGCCATGAAGCCGAAGAAAGATGGCTATGGCGAGAAAAAGAAATGAAGCTTCCCCTGGGTGCAAACTGCCGGTAAAAGCCCGGGCGAAACGCTGTGTCCTCCGCGGTGGTTTCCCAGCCCGGGCTCCGTGCCGATAATCGATGTTAAACGTGCCCGCTAATTTTGAGTCGCTCCGACTGCACTCTGACTCCGAGCGGTTGGGCTCTCAATTCAAACCACACAACAACACAAGCCACCACATTGCATAGAGATACATGGCAAACTAGCACAAGGCCAACACCGACCCACTACCGTCTGTGTGGAGGGTACCTGGTCCGGGGAACCCACACGGAGTTGTAGAGGGGTCCACCCGGGAGTGCACCGACAGCACAGAGCGGAGAAATACACTTTTAGTTCCCACTCACCTTAGCAAATCCTCCTAAAGATACGACTCTGATATAGAGAGCATTCAGATCCAGCTCCTTGCCACCCACGATAGGAATCTTTCTGAACGGCGATCTGAGGGGTTAACACAAGAAATACAAGCATACATGTTTATATTACAGTTTTCTTCAACTCACTAGCACATGCAATGGAAATTTAAAGTTGTATTTCTTGGGAATAAAGACGCCCCAATCTCACCCTCTGCTTTGGTGAAATTGCCGCAGCTCGTCCAGGAAAGCCTGTCCTTTCCTTCGCTGATCTAGTAGATTTTTCCCCGTCGAATTTGCCATTGTTTTTGCATGCAAAAACGGTTAAACCCCACTTCAGTCGCTTCTTAAGACACCAAGGATCCCATACTCCGCCGGCGCTCAGTCATTCGCGAAGCTGAGTGTTTAAAAAGTTAAAGAAATAGCTGATAGCAAGAAGAGCGGCAGCTCGCTAATAAAGACTGATGCACACAGAAAGCAAGCCGTTTCAACCCCGGACTAACTTCCAACGAACAGTGAGAAATACGACCGATTTACCGGCAGATTAGAAACGCCATGGCAGGATGTGTAGAATTAATGCTTTTGGTCGCGGTTGTATTCGTTTGGAGTGGTTTGACAGTGTGTTACGGACGCAGCTCCGAGGCCATCGCACACACTGTAGAGCGGCAGAGGGATCCAGTTCTCAGACAAAAAGATGTGAAGGCCGCGGAGCTCGGCCTGCCATGCGGGCAGCGCCCTCTGCGGTCACATTAGGTACTGTATCGTCCAGAGCACAGCGGCTGCTGGAACAATAGAGACTGTTTTCTTTTTTAGGGACCGTCTGACAACTCGTTTCTCTGTTTGGAAAACGGGTCAGGAGGTACTTGGAAATGTCCCGTGGGGGGAGGGGATAACACTAATTAACATAGCCCCCTTGTTATCCCAACTAGGCGTTTAATAGAGGGCAACCCCTTCATTTTATCAATACAATTTTCCTAAGCCTTAGCACATTTATAACTTGTTTCAAAGTGAGTATCCTTCCTCAGTGATATTAGCTAATTGAAAATAGGGTATTTTCATTAGAAAAAAAAGAACATTTTCATACAAATACCACAGCAATATTTTAAACACCAACCGGACACCTCATATATATAATCCAGTGACATTATTTATTTTGACATACAATATGTAGACAAACTAAGGATAAGGGCACAAATATTGTTTCTAAAGAAGTATTCCTCATTTTATTTAAGATATTTATACTTTATTTAATTTATTCAAATAAGTGATCGTTGCTCCTATGATGAAACGTGAAATAATGTCTAAAGGCTTATTTACCTTTATGACATTCATGTACATATTTTCTAAAATATATTGTTATACATAAATATATACATAACGATATTATGTATAAATACAACATGTTATTATTTTTTTGACACTGGTTAGACAACATGTGTACATTTATGATTACAAATATTACACGTTTTGTTTTTATATAATCAGCAATAGCCTTAATCTTTAGGTTTACTTAGCCAGTTTAACATAAAGTGTCCTTCATCCTGTTGATTTGGGGGGGTTTAGACAACAATTAGGGTATTTTATGATATATACTCAAAATGAATCACCATCTGTTTGAAAACATCTATTTATAGTGTGTGGTTGTTCACGCATGAAACACCAAACACTGTTGTGACTATGGTGTTGAGGGATTGATTTATTTTCTACATGGTGTAATTTTGTGGCTGGAAACTTGTTATGGTTGTGGTTATCAGCCCCTATCCCTTGCTGACCACTTCAAACCGACTTTTATCTCACGGGATGGTAGGAAATTACTCCTGATCCCTTCTCCCTGTAACAGCCTGGCGGATATCTTCTTGATGGGGTTACATTCAACCATTACACGTACCCCTTTGCTCAATGAAAAACCTGTCACAAAATGGCGGAGACGTACGTTAGCAGACCCCATTTTGAGGAATTGACACTAGACAGCGGAAAAGTGCTTGTCCTTGCGTGTGGGATTTCAAAATACGGTTTTTTTTGCTATCAAACTGCGACACACCCGAGTTCACCTCACGCCTGTTTGGACTCCACGCCCGTCAACCGAATTCTGTGCTAACAAGTCGGTCGTGCGTTAGCTTGTTAGCATAGCATACCTTAGCTAATATGGCAAAAGGACCACGGACCTGTAACGAGCTATCTGTATTAATCCAATTATTCACGGATATATCACGTTAACACAAAATGTATCTACTGTTTTTTGGTCAATTGTAGTCAGTATAAACACTGCTTTAGTAAGAAATCCCTTGTTCTAGCTAGCTAGGTGACTTGTTTGGGCGCTAGCTGCAGCACAGGCTTCTCACATTAGCGTGTCAGATTCCAGTCCAGTATTAACAATGCTGATATTGCTAAGTAGGTTACCTTTCGCATGCCAGCAGCTCACTGATAATCTCACTAGACAGGAGACATAATAGTTGTCATCGATTAGCTATATGTATTGCCACATTCTGAGCAGTTTGAAGCAAAACATGCCTGCCCAACTGAGACGTAACGTTATGTTGCTTTTGAAATCGTTGAATTCACGCTGGTCTTGTAGCTAACAGGTTAGCCGCCGAATGTGCATCACGTTATCTTCGCTTGCATTTCTAGTTACAGTATTGTATTTGCTCGCCGCCCGTTCTCTTAATAATGATGTGACTTCATACTTATTATCAGTAAAACAATATAATTACTTGGCATTGTTGGTCAATATGCTACATATGTACCGTTGGAGCTTCTGTGTTCAGTTTTATAGGTTTGATAATTGCGTGCTATTGATGGTGAGACCCATCTTTGTATTTGCGAAGAGTTCACCGTTAACACATTTACATATATGTGTGTAGTATAATGTATAAAACCGTGATTTCGTTGTTTCTGTTTACATGTTTTGACTTTCTTACAATTAAGTGAATGTTATACCTCCTGACTGCTTGGGTTATTTATTCCCTCTACACTAAATGATTATTAGGACTTCAGTTGCATTATTGGTTGAGAGGAATAGCCTACATTAATTAGGTTAAGTAGGCTAATAGTTTGACATATCAAAATACTGCTTTTTTCGTGAATTAGTTGCTACAAGATGGCCTACCTACTGTGATTTTTGATGCAAACCCGGGGTAAGGTACAATAGGAAATTATTTAATTATTTCCGTGCTGCTATTCAATTTTGCATCATCTATGTGGCTTTTAGGATAAAGATTTATATATGGATTATTTACCTTTTAGTGCATCATATTACATAGCATTAACTTTATCCGGCTGACTATTGTAAGAATGTTCTGGTTGGATTGCTGTAGCAAAACCATTCGCCCCATGAACATGTACAATATAATAAAGATAGACTACTGTATATCAATTATGAAATTGCAGTTGCTCTGTAGCTGCTCTGTTTGGGGAGAACGTGTTGGTGAAAAATGATGTCAATAAAATTCCCTGTGTTTGACTGATGCCTTTATTCACTGCAACCTGAACTGTTAAGTCGAACTGTGGAAATGCTTTTTAAAAAGTCTGGAAATTAGTAATTATAGTAGGCCTATATAGGGAATAGTAAAGCTTGATTAGCTGACTTCCAGCAAATGTTTCTGTTTTATTGAGATATAATATGTTTTCACATGCATTAGCCTATGCATTCACCTTTAAAGATACAAGCTACATTTTTGTATTATAAACTAATGCCTTAAACGCATACACGTGAAATGCAAGCCTTAAATCTTCTTCAGCTGACTGTTGTTGGCCTCTTTGCAACAACCTTTTCAAACTGCATGTAAAAAAAGTGGTTTCCTGCATGGACAGTTATGCCATCACACATAGGTCCTCATCTGATGTGACAGACAGGCCTCTCCTGGCATATGGCGCAAATGGGGCCAGTAAACCCAAGCTGCCTCCAAGTACCCAGACAAAAGATCCCAGTGGGGCATGTAACGTCCTTGCACCTCCCTGCTCCCTGCAGCCTCCTCCCTTAGGTGTATCTCTCCAGTAATGGCTGATGTTGACTCATTTGGTGGAAAATGGCTCCATCCTCTGGCAGCCAGGCATCATGTCTCGATGGGATGGACTCATCTCATTGTTGGGAACATGTTGTACTTACAGGGATCAGTTCAGTTGAGATATTTTAAACTGTCACTGTTGGAGCAAGATGCATGCTGGGGGATTAGGGGAGGGAGTGAGTGGTCCTCAATCAGCCGGAAGTTATGCAGCAAAACAAGCTTATCGAATGTAACTTCCAGATTTCTGCAACTGTTTTAGTATTTTTAAGTGAGTAAAACTCAATGTGCAAGACTACAAGACTGTTTGCAATAAAATATTTTTAAAAAGAAATATGTATTTTTGCTGCTTATTCAATATAATAACTTCATGTTCACTTTAATATTAACAAGTAATTATCATTATCACATTGAACAATGCATAAAATAAGATAAGATCAGATTGGTTATACTAATAAAAACAATTCTATAGTTTGGCAATAGACATATGTTAAATCTGAATGCCACAGACAAAAATGCATTTTATTCATCCCAAATGGATTACACACAAATAATCTATATTGCCACATTTGTAACAACCTTGGATTTTATAAATCATTGAACTTGGATTGTAACTGCTCAAATGTTTGTTTAGCTACGTTTTTTAATCAATAAAGAAATACAAAACTATACAACTAAACAATCTAAATTCATAAACTGTGTGCAAGATTTATTATGATAGACAATTGAGCCAAATGAGACAAATCATAAATGTAAGATTGTTGTTTAGTTGTAGGTGTAGGAGACCATTAAAGTAGTTGATTCTGTGTTTTGCTATAAATGTTAGGTTTATAAATCATTTGAATTCTCTTTGCTCTTTAAGTAGTGACAGTCCTGCTGCCAAAGTTTGAGTGCGTTTGTCTGTTTTCGTCACTAGGTGGCAGTTGTGTTCAAAGCCTGAGAGAGCAGAGTCACGACTGACGTTATTATTGACTTTCTGACCTTATTTCTGTAGTTCCCTCGCTTTTTTACATACCCAGACCATATACATCATAAACACACATGCTATTGAAGAAACCTATTGTATGGTATGTCACAGTACCTGCAGGGGTACTGTCATTTGTGAAATCACAGTACTTTCTGCTTCATAGAAAAATAATCCAATGTCCAAACTATAACAAGGTCTAACACATTTTTTATGTTACTGTTTTGTTACTTTTTTACACGATATGCATCAAAGCATGTCAATAAAACTGTAGCTTTGGGAAGTTAATATGAACTTCAGTCCACTGAATTATATTTACACCCTTAATAGTTTATAAAATAAAAACTGCAGTGATAATATTACCCCACAGTCATAAAATAGTTTTGAACAAAGGTTATATTCAGAGAAACATGATACAGTTAAAATAAATGAGCATTTATATAGTGAATGATGGATGTAAACTGGGGGGACTCAAACAGTTTTCATATATTGTCAATTTTTGGTTAGTTTTCAAATCAAGAATTCCCCTAAATCCCTGAGGACAACTGTAATTGAGGTTGAAAGACTTGTTTGCAGAAAAAGACCATGCAGTTCCTTGAGCTCAGGCACGTGTGGTTTAATTTGCACACCAACACAGCAATCCAAGACTGTAGCATTCAGAAAATTACAAAAAATAGTTTTCTGTCAATTACCAGCTGTGTTTTCTTATGAGGACACCACAATGATATCATTAACAATATCCAGTTACAGGGTCAGCTGGCATGTATGAAGATAGGGCAGCTGGAAGACTGAAGTATTTATAAGAAAAAAGGTTGAAGTGGAGGCTGCCATGGTTTCACTGCACAATGGAAAAGGTGCGGTTGAATCTCCTTCCCCCTCACGAAGCAGCCGTGAATCGCCCTGAAAAGATATCTGGATGTCCTCCTCACTTTTAACATGAAGTAGGCCAGTGTGTTTTTAAATGACGGCGAGATGTTTGCATGCTGGATCTTTGCATCCTTAGATTTCTGTTACACACCATGTTCAGGACTCACTAAGCATCAAGAGGGCCTTTGGGACTGTTGTGGTGATTTATGTTCAAGGTTTTATGAGCCAGATGTCATTGCATTCACATATGACCTGGAAAGAACCAAATTAACACAAAATCTCTTAATTTTCAAATCAGTTTTTCTAATTCCTTTCCTTTTTTTCAACTTACAAATTGGAATACAAACTAGCAATCCTGTCCATTGCTATATTTTATTGCGATGTTTTGGTACTAGATTCATCTGGAAAATGCTTAGTGATAATGAAATGCTTTTTTTAATAGGAAGTCTTCAAATCTGCATCATCAATTGCATTTGGCACTAGAACAATATAATAAAACACTCGATCATAATAAATATTGAGCTAATATCAGAGTGAAGATTACTATCAAATGAAAGTTGAAATGCTAATAAAATAAAATGCTGAATATATTCAGAAATACACATTCCCAAACAAAGCAGCAAAAATCGAGAGCAACTTGGGATACATTTACATGGCAGAAGAAAAATCAATAGAAACATTAGTATAAATTATTTACAAATGATTGTTTTTTCCACTAACTGAATTTACACATTTAATGATTGGGACAAAACACATACGTGGGTATAAGACACTGCTATTATACCAAATGTGGAACTATTTTGATCTGTTATATAACAAAGGCTACTAATAAAAAAATAAAAACGTACAGTATGTTCTCATACATCTGTGGTCAGTTACAGAGCATTTTGTGTGAGCGTGCATGCATATATGAATATTAAATGTGGAATAATGTGTGCAATAACAATAAAGCCATTATTTTCTATACTATTCTGTCACAAGTAGGGCAAATGATAATTTATTGTAATTAAAAGCTGTTTTTACATCTGAGCACAAGTAGTCATTGTTTCTGTAGTGGGAGTGATATTTCATAAATTATATTTATAAGCAGTTTCTATAAAAATTCATACAGTTTAATGTACACAAATAGGGGCTTCAGTGTTAGACTGATTACAAACAGCATCAGGAGTAAAATGAGTAGAGACATAAAATGAGCCTAATTATTTATTGAAACTCACTATAACAATAATATTGTTGGACTTATTCATGTTTCAGAACCATTTATATTATTTTATTATATTTTACTGTTTTTATTTGGTGTGATGACACTCAGGTGAGGCTGTGGCCCCGCCCCCAGCAGCCGGAGCGCTCTGATTGGCTGATTCGAAACACTCAGACACGCAGCAGCAGCAGAGAGTAAAAGGAACTCCCGATCACTGGAGAGCAACTGTGGATTTTGACATATGCTTTTGACACTGGGACTCACTGTTTACATCTGCTCCTCTGTACCCATCACTGTTGCTGGTAAGTCTGAAACTTTACTACTTCAATTTAACGTGAAGAAACGGGTGGTTTAGTGTATTCAAAAGTTTTCGTCTTTAAGGAAACTCCTCCTGTTTCTTCCCCAAAAATCCATGAGGGAGCCGCGTGGAAGCTGAGAGCAGACAGGGTGTGTTTTAAATCCCATAAAGATGTGCAATCTACCAGGAGTTTGACATAGGATGGAAATTATGATATTTTATCAATGATTTTTAGCTAGTTTAAGGTATTGTTTCGGTTGTTGTGATAATGCATCTGATATTTACCAAGTCACAATACAATTTAAACTAACTCTCTCACACACACACACACACACACACACACACACACACACACACACACACACACACACACACACACACACACATTGAGTGGCAGGTGGGAATAAACTGCTGAAAGAGTAATTAGCTGTTGTGTGTTGCATGATGATACAGTGAGGTTACAGAGGGTTGGATGAATGTTGACTTATTAAATAATTGATGTGTTGACAACTAATTTGATACTGAAATTATTGGTTTTAGTAATAAAAGTACATTCTCTGATAGCAGAATGTGAACATTTTCTGGTTTCTTTTCTCCTCTATAACAGTGGTCATTTGTGGAAGTCATCTTGAGATTTGAAAATCAGTGGACATTTCCACATTTTCTGACCCTAATTTAGACCAAAACGGAAACAATTAATTAATGACCAAGATAACTGTTAGGTGAGAGGTAGATTTACTCTCAGATTAGATTCAGTGATCAGTTAAATGTACTCCCAGATTTAAAATCTTAAGTGTCTTAAAGCTGCACTAAGCTAGGTATTGATATCAAAACACTCCAGGTTATCAGCCACAGTCACATGTTGAATTGGCCACAACCTAATTCACTGAGTTATTAGTCAGTCTGAGTCACTCATGAGTCAAAATTAAGTGTTTTCTAACAAGCACCAAGGATATACCCTTTCATACTGTACTGCATAGTATACTGCACAAAGCTGTCAATACACAACAACCCAATTCCAACTTTATAATGACCATCTGCCTGATCTTTGGCATCAGGCCTCACAGCTTGGGCTCCCGAAGGAAGTTCAGACTGATACACACACTGGCACACACACACATGCACACACACCAGCTGAGACAAAGCAGGCTTAATGAGTTAAACATGCACGTGGGCACATATGGGCTGGATACTGCGTGTGTTGACACAATGGAGGGGGATAATGAAATCTAGGATTACCCCTCATTTATTTTGTATGTGTGGGTATTGTTATTTAGGTGCATATGTGTAGATACTTTACAGGGTTGGTTTACGGTTGCATCACTAACATTAGTATGACCTTAATGGGTCATTTTTGTATTATTTTGATGGGATGTATGAATTTATTGTGAATCTTTAAAGTTGTTGGTTTAAAATCACTTCAACTAGGGCCTCAAGGCGCAAACTGCTTCCATCTGGTTTTTCATATACCTGGCAAGGTATCCTAAAACAAACACAGAGTTATAACACTGATACCAACAGCATGTTCAAAGACTGGGCTGATGATTAACATACTGATATTGTCATTATTGTGCAACTGTTAAAGTTTGTTCAGTCATTACAGATATCTTCTTGAACAGAGCTGTGGGTCTCTGGGGAGTTGCTTGCTCTAATATAACATAACCCAACCTTAGGAGAAAAGAAAATACAACTTTTGTGGCAGTGAATATAACATGTATCTAACAATGGCAACTATTACTAGTACTGCAGTAAAGTGCGTCTTTAGTTTAAGTTTCCTTTGTTTCTTTTCAAATGTCACCTTGTTAAAAGATATATAGTTTATAAATCACTATTTATGGGGTTGTTACTATATTTCTGCTTACAGGAGATTTAAGGGTCACCAACACTGAGGCCTATTAAGGTGAAAGGTAATACAGTTTTTAACCCCCCCCCCACACACACACATACACACACACACACACACCTTCCCAACAAACACTAACTAGGATGATTATGTGACAAACAAACGTGGCTAATAAGGCTGAGCCTGACGACCCCTTGACCTTTCATGTCCTCTTGTCCTGACCTTCTGTGAAGAGTAGGGGAGGGCCAGCATGGCTGTTTGGGCGACAGAGGCTTATCTGAACTGACCCCCATCAAGCTTTTGTTTATGGGTGTTTGTGGATAACAGATCCTCCATTATCGACCAAACCGTGTTATCGTTTGCTGTAAAGAAGATATCCCGTGAAGTGTGATCCCTGAAGGAAGGGTGATTATCTCATTTTGACAATAAAGAAGCATCCCAGTGCTGCTTTACCGCTGATTGTATCCTGGTACGCTCATGTGTCAATGGTTTCACGTCCCAGTGCATTCATTTAATGAACGCATGATATGATGCACAGTTCATTATGGGAAGACCATCAATTACGTAACTTTTGAGGAAAACTCAACAGTCTAGTTGGTGTGCTCTGTTCCAGTATTTTAAACTGCCAGCCCTCATGATGACTGAGCTGCCTCTGAAGCAGTTTTCAGCTTGAATGATGCATGTTTTTGCTGTTTGGCTGAACTGTTGGCTGACATCATGTTGGCATGGGCAAATAAGGAGGAACACTCTGAACATGGAAACTTTTAACTGTAAGATTGGGCTTTTCAGTTGGCAAGGACTGGCTCCATGATGAAACTCTGTTGGAGAAGTGCCTTGTGTTCAGGCTTCAGCTCCAAAACTAGGTTAAATATGTTGAAAACGGAGGAGATATTAACCCTAAAGCTTAGCGGTATGTATGTGTTTCAAACAAACACAGCATATGATGTGTCACCTGACTGCATCACACAGCCCCTTCATTCATATGATTCCATAAATTGTGTTGCAAGACAGTGCTCACCTTACAGTCTGGTCAGTTCTCCTGTCAAACATTCAAGGTTTCAAGGTTTTATTTGTCATATGCACAGCATATACAACGTATATGTTGGCAATAAAAATCTTATATCCCATGCTCCTCCAACAACTCAACATACATGGTGCAAATAAGATAAATAAATAGTGCAAAAAGAGTGAAAAATATTTACAATATCAACAATAAAGATTTGAGGATGTGAAATATATACATATGTGGAATACATTGAAACTATTTAAATACTTTACACTGTTGAATGAGGAGGTATGGACAGATGCATATATTACGTATAACAGATGTATATGGCATATGTATAATATATAGATATGTGTACTATAAACAGATATGTATGGCAGATGTGTATAATATATATATATATATATATGTATGTGTGTACTATAAACAGATTTGAGTAGACATTCACACAGCTCAGGAGTTCAGCAGTCTTATAGCCTGTGGTATAAAACTGTCTCTGAGTCTGGTGGTCTTGGTCCGGTCTGCCAGACGGCAGCAGACAGAACAGATTGTTGCTGGGGTGATGGGGGTCCTTTAATATCCTACCGGCCTTCTTCCTACACCGCTGACTGTAGAGGTCCTCCATGGATGGCAGCTCGGTCCTGGTGATGTGCTGAGCAGTTTTCACCACCCTCTGTAGAGTCTTACGGTTGAGGGCGGTGCAACTGCCATACCAGGCGGTGATGCAGCCAGTCAGGATACTCTCGATGGTGCATCTATAGAAGTTGCAGAGTATCCTGGAGTCCATGTTGAACTTCCGCAGCCTGTGGAGGAAGAAGAGCCGCTGTCGAGCCGTCTTGGATATGACCCTGGTGTGATGTGTCCATGTCAGGTCCTCACTGATGTTTACCCCGAGGAACCTGAAGCTGCTGACTCTCTCCACAGGAGTCCCGTCGATGGTGATGGGTGTATGTGCCTCTCTCTGCCTCTTCCTGTAGTCCACAATCAGCTCCTTTGTTTTGCTGACGTTGAGATGGAGGTTGTTGTCCCGGCACCAAGATGTCAGGGCTCTGACCTCCTCTCTGTACGCCATCTCGTCGCCGTCTGTCATCAGGCCGATGACGGTCATGTCGTCAGCAAACTTGATGATGGTGTTGGAGCTGTGTGTGGCCACGCAGTCGTGCGTGAACAGGGAGTAGAGGAGAGGGCTGAGCACGCAACCCTGAGGGGCTCCGGTGTTGAGGGTCAAGGTGGAGGATGTGATGTTCCCCATCCGCACTGCCTGGGATCTGCCCGTTAGGAAGCTCATGATCCAGTCACAGAGGGCGCTGTTGAGCCCAAGGTCCCTGAGCTTAATGATGAGACTTGAGCTCACTGTCTCACTCACTGTTTGGATATACTCTTCAAAAAATGTGCAAGTATTGCTTTCCTTTTTATTTTTTGCTGTTGGAAAAGTTGTGAGAAAGCCAGATGGGCTTTGGTAAGTTTAGAGATCACTGTGAAATGTTACGTCTGTTTCAACCGACATATTGTGTAAGGATACAGGATGGACTGGACATCAAATTCAGTGGTAGAAACACGAAAATAGGCTACTTTAAAAAAAAAAGTGAAACAAATGAAATTATGCTTCAATTGATTGGTTCAACTACAGTAGTGTTTACACCAGAAATGAACTGCGCCAGAGTTCACTTGAAGAAGCTTAAAGACATAAACATTTGAGAGCGATTGTTTGGTCCACATCAGCTGATGTAAAAGCTCAAGTCAGCAACATGCTTTGGGTGATCTGATTGTATCTTGTGTCCGATTCAAGGAAATTCTTGTTTGGCGTCTTACATGCAGAAGTCTGTGAGCTGCAAACTGATGGTCTCTTTGTTTTCCCTGGCCTGGAATCAGCTTGCACTGATCCTCTGCTGGTTAAGGTTATTGCAGGAAGGGCAAGAGGCCTGATCCTGAGACAGCAGTGGGTGGTTTTGAATCCCCAGAATGACCCGGTGGCATGTAGTGAGATGTGGATTAGCGTCAACAAATCAAAATGGGATTGGCAGGTGGCTCCCACTCTTTCAAGCCTTTAAGATGGACTTTACTCCCTGTCTCACCTCTGAGAGAGGGAGAAGGCCCAGAAATGTGTTAATCCCGCTTGAAAGAGGGATAGTCTTTGGAAAGCCATGAAGAGCAAGCTTGTACAGGCCCAAGGGCGACTGATTTACTTTAAAAAGTAAAGTTTCAGTGAATGTATTGCTCAGTTCAACAGCAGGCCGCTGTATTTACTCTTTCTTTCTCCTCGACTGAATGAATTTCCCTCTCAACACAGTGCAGCCGGACCCCATCTGTAATGAAAAGGGGAGGCCAGGCTTTAATGAAATGCTCCGGTGACAGGGTAATTAAGTCCAGACACAAAGGGCTCAGCAGGAAGGAGTTTAATAGAGGAGGAGTTTGTATTCTCCTGGGGGAAGTTTGGACTAGCAGAACCCTTTTGGACTGCAGGAGGTTGCAGTCTCTTAACACTGCGGGCACTGGGTACACACACTCAGCTATTACTCATGCGTCTCTCTCTGCTCAACTTATCAAATTAAATAGCTAAAAATTCCTTTTCACTTAAAACCTCTTAGATCAAGCTCATTTCCCACAGGAGAAAAAACACTATCATCTGGTCTTCATTGAGAAAGGTTAAAATCTGCATTCATTCCCTGGACAAATGATTCTCCAGTAGTTATTGGTGAGAGAAACACAACATCCAGATATACACTTACATTTTCAACCCTTTTTCAGTGCCATGCTAAAAGCTGTTATAGGTAAAAGTTGATGTGAGACATTATGGGAAGTTTTGAAGTAAGCAGAGCAGCGCCGCCATCTATAACACGTGCTCTAATTGTGTTACCTTCCAGAGAATAGTATGATAAATCATTACTTTCTCTGAGCACTTGCAAAGACCCCTGGAGGTTCCTAAAACTGCACATGGCCAGCTTTGGTTTTATTTTTTGACCCCTGTTGTCTCTGTCTTCATTCCCCTGAAACAATTGGATATCAAAAAGACGTCACAGCACGAATCATCTACCTTTAACTTACATAATGTGTTCTGATTTCTTTTTTGCTCTTACGCATGGTTGCCCGTAGTGCCGCAGGCGGTATGATTGCGCCACGTGCTGTGTGTTGTGATGACGGAGCGTCGTGGAGGTGGATGCACTCAACTGTCTGGAATAGCGCTGATCCTCTTAAATGATTACTAGCTATACGAGCAGGGAGCGAGAGATGCGACCTGCGTGGGTAACATGCGGACAGATGTCCCAACCCCTCCCGCAAAAAAAAACACACACACACACACAGAGCATCTAAGTTTAGTTGGGGCTACAGGGACACTCGTACTAGATCCCTTTCCTTTGATAGGTTCCAAGTCCATTATTCCGCTCATTTATACCTACACAAAGGCAATTCCTTTTATTTATTCAGCACTTTTTCAGGGCAGGAAGTAGATGGTGTGTTGAGTAAGGAGGAAAATAGGCCTCTTATTAAGGAAAGTTAGCTCTCTACTTGTGATTGTATGTGTAATATAAGTTAAAGATGTTTCATTTTCTGTTTCTGAATGCATGTGGAATCCCTAGAAGTCAGATAACATATCAATCTATCTTGCCAGTGGAAAAGCAGTTACAACAATTAGTATTGAATTTGTTTATAACACTGAATAAAGCGTAAAATCTGCAGTTTCTGTTATGCAAAAATATTTGTAGCAGCAATGCTTTTATAAATATAACATCTGTAAGTGCCATCTGAGGTTAATGCTTGAAAAGTGGGTAAATCCATGCAGTCTGGAGATGGTTTCGGAAACCAGCTACAAAGCTCTTATTTCACTCAAAACCAGAATTACCAGTTTTTCATCCCAAACCTGACCTGGGTCTTTAGGATCATAGATTTACGTGACTCAGTTAACCATAATGAGGCTTTAGAAATATAGCAATGGCTCAAATGTGCACCTGAACAAAAGCTACTGTTTGGTGAATGGAGAATTAGGGTTGTTGGGAAGTTGAAACTTCCCACTTTGTTCTACGAACGGGGCTTTTACCAAGACGCCCAAAATACCTTTGTTGATATAAAGTAAAGCTCCATCATGAGCTTGACGATGTAAGTTAATCCCCAAAGAGGCTGGGCTGCGTTTGACAGACCTAGAGACTTAAAATATTAGTTCACAAAAACTGTCAAGTCTTCCGAAGGTTACATCTTGCTAAGAGAATCAGCGAGGTGACGGAGGAAACGGCACATTTCAGATGGATGGCAGAAGAGTGCCAGCATTGTCGAGTGTTTTTTATCCAGGCGACCGTTGGGGAATGTGCGTGGTTGTGCTCGGTGTCACTGTGTCAAGCCCTGCCCTTTCAGCATGCCGCGCCTAAGTTCACCACCATTATAAAACATGTTTTGTCCCTGCGTCCCCCTTTTTGGCTCGGTTCTCTCTCCCTCCTCTGTGCTTGACATTTGACTGTGTGAGGGTGCCTTTGGTCCCTGTAGCAAGTGTGCTGGGCCCCAGATGCACACAACTGGAGTCCAGAGCCAAAGATTTGCCCTTTGTCCTTTTGCGTTGTTGAGTGTAAGGCTTTTTGCACGCATAAATGCTGAGAAGAATCAGAGCAATCACAGACCGCTTCCCTTTTTTCTGAAATCCTTAATGTCATCATTCCATCACTGTTTTAAAATATTCCTCTTTGTATCCTTGAGGAAATTGCTTAAAAATCCACCATTTGCCACAGATCAAGTTTTT
The DNA here is from genome assembly GCF_036324505.1 of Eleginops maclovinus. Lineage (NCBI taxonomy): Eukaryota > Metazoa > Chordata > Actinopteri > Perciformes > Eleginopidae > Eleginops > Eleginops maclovinus. The sequence goes on from NC_086365.1 coordinate 9,126,456, forward strand.
CCAGTAATTTCTCTATCAATGACATTTCCATTCTCTTACCTTCACAATGTATTCTCATGAGTTTCCTATGCGATTGATCCTGAAAACTTGGATTTTTTGAGAGCAAGATTAATAACTTGGAGCATGTTGAGCTATCTTTTACCAAACATCCAGGATACTTTGAAGAATTCAGGCTGTTTTAGGGATTCACTTATTCTCTAGTGCCCCAGGACCATTGATATTTAACAGGATGTTCACAGAATGAGCTCTGTCATCAGCCTTACTGCACCGCATTAGAGCAGCTGCGGAAAACCAACATCTGTCGATAGCATGACGTCATGTATTTTGTTCTTCTTTGCTTCCTGAGAGTTTCCTCTCTCCAAGGCAACTTGTTGAAACTCTTTCCACATGGTGTCATCTCTTGGAGTTGCTGGATTTAGCAAAAACCATAATCAGGATGACACTTGTGATGGTGATGATATTGCCTAAAAAGTCAAATCCACAAAGCGTGGCAAAGAGACGGGGTCCAAGACGTGTTTCCATATGGGTGGTTGGGTGACAGTTTGCCCCAACCGACAGTCAGGCAGGGATCATGGAGCTTTTCATAAATCGTTGAAAGTTGTAATTAAAATTGGATTAATCGCTCAGACCTTTAATCTTTCTTGATATGAACAACCCTAAAAAAAAACAGAAGGAAATCTTATTTTGCTTCCCACACCAAACTTATTGCTGGTGCTGGAGGTGGAAGATGAAAAGGAAGTGGAGGTAACTTCCCCCTCCCCTTTTCTATCCTTCTCGTGTGTGTTGGAGAGGATGGCAAGCTAACAAAACAATGGAGGCTTTGTGAGAGGGTCCCGCCGTGACAGGATTGTTGGGGGAAGCAGGGGGGTGGCTGGGGCTTAGCGAAGCAAAGCCACTTCATTAGTCAGGGTTCTCCCTTTGCACCTCCTCCTCCTCCCATCCATCCTCCCTCCCTGTCAGTCCCTCGCTGCCTTCCCTTCCCTTGCTCACTCGTGGGAGCCGCTCTGACTGGACAGTACGCTGCGTAGCACAGGGTTTTTGACTCAGCATTGACGAAGATGTGCTGTTGAGGCTGATCGCAGTTGTTCGGCACAGTTTCCTAGCTTGGTACCGCACGCTTTCTGCTCTGAGGTAAGTTGTCTTGTGCTGTCATCCTTCCCATCCCGTCCTTGAGCGCTGACTTGCATCTTCTCTGTCCTGAACTGCAGTTTTGGTGTCGGATGACGGCACACAGCTCTCTCAGGCAGGCCCCTGAAGCTTTAAGTGGTTTAAAAGGCATTTCTGGAATAGGATGCAAGAGTTTTTGTTGCCTCTCATATCAATTTCATCACTCTGTGTATGATGACATCAGTGGAAATCACCATGCTTCTGGAAGTTTCACAAAGCCGTTCTATAGTGCAATGTCAGGTTTATTTCAGGTGATATTTGTCCAGTGCAGAGCATGGGGGGGATGGTGCTGGTGTGAGAGTATTGCCTCAGCTGTGTTGACCAAATTATCAGTGTTATTAGAATCTACTTGCTTGTGATTGCTTTCTCCCCCCACCCACTGCCTCTCTTTGTCAAACACACACCCTCGGGGACGCTTGAGCGCCGGGGTAATCCTTCACATCCTGTGTGGGAAAGGGCAGGGAGGAGCACTCGGAGTAACCTCATCACTTCCTCGTGAGAAAGTCTGATCTGCTAAAACTCACTTTGTGTCCAGAAAAAACAACAACATCCCGGCCGGTTTAAACCCAGTGGGCCGTTAGCAGCTTATTTCCTGTTCAGCGTTCGCATTCCATGGTCCTATATTTCTCAACTTTCCCAGATGATTCACCAGGACACTTTGCCAAATTTCTATATAATTTCTTGAAAATTCATGACACATTCATAGGAAATTGGTGGACTTCTTGCAGAGGAAGCATCATGACAGTAAAGGTGCATTTGTACTCTAGCTTGGTAGAGGTATAACTGTAAAATTGGGGTAAATGATTTGAGTTATATTCCGTGTGTGCCCTGAATGAAGCTTTAGTCATTGGGTGCGTCTTGCGGGTCATTCACAGTGCTTCTCATGTCTCCTTCTTTACCAGGAACTACGATACTTCTGTGTAGTGCTAAATGCTAAATATATCACAAGATATAATGAATCTTAGTTGCTAAACTTCACCTTCATTGGGTTAAGTGGAAAAACCAATGTTGTATGGGTCAATACACATGGCATGGTAGTGAACCAACATGAGAAACGGGACAGGACAATGTTCTTTACTGTACTCCATAAAATTGATGATGTCGTTTTCTTTTCTAGTTTGACATTTTGCAAAATGTACCAATTGGTTGTTCTCAGTTAGACATGAAGTATGGATATAGAACTGGGGATGCTTAGCTTAGTTTAGCTTAAATGGCATAAATATGTGTACCAGCTCGACCACCTGACTTTCCTTATTCACGCTCTGAACAGTAATGTGATAGAACTACGACAAACATCTGGATTTCATCTCTTCGTCTTTTTCTTTTCTCAGAATGAAGAAGTGAATCCTGGGACATCGCAGTCATGGCTGTTCAGACGGGCATCCAGGTAGGCTCATCAGCATCCACATTGATCAAGGTGTACTTTGATGGTCAGAACAAACTACACACTAGGTAGTGTTACAGGTTAGAGCATTCACATGGCTCCCCAATATATGGGCCATATAGTGTAAGAAGCCCTCGGACTGAAGGTATTTGGATAAAAAAAGAAATGCAGACATCTGTCTCCCACTTAGCAGCTGTGGTGAGCCCGCCTGTGTTTCAGCATGCCGTCCTCTTGTTGTTGTGCATGTCTGACGTTCCACTGCTCGACCCCGAGGAGTTTCTCCTCACAGCTTTTAAGGGGAGTGGGAGGAATGAGCCACTTTTTCCTCTTTCCCTCCCAGCAACGAGATGTCCTCCATCCCAAAACCCAGAACAACAAACGTATCGTGTTACATATTGTCCCATGGCAGCGAAGGGGCTTTACTCTCATCTGGTTAGGAACGTCCTCGCCCTCCCCACCCGTCTTGGACTATGGATATGCGAAATATGTATCCCAGTGCTGTTCACGGAACATGTGGCGAGACATCAACATTAGTTTATAATGTGGTGCATTCTCCAGGCTGCTTTACATTTTTCAAATATCATTTATTTGTGTTATACGCAGAAACAAGTAGTTAACATTTGCTAAATAATAAATTAAACACCAACTATTTCATTAATTTATTAATCGTTTTGATCGAAAAGAAGAAATAAAATATGTATTTTTTAAATTTATGACAGCAAAATAAATATCCTTGAGATTTGAAAACGCCAATTAAAATTTCTGATATTTTTAGACCAAATAACTAATCAATAATTAGGAAAAATGTATGGAAAATGCAGCCGTAGTTCAAATATGACGACTCTTTTAAAGACACTTTGTGGTTACAGTAATTAAAGCAACAGTACCCCCTAACCCTAACCCTTGTATAAAAGAAAAAACAGTGCAACGTGTCTGATATTGGTGCAACGTGTCTGATATTGGTACAGCGTGTCTGATATTGGTACAGCGTGGATGATATTGGTACAGCGTGTCTGATATTGGTACACCGTGTCTGATATTGGTACAGCGTGTCTGATATTGGTACAGCGTGGATGATATTGGTACAGCGTGGATGATATTGGTATAAAGTGTCTGATATTGGTATATTGTGTCTCTTGTTCACACAGTGTGATATATCTCCCTGTGAGTATTGATCCCATGAGTCGCTGCTGCTGCTGCTGCTGCTGCCCAGTCTTTCAGAGCTTCACTGCTCATGTAGAGCACAGTCACATTGAATAACCGCTCACACTCACTGCACTGCTCACCCATGCTGAACATCTACGCACTCATGGAGCTATAAGTAGCTTTGTGCACAACTATTAATTCAACACTAAAACAAATTGTAAAATATATCTATATCTATGTCTGCCGGTTTTGTTCTCATGGCTGGGATGAGAACAAAACCGTATAAGTGGCTCAAGTTCAGAGCATCAGATCAACTCCTAAAGCTTAAATAGTAACGTACAGTCCACGATTACAACACACAGTGCACCCCCTAATGAGGACAGGCGTGTGTGTTTTTGTTTAATTGTCTGAATGTCTGTGTGAGCATGAATATGCACTCAGCTGGCAGAGAGAGGCTGGATTATCTCACTTTAAACTTAAACACGACTCTGCCCTATTCTCTAATTAGCTGGGTGAGGAGAAAGGCATGTATGTTATTGCAAACCTGCAGGGGGCTGTTGCCCTTCTGAACCAGGTTATGTAATGTGTGTGTGTGTGTGTGTGTGTGTGTGTGTGTGTGCACGCTTGTCGGCTCATTTCTTTTTGACGTGAGGGAACCTTTTCACTTTTCAACATCAGGTGTTTTTGCTTTATTTATGTGCATATGTTCCCCCCTCACATCTTCGTTCCCACCTCTTTCGGGTAAAAGGTCTCCCTTAAGGGGACGAGTGTGGAGGAATTGAACCTTTCCCAGACCATTGACGTTTAAAGCATTTGTTTGCGTGTCCTCACATTAAGATAACCTTTCAGCAAACAATCAAATTACACATTCATTTATTAAATTAGTTAAATGAATCAGAGTTGCCTGAGGTCACATTTTAAAGGGGCAACATTTGAAAACAGTGTTTAAGTTTAATAGCATAAACACTGATTAAATTGTCAGATTATATTATCCTTTTTTAATGAGAATACATGCGAGGTTTGGTCAGATTTGATAAACTTGGGAAGTGTTTTTTCGTTTTTGTTTAGCATATTGGGAACTTATAGGATCCAGTGTTTTTATAGTTTGACCCATGAACCAATAGAGCTGCGGGAATGAGTCCTTAAATCCTGAAATGACTCAGCCTTTTTGTACTTTCAGAATGTATTTTCAGTAAGATGGCTGAAATAAGGTTTTGGGTAAACACAGCACAAGAGGTTTTTTTGTTCTACAACATAAATTGTGTCAGTAAATACCCTACAGCTTTATTTTGAAGCTTTTCTGATTCTTGAGAAATTCCAATAATCCAAATCCCATTGGCATTTTCTGGGGGTAAAGAGGCCATGCTAACTCAAGTGTTGGACAATATCATTATTTCGTCACTGATTACTAAATCCTTGCAGTAGCTTCTTGTTTTTTACCGTTTGATTTTAATCTATTTCAAAGTCTTGTTCTGGTCATTTTCAGGCTCATATTTGTATGTTGGGCCTCTAATGTGACATATTTCTATGCTTTAAAGTTCAAAAAGCTCTTTATTTTTCTCATACTACCAATTCTGCAGCACCTCTTTTCACCCTCTGTGTGAAACCAGAGCCCTTTCTGCTCTGATTGGTTAGCTGGCTTTGTTGTGATGCGTCAACCACTTAAAGTTATCCCGCCCCTTAGCCTAATATGTATAACGTGTTTGAGCACTAGCCCGTAGAAGCGCAGGTGTTAGGTAGTGATGTCATTATGGTACAGAAGCAAACAAGGAAGTCCAATTGAGGTATTTCAGGCAGAGGGGGGGGGGGGGGAGAAAAAAGGGAACTTTGGGATATAAGCCTTTGCAGACCATTTACATGCACCAAACTACAGGAAAGGGAAAACCCAAAACACCATATTATGGCCCCTTTTAAGAATCACTGTCACTCTCAGTTTCATACCCAGTTATCGTTACAAAGTCCCAGCCAGTGAAGAGATGTTTGAGATTATCCCACAAACATTCAGTGTCTGCTTCATTAGAGCTGCTATACACACACTCCACACATACAGTAGCCTGAGCCGCAGCTTTTAGCATCAGCAGTACATTACTATGACTGGCTCTCTGTTCCAATGGCCACAAGGTTTCCTGTTTTGCGGGCCCACTAACACCATGAGTTCAAGGCCCCCACAAGACTGTGCCTTGTCTAAAGCACAATAACCCATTCACAGCAGGGGACGCAATGTCTCACTATTGCTCCATGACATGTGATGGTAACGAAGATTAAAGGCTGTATCTCAAACAGATGTCAAACTGGACGACGGGGAAAAAGGAGTTATGTAATGTCTGGACGAGTCGTGAATCAAAGAGCACAAACATCTGTTGCTGGTTTAAGATCACGTCCCTCCCTTGCTGCAAACAATTAAAGTTAAAAACAAACAACATGCTATTAAATGGGGGTTGCAAGTTGTTTTTGAGGAGAAGAAGCTTTGTTATTCTTGGCATATGAAATCCTAAGGTGCCAAGAGATATGCTAAGCTAACTAATAGCCCATTCCACCACAAGTGACAGCACAACCTGGACACTGAACTGTTCTGATACTAAAACAGAAAGGCTAAATGCTAACTAAAACGTGATAGTTTATATATTCAGGGTTTAAAAGCAACCCATTATAAGGATGTTTAAACATATTCAAGATTTGTTGACCTATGTTTTGCAGTGTAAACTCAGACTGTTTTTACAAACCTTTAATACAGAGGAAAACCTTCTTTCAAAGTTGAATGTCTTAAAACTAACAGTGAGTAGCCCTCAGATGTGTAATTCTTTCATTTCAACAGATGTATTTATTTAATCATCTTCCCCCAGTTACCAATCTGCAAAGTATCTATATTAGTGGATTCCTGTGCAGTCTGCAACAGTGACAAATATCCCCCCCCTCCATCCAGACCCACATACTTTAGGAGTATCGTAGGATAAAAATACCACGTTTCCGTCAAACAGGCGAGGGAATTAGACAATTAAATAGATTTTATTATTTTTTAAAAAAGGCTAAAAACAGCTTGATTTCATCATATTTTGTGAACACATAAGCATTTAACCAATGACCAATCCTTTTGTCACTGAACGTCCTTCCTCTCGTCTGCAGGTATGGTTCGGAGAGAAGTTCGATGCCCCGCTGCTGAGCCCCAGGAGCCCTCGCAGCCCGTTGGCACAGCGACACGGCCCCGGCCTCGCCGACGTCTTCCAGTACGACCAGTGGCTGGCGGTGCGGCATGAGGCAACCTTGGTGCCCATGCAGGAGGATCTGGCCATCTGGCTCAGCGGCATGCTGGGTAAGATCTGCGTGGGACAGATACTGATGTTTATATTCGGCTGCAGTGTAGTTCCATGTGATTAAAACTCCCGAGGCTAGGAAACGCCGAAGCACAATTGACACGGCTCACCATGTAATTGGATTTGGACGCTGCACAGTGCCTGAGCAAAGCACAGAAACCGGAGTGGAACCAAATCGGGTTTCCACTGTTATACAGACACCTTTTGTCTCAATACAATGGAGCAGAGAGGAAACTGAAACTGACTCTATTGTTGACTGCTGGTGAAACTGCTTTTCTGTTTTCTTCTTTAGAAGTTGACCGTTTATCTTGTGAGGAATGTTTCTAGGCCGTAAACTCTGATCATGAGTTATTGTGCCGTGACCGCGGTGACCTGAATCCCACATTTCTGAGTTTTTGACCGTTTGCTCTGATGAGTCCCGATGCTTGAGGGGCCGGATGCTGCAGTAACAGGTGGCGTGCAGCGGCTAAAGTTTCATGCCCTGAGGCGAGGCTCTTGTAGAAATGAACTTTTGTCAGGCAATCTATTGTCACTTAGTTCTCTGGCTATTCTGGATAATGTTCCCAGTGTGAGTTCAGCTCACACAGCCTTTTGTGGAGTATATTGGGGCGGTGATTTACAATAAGGGGTCGTGGGAGAGTCAGTAGGGGAGTCATTAAGCTTTTATTCGTTAGAGTGAAAATGTTTTTTTACAATCGGTATAATTGTTGTGACTATTCCCTTTTTTGAAAATAACCGTTTTTCCTGCTTATCTTTAATTCTTTCTATTTGTGTATTTAAATATGTAATCAAAGTTTGATCATAAAGCCCAGTATAAAAAAATGCTGATTTTTTTCAGTGGGCGTTCCTCTGTCATTAATTTCTTGCATCTGATAAAAAAAACAATTTAAATAATAAATATCTTCACAAATTGTGCAGCCTTTTTGTAAATTACTAAAACCAAAGACACCAAACAGGGAAACGACTAATATAGAAAGGAAGTATGTACTCTGGGCTGTGATAAGTTTGTAGAAAAAGTGTAGTTTGGATCCAAAAAACGAGACAAATCTGATGGAAAAGTAATAATTGTGATTCTATTTTGTGTCTTGGATTGTTCAGGCGAGGAGGTGAGAGCCGAGTTCTTCATGGAGGAGCTGGATAACGGCGTGAAGCTCTGCCAGCTGATCGGCGCTCTGCAGGCTAAGATGGCCGTGAGCTGCCCCTCGGCGCTCGGCACGGTGAGTCAGGCAGCATCCATGGTGGACACATCTGAAGTCCAGTTAGCATGCATGAACTTCCTGCTGTTGCAAATTAAAATTCCTCTGGGGGATCTTCAAGCGCTAAGTCATTCAGCTCTGTTTGTCATGCAAACACGTCAATATTTTCATCCTTTTTTTAACATGGTTGTAAATCCCCTCTCCTCTTTTTATTTGTCCTGACAGGTGTTCCCCAAGAGGAAGATAGCATGTAAGAGGGACGCCTCTCCTGGTTCCTTCTTTGCTCGTGATAACACCGCTAACTTCCTGGCGTGGTGTCGCCAATCCGGTGTGGAGGAGACCTACCTGTTTGAGTCCGAGGGCCTTGGTAAGAAACCACCAAGAACTGGAATAACACTATTCTTATAAAAAATTGACAAATACATCAGCAAGCCAAAGGTGAATCTGTGACTGAGTAAATATGACCTTTGCTACGATGACTTAGCACTGTTTGTTTTCTATCCTGGTTATGTCGATTTGTTGCAAGAACCAAACTAATTTTGCTGACACGCAATGTGTGGACTTCACTAAGCAAACAATGGCTTTAGGTAATGCTAATTTTTGGACATTTTAAGCTAAATCTGCATACACAAATAGACCAAGTTATGATATTTTCTTCTCACAACACCCAAGCAAAGCAACCACTCAGAATTGACCAATGCACAATGCTAGGATTATATCGTCTTGAATGTCTTACATGAAGACGTTCAAATATCGACGAGAGTTAATAAAACCAACAACTGACACGAAAATAGTAATCAACCCCACAAAGCGAATGTGGACTTCACATAGTAAAACAGATTAAACTGTGGTTGTAAGCCCCTGATAATACCCCTGCAGAGCTCTGTTGTTTAAGCCGTACTTCGTAATGATTTAATAGGATCTGTTGTGCCGAGCAATCGCCCTGAGTACTCCGTCCTGAGGATCACTTCATTAGTAGTGGCTCCACCAAAAACCGTCTTGATGCGATTTAGAAAGAATACGTCTGCTGTGATTCTAGTACTCTTCCATGTATGTGTGTTTAATGAATGTCCTCGTGTGACTTAAGGGTTCTCTTCCCCTCTGGGAATAACATTCGCTTGTGCTTTGGGTGTCACGTTTCCTGATGTAACAAGTGAATTTAGTTGTCCCTTGTATTGACCATCCCTTTTTTTTTCAATTTATCTAACTGTTCATGGTGTTTTCTTTCCCAGTGCTGCACAAGGAGCCCCGGCAGGTGTGCCTCTGTCTGCTGCAGATCGGACGCATCGTTTCCAAGTAAGTAGGAGGAGGAAGCTTCAAACCGTCAAAGGTTGGTGATCACTTCGGATCCTAAACTGCGCTTTGTTTCTCAGGTACGGCGTGGAGCCTCCTGTGCTGGTGAAGCTGGAGAAGGAGATCGAGCTGGAGGAGACTCTGCTGATGACGGAGGAGCCGCCTCCGGCCGTCAAGACCTTCAGCGTGTGCTGCCAGCACGGCGGCCTTTACCAGCCCGGGGTGAGTCCTGACTGACAGCTGATCAAAACATAAATAAATAAATCTGATGTTTGCTCAAACTATAGAGCGTTGGCGGTGTGCAGCTGATCACGTTAGCATCATATCAGATGGTCCATGTGCGACCCAGTTGGAGCGCCCCGCGGGGTATGACGCATCACAGCGGAGCACGTGACGCTGTGACTCACACACTCCGTCTACACTCCACTGTGCACAGGCTCGGAAGAGAGGAAAAAGAACGACTAACCAATATTTCCACTCGTTTCTTGTAATTAATTGAAATATTCTGATGATAATTACTAGGAAGAAGTAAGATGTTACTTCATGATCTCTTCTGAAGAAACTTGTAATTTTACATGAACAAAATTATAAAAACATGTTATGTATGAAAGTAAATTTCCCCCTTTTTTTTGACATGAGTTTGTCTTGATTTCCGAACACAAAAATGTCACATGATATTTATTTGGACGCTGTGCACGGCTGGTTTATTCCCGTCCAGTCGGGCGGGTAAACAAGGTTACCAGAGTTTTATTCCCCGAGGACAGCTGGGCTAAAAATAACTGCACTCACTGAAGGTTTGGATCAAAGCAAATCTGCTCCCAAATGCTTCTTTCCTTTACACATCAAATTATCTGGAAGCATGTGCTGTTGTTTATTTAATTATATCTTTAACTCCGGTGTGTCTGCTTCGACTCGCCTGTGCCTCATGACCTCACAGTTTCTTCTTAAATGAAAGGTTTTTCTCCAGAAGTGACGCTGAATTATTGAAGTGCAAATGTTGGATTTCTTCTAATATAACCTTATGATCCTCTCTTAGGAGCACGGCATGGACGACCCCCCCTGCAACTGTTCCAACAGAGTCTCCATCGAGTACCTGTCCGAGGGTCGCTACAGGCTGGGAGACAAGACCCTCTTTATACGGGTCAGTTTTACACTCGCATACAGGCACACAACACCCACACATCTGGTCAGTCAAACCAAATGTGTCTTTCTTGATTCTCTCCACAGATGCTTCATGGGAAACATGTGATGGTGCGAGTGGGGGGGGGCTGGGACACACTGCGGGGCTTCCTGATGAAGTATGACCCTCTGCGCGTGCTGCAGTTCACCACTCTGGAGCAGAAGATCCTGGCCTTTCAGAAAGGGCCCCCCGGCCTGGGAGGACACCACAAAAATGCAGCTCAACCCCCCCCTCCTGACATGGACCCCCTCGCCGCTGTCAACAACCTCATCTCCTCGTCCTCCTCCTCGACCTCCTCCACCTCTTCCTCTTCCTCCTCCGCCTGTAAGCCGGCGTCTGGCCCCGCTGCGGCTCCGTCGTGTCGGTCCTATGCAGCCTCTCCGGCCTGCACCCCCACGCTGCCCAGGAGAGGTGCCGCCGCAGCGCCCAAGAAGACCCTGCAGGTGACCTCTTCTTCCCCAAGGAAGCCCACCCAGTTAGCACTGAGCGGCCCCCCCAAAGCTTCCTCCTCTCTGCCCTCCACGCCCTCTCTCAGCCCGGGCAGTCAGGGCGTGCCGCTACATCGCAGAGCCCTGACTCCGTCACCGGCCCCTGCAGAGCCACGGCCTGCTTCCAAGCTGAAGATCAGACCTTCACCACGGGCCCCCACCTCCCAGCCTAGAAGCCCTGTCTGCCCCGAGCCATCTTCCAAATGTCCCAAACCCTCCAGCCCCATAGCTGCCTGTGCTCCTGGCACCGTCACAGCACCACTGCGGGCACCCACCCCAAAAGATGCCCGGCCCCCATCGGGTGCCAGCCAGCGCTCTCGCCTTGCACAGCGCCGGCCCGGATCCCCCGCCTCGCGCCTCCGACTAGAGGCCGCCAGGAGGGTGCGGATCGCCGCAAGAGCCGCAGCGATGGCATCTCCCCAAACCCGTACCCCCCCACTCAGGTCACAGACCCCAAATCCTGGCTCCTGGACCCCCAACACTGGCTCCCGAACCCCCGATCATGGCTCCCGGACCCCCTCCCTTAGCTCACAGTCCCCCAACTCTGGTTCCCATAACCCCATCCTTAGCTCAAAGACCCCAAGCCCCGCCTCCCGGGCACCCAACCTCTGCTCTCGGACGACCACCCTCACCTCACGGACAGCCTCTCCAGTGCTGCCAAAGCCAACCCCCTCCCTGCCGCAGAGCAAAGACGTCACAGCCAAAGCCAAGGGGCCGGCCCCCACCAGAGTGGCTGCTGCCCCCCCACGCAGTACTGCTGCTGTCCCCGGGCGGGTCCCTCCTCCTCCTACAGCAAGCAAAGCCAATCAGAAAGCAGCAGCCACAGCTCCGAGGGTGGGACGCAAGCAAGCAGCCCCACCCAACGGGAAGTCAGCAGTAAAACCTGATGCTGCTCCAGCTCCGGCGCCCCAGAAAAGCAGCGCCAACGTCAAAGCTGTGAGGGCCGAGCCCGGAGTCTGCAGGAAAGCCCCCCCACACAAGGGGAGGGAGGAGCCGTACTTTGAGATGATCAGCAGGAGGAGGCCGAGGACGTGAGGAGAGAGACAATAACCATTGATACGTCTTCAGATTAATTTTTGTTCGTTATTTAATAGCGTTTTATTTGTCATGTTTTAATCCAAATGTTTTAGTCGTTGCTGTCTACGTCTTTGTGGTAATTGAATGGCCTTTTTTTTTTAAAGGTCAGCTAACCAGCTTAACATGAAAACTTGCACAACGTTTACATTTTCATTTTCGTTACAAATGATTTGTGTTTTCCGACTTTAACAGAACAAAGGGTAGAAAATGCAATTTCAACACTAACCTCAAAGCTTTACCATCCCAACGCAACATCCCAGTATACAGCCATGGTTACGGAAAAAGGCACTTATACTGTATATTAATGTTTGCAGGATGGCAAAGAGTCCCGCTTTCTCCAACAGGTTACCAAAGTTCCTGGAGTTCAGCGACACAACTGGAAGACAAATCATGTGTGTGATGAGCTTCCCTCCCCAGTGAGATCAACCTTTCCACTGGCGGATAGTCAGACAGTGAAGTTGTGTGTGTTTGTATAAATGATATCTTCCTGTTGTGTGCCTTCAACAGAAATCTCTAGTTTCTGAGCGGCATTAGAATGTATTAGATGATCGGGGTAGGGGTGGTGGGGGGGGTTTAATGGTTTTTACTGAAAAATATTGCACAGTGTACAAGCACTCATGACTTTGCTTTCCCAGAGTCGCAGATGAACTACTGATCAAATGCCTCCTTTTCTTTTGAACAGAAAATGCTCTAAAACTCTTGTAGAGCACAACCTACCTTTTTATATGGTTTCTAATGTTTGTGTGTATTACAAATCTAGTTTTCTATGTGGTGTTTGTGTACGTGTGTGTGTGTGTGTGTGTGTGTGTATATATATATATCTATATTATCAGTTTGGCACTTTACAGAAACCGCCATGTTTGTCAGAGTTTGAATGTTGAGTCTTTGATTCTGTCTCTTGTCCCGGCTACGTTTTTGTCATTTTGAGCAATAAATGGACAAATGTTTTAAAGATTAACTCGGCTAACTCTATTATTCAACCCGTTAGGCTGTAACTAGTTGTCGCTCCAGTGGTTTTTCAGGATTTGTTTCCACTCTAAAGCCCTAAAACTTACTTAGCCGGGATACCAAACTAAGTCTTCAGACTGTGTGGAAAAACCACCACATAACTGGTAACATGCAGAGGACTAAAAATGACTGTATAAAATGCTTATTAAGAATCTATAAGCCTAATTGGTAAAGTGATAATACACTGCCTGGCCAAAAAAAAGGTCACACTTTAGTATTCGTTGGACTGCCTTTAGCTTTGATTACGGCATGCATTTGCTGTGGCATCGTTTCCACAAGCTTCTGCAAATTCGCCAAGATCTTGTATTGATGACGGGAGATTTGGACCACTGTGCACTGTCTTCTCCAGCACATCCCAAAGATTCTCAATCGGGTTCAGGTCTGGATGTCTCATGCTCCCTGAACTACTCTTTCACAATTTGAGCCCAATGGATCCTGGCATTGTCATCTTGGAACATGCTCGTGCCATCAGGGAAGAAAACATCCATTGATGGAATAACCTGGTCCTTCAGTATTCAGGTCGTCAGCTGACCTCATTCTTTGGGCACGTTGCTGAACCTAGACCAGACCAACTGCAGCAACCCCAGATCATAGCACTGCCCCCACAGGCTTGTACAGTAGGCACTAGGCATGATGGGTGCATCACTTCAGCCGCCTCTCTTCTTACCCTGATGCGCCCATCACTCTGGGACAGGGTAAATCCGGACTCATTAGACCACACAACCTTCTTCCATTGCTCCAGAGTCCAATCTTTATGCTCTCTAGCAAATTGAAGCCGTTTTTTCCGATTAGCCTCACTGACAAGTGGTTTTCTTACAGCTACACAGCAGTGTAGTCCCAATCCCTTGAGTTCCCTTCGCATTGTGCGTGTGGGAATGCTCTTACTTTCACTATTAACCATAGCCGTGAGTTCTACTGTTGTTTTTCTATGATTTGATTTCACCAAACGTTTAAGTGATCGCCGATCACGATCATTCAAGATTTTTTACTGACCACATTCCTCCCTCGAAGATGATGGTTCCCCACTGTCCTTCCAGTTTTTAATAATGCGTTGGACAGTTCTTAACCCGATTTCAGTAGTTTCAGCAATCTCCTTAGATGTTTTCTGTGCTTGATGCATGCCAATAATTTGACCTTTCTGAAACAGTTTAACATCTTTTCCACGACCACAGGATATGTCTTTCGATATGACTGTTTAACCAATGAGAAGTTACTCACTGCATCAGTTAAATAACTTGTTGCCAGCTGAAACATAATCACCCATGCAGTAATTATCCAATGGGAGGCTCTTACCTATTTGCTTAGTTAAATCCAGGTGGTGACCTTCTTTTGGCCTGGCAGTGTACATTTCCAAACCAAACTTTTTTTAATGAGTAAAAGGATCTGGAAGTAGACATATCAACATGTTTAGACACAAACATCCCCCAGCCTTTATTATATGTCTAATCATAAGCAGAAAGATCCTTTTGTTGCCCCAAATAACATTACACTTTTAGAGACAGCTTTAATCTCAATAGCAAATCTATCAGGGAAAATTCTGAAAAACGTATTGGAAGCTATCTGAATTAAATTAAATGCTAATCCTGCATGTTAGATGATAAATACGATCAGAAAACATGACTTGAGAAACTGTCTTAATTTGTAATTCTAAATTACATTTTTGTTAGGGTTTGACAGAATGAGCAACACGTGTGCATGTCCTGTAATGCGAGGAGGTCAACTGATGCCCCCTGCTGGTGCTAAACGAGCACTACAACAGGCCTGCGTTGGATTTAAAAGACATGAGGGGGGAATAACACTTAAGTGTAAACACACGGCTCAAATTCAGTTTTTAAACATCATCATTTAAATCAGTGTTTCCTTAAAAGTCCAACATGGATAGCGCAGTGGAGGAGTGTGTATAGAACGCTATTCATGTTAGCTACACAAAAGAGCTGATTAGCTTAAATGCTAGCAGCTGTGATTGTTGAACTGAGAAAAATCGAGAAAGCGTACAGAAAGTGACACAGGAGGAAAAGCACAATTATTAATAATTAAATTAATGATGGTTAAAATCTATTTAGCTAATTAGCTTCAGGAGCTGTGCTTTTTTCCTACTATAACAGTCAACATGTCTGCTGCAAGAACTGACTATTGTATGCGTTCGACGTCATTGTGGTTAAAACCCAAGTAGATTTTCATATACACACTTTTTTGCTGTTTTTACGTTATAGCAGCACCAAGACCAAATACATTGTACCTGGAGGCGTTTATTAAATATCAAAACATGTTAAATTACAAATTCCTAATTCCTTATTTTCATAGACATGTCTGCTTATTGCTTTGGATTTTGTATAAAAAAGTCACTAGACTACAAAGTAACTTTGTAAAACACTGACAGGCGTTTACGTGCTTAAAGACCAATTGGAAGGTTTCAGTGCTTTCAGGTCTGGAAGCTGGTGACAAACAGACAAACAGATAACTAGCCAGTATGTTACAACAACAAATCCAGTAAAATCCATGTGAGAGAAAGGCTAAAACATGCTGCGTGAAGGTTTGTACATAAAAAACGTTTGTCAGCTTTTTTTTTCTTGTTGCTTCTGTATGGAACCATCAATAAATATAATATTTTTTTCTTAATCAACCAGAAGGTACACATTTCTCTTAGTTAAAGGCCTGAGTGTATTTTAAAACCAAACTACAACAACATGAAGTCTTAAATGCAACAAAATATACAAATGCCAAATGAAGCAGACAACTGTCCTCAGATTAAAGGCCTCGCTTTGTTAGTAGTTTTTACTTAAGTGCAAGAAGCAGCAGACACCATGAAGCATGGACAGCTACAGACAATCAGTGAGAAATTCTTTAGTCCTTCTTTATCAGTTTCAGTGATTGTTAAAATGTCCTTTAAGTGTTAAATAAAAGTGGCATCAAGGACAAAGAGTCACAGTGTCTAGATATTAAAAATGAAACCTGAAGATTGTCAGTGGTAGCATCCCTCTTGGTGTCAGTCTTCTTTCTGATCTGGGACAATACTCTTCCAGATAATCAGGATATAAAAAATGCATCCCAGGAAATGTGTGTGTTTTAGACGGTGATGGTTCACAGGAGGAGAGGCGTGTGTTCTCCCACCGACTCCATCCTCTTGGTGAGCTGCCGCGCCCGGGCCAGGAGGCGGTTGGGCAGTGGGGGGGCGTGGTGGCTCGGGTCCAGGACGTTGGTCTTGCGGCGCTCTCGTTCCTGCAGCCACATGAGGTATGGGCTTGGAGGGAAGAAGGGGCGCGAGCGCTCGCGGTACAGCTGCAGCACCACGCCGCAGACGCCCAGCCCCACCCACACCGTGATCATGATGTAGTCTGATAGAAGGAGAAGAAGAGACAGCGTTAAAGACAGCAAACATTTGAGTGTAAATACTTGATCAAATCTGACATTTTTACTGAGAACTTGCCGATGGCTTGGAAGGGCACGTCGGTGAAGACGGCGCTGAAGTTGTTGTTGAGGAAGCGTTTGAGATGTTCAGGCTGATGTAGGACAGGCTGGTGTAGATGTAAGCGTTGACAGCCAGAACTACAGCGTACGCCCCGACTGCACCACATGTGATGATGTTACCCTAGCAACAGAAAGAGAATAAAGTAATTAAGTAATTTGATTTCAAAATCTTGAGCGCTCTTGTTTTGGTCTGCATTTTTTATTTCACAGTGACTCAGTTATAAACGTTCAAACACAAAACATAGACATACTGACATGTATTAGATTAATAATAAATCTGTTTCCTGGTATTTATTTGTTTTGAAGTTTAATCCAATTTCAAAATAATTTTCTCTTTTATTCACACTAAAGTTTGCATTATCATGATTATTATATTTTATTACTTTACCCAACACCAAGTCATTCTTAGAACTACCAATAGTTGATGCCAGGGTAAAGAGCGTATATCCCACACATGCTGTGGTAAAGTTTTAAATGTGTCACCTCTCTGGGCCAACGCACGAAGAAGAGCGGGACGATGAACATGATGCAGCAGAACGTCACCCAGAAAACTGCGTCTGAGTTCCTGAACACATCCAGGTCACCTGAGAAAACACACAAATACACTATATATATTTTATATTTAACATTTATGTTAGTTATTGAGAACCTTGAGGAACTTTAAGGCTGTTTAAGAGGTAAACACCAACAAATATGGGTTGAGGGATTACATTTATTATATTTAAAAATGTTGTCTTTTTAATGAGACTGTTATAGAGATTTGGAATGTGTGTGTGTTCCTGTGTGTGTTCCTGTGTGTGTGTTAGAGCCACTTATATTATTTTTAAAATGTTGCTTAGTTTGAGGAGCATCTGACCTACCGATGGGAGTGAAGAGGACGGTGGAGGCGATGAGGAAGCCGAGCATCATTCCCACCACTACGATGCAGGCCATGACTGAACCGAAACGCCACCAGCTCATCACCAGCAGGACCCCCCCCACCACGCCAATAACCGCTGACACGGCGAGACACACTGTGCACAGAGGAAGTTCACATTTTGTGACGTTTCATCTAAGAAAGAGAGCCTTGAAATTGATCGAAGTGGAGAAATAAACTCACTGTCGTAGTCCAGTCCTGTCGTCCTCGTGACCAACACGAAGAAAAAGAACGTCGCAAAGCTGAATCCCATGCAAAACAACTCTGCATGACAGGGAAGAGGGACAGAGTAAAAACATGCAGGAGATTGTAACACAAGCTGAGGAAGCAGTGCAGACATGATGTGTATTCACAAGCTGCTGCATCATATCATATACCATCGTCTCCTCCAGGTCTACAGCCGCTAGCAGCGGGAGTTCACAGTTCAGTTTGGAACAAATACGTTTCTGCATCACATGAGAGGCAGGCCAGTCCCGTTTCTCTTTTTTATTCTAACACTGGCAAAACATTGTTCAGCCTCTAGGGGTCTCTCAATCCTAACAATAGTGACATCTTTAGTTCAAAAGTGGTAAAAACATTGAATAAAGAGTTTAACTTTGAGGATCAGTGTCTCTCCCTGCACGCTAAAATCCAACACCAGATTAAGATATAAGAGTTTAAAAAAAACAAGATTTATGGTGAAAATGTTGCTTCAATCTGGATAAAAAAGTCAGTTTATTACAATTTCTGGCAGACAATGCTGCTGCATGCTCAAAGGGGATCTGACACCATGACAGGAGATAAGAGGAAACAGATACCTACCTTCAATAGTGTCAGAACTGCACCAGAGTCGTTTTTATGTCTCTACGAGGAAGTTTAAGACTTGCAAACATAACCTCTGATCCTACTAATCTATTCCGTTCACCCTAAAGTCAACTGAAAGAGCCGAAAATAGGAGGGAAATAAATCTTAAGCCTAGAGAACGTGCTATTTCAGGCTTATAAATGACCTGATAAACATCATTTATACATTCCTCCATGTTTGTTGGATAAACGAGATACTACACAGACCGAGTTCAGCAAAAATACCCAGATTTAAATTCACTTTGTGTGAGTAAGAGGGGAACTTCTTGTCTCCTGAATATTAATGCTATGCTTAAAAATATAATATGTTTATTGAGATTACACAGAAGTGAATCAAATAACGGGACGTCAAACAACTCACCACACTTGAAGAATCGATGCCCAAAGAAGCAGACGAACAGGCCGGCCATGCCAGCAATGGTGAAGAAAACCTTTGTTGAAATTTTCCCTGTAAAATAAAATGATAATATAAAATCATTAAATGTTCAATGCTGATTCTTATTTATCAATAACAGCGTTCTAAGGCTATTTCTGCTATAAACACACTCATGATCCTAGGTAATAGGCGGTCAAATCATTTCCAGATCAGTATTTGGTTTCAAATGATTGTTTAGTTTCGTAAGTAAGGGTCCCATGACTCAGAAATACAGAAAATAAACTTGTTAGATGCAGTTTGTGTACCACAAGATTATTTCTTTTTGAAAGTCTTTTAAAGAATAAATTAACCTGATTTTCATGATATAATATTCAATGTTTCATGCATAGTGTTATTTAGACTGACAGATCCCATGATTTAAAAATACGGGAATTCATATTGATGGATGCAATTTGCGCTTGTTCCCCATGTAAAAACAATGTAGAATATATTGACCTGATTTGAGGATTTTCACGATATATTTTGTAAATGCAATGGAATAATAGAGCAGTACGTGAGCTCACCGAGTGTCTGACAGCCGTCCAGAGTGGAAACAAAGCTGCAGGCGTAGGTGTGTGCGGGGACGTAGGAGGCGGAGGTGTTCAGCAGAGGGTCTCTGACCACCACGGAGTAGACGACGCCCTGACCGGGGATGGAGGTGAACGCCGCCATGCTCATATCTGATGATAAAAGTGTCATGACCTGCAGAAAGACACGGGATGCTCCTTATTATCGTTATTCTTGAGCGGGTAAATATTGAACAGAACCACTGATGGTGTTCTTGACGCCCTACCAGTCTGCCGTTCTCCATCATGCCCTGACTGTCGGCCACGGCCTGGATGCCGGTGAACAGGCTGCGCTCTGACAGGTCGTTCTCAGGCAGGAAGTACTGGTAGATGTCATACTGAAGCCGCCAGCGTGTGGTGGCTTCTGTGGAAATGTCACAGGGGGTAGGAGTTTCCCCCCTGACGGAAAAAAGCACTGTCATAACAAATCTGATTCCTGTATGCTTAAGGTTTTCTAAAGGGTCTTCCTTAGACTGATTAAAGAGGACATATTATAAACCTTTTTTAGGTTCATAATTGTATTTTGTGCCTTTATTGTGACATGTTTACACACTTTAATGTTCAAAAAGCTCTTTATTATTCTCACACTGCCTGTGCTGCAGCACCTCTTTTCATCCTCTGTCTGAAAATAGAGTCCAGTCTGCTCTGATTGGTTAGCTGGGTGGCTCTGTTGCGGTTTGTCGACCGCTTAGAGATGCATAGCCCCTTAGCCTACCAAGTACAATGTGTTGGAGTGCTAGCCAAAATAAGCATGAGTGTTACAAAGTGATGTCATTATGTTTAGAAAGTAAAGAAAGGAGGCTTTCCATGGAGACTCAGGGATTTAACCCTTTGCAGACCATTTACATGCACACAAAAACGATATAACACACTGCAGGAAAGAGAATACCCCAAAAAAGTAATACAGGGCCTCTTTAAATATGATATAAAGGGAAAGCCTCTTAACTCTGTGAGAAGAAAATATTTCTGAAAACTCACAATATTCTTAGCTTTAATAAAAAAGTTTCTCTTTCATGAATTAAGTCAATGCTATTCATGTTAAAATGTGGTTTAACTAGCACGCTTAAGGCAGGGATGTCGTGTGAAAAACAAGCGGGGGCACACTGAAACTGAAACTTCACTTCCTAGTGTACTTGTGTAATATATTGTTTGCTTGGTAAGTCGGCGTCCCAATGTGTGAAATACAAATGTGTCAGCCGTGTGGGTGTACCGTGTGCCTGCTTCGAACATAAATCTTTTTTAACTTCTCAATATGTGTTTTATTCCTGGTTAAATAAGAGTTTTAAAAAATGGTTGGTGATGTGATTATTATATGCTTGAGATGTTGATCATGTGGACTCCTCGCCTGATATCATAACACATGACACCAGTCAAACACATCAAACAAGTCCAGCTTAAACTGAAGTCAGCAAAGCCATTCCAAACAAATGAAAACTACCTTTGTCCCATTTTATGCAGTTATTTTCCGGTCATTCTCTACCAAACCACAAGACCAGCTGAGATAAAGAACAGCAGAAAGCTTTAATGATACACTGAGAGGATTTTCCAATAAGAGCTGCAACAGGAAATGAAGCAACAATTCCTCTGATTATCTGCTGTTGGTACAAAATACAGACAGACATTCTCCAGAACTGGTAGCTGAAGTGGAGGATGGGAAGCTGTGTGTGTGACAGAGAGACAGCACGAGATCTTCAGTAGATAAACTGTGGGTAGGTCTTTGAAGATGTTGCTGCAGGCTGAAAAGGAAGTTGAGAAAAAGGAGTGGGTTACCTCCCGTATCCTAAGTTGGCTGGTGCAAAGCGTATCTCGGTCTGGTAGAGGTTATAGTGGATGTAGACGTTTGGGTCAATGTCCAGGTTGAATTCCGTGTTACAGGCTCCAGGTACCGGATCTGAAGCAGAACAGATTCAATATTGAAGGCTTTATCGGGCATGTCAGGTCAACAGAAGACCAAAACACTTCTTTTAGTGGCACTCTGCCAGGTCAGGCACATGAGAAACCAGGCTAAATCGATGCCATTCCTTACACAA
This sequence comes from Eleginops maclovinus, assembly GCF_036324505.1. Taxonomy (NCBI): domain Eukaryota; kingdom Metazoa; phylum Chordata; class Actinopteri; order Perciformes; family Eleginopidae; genus Eleginops; species Eleginops maclovinus. Next base: position 9,147,943 of record NC_086365.1, read on the forward strand.
AATCCCCCACAACACAAAGTTTAGCCAGTCTGCATATTCTCAAGACCTAATCAGAACAGGGATTCTGTAGTGGAGGCAAATTGGATTTAGGTATATTTACCCCAGTTTTCTTTATTAGTTTCTTCTTTACTTTTTTATTACTTTGTCTGTGTTTTCAGTTCTGCTCATAAAATGGTATTGCATATTGTATGCACCAAAGGCTGCCGTTTTTTATGATTTTCTAAGATTTATTTACTAGTTTTTAATCATAAGAGAAGCACACTGACATTTCCTTTAATGGCTTATTTATCTCATATAGTGTTTCAGTAGTACCAGAGCCGGAGTACGGCAGGATGACCCCGGTGCCCGCCACAGTGTCTCCATCAGGTGAAGACAGGAACAAGGAGAGGGCCACTTGTCCCGGCAGGAGAGTCGACAGGAGCCCCGAGTCCACTGCTGTCAGAGAGGGACCCAGGTCCGGTATCTGGGGAAAAAGGTCAAATCAACAGTGGGGTCAAAATAAACACGGAGCAAACAAAACAAATGCTAGCAGTTCAGCGAAGCTCGCTAAATGCTAACACTAGCATGGCAACATTGTCACAGTGACAAGGCTAACTGCTACTGGGTTTTTTTTTCTAATTATGGGCAATACTTTGTTTTACATGATGCTGCAATGAAAACATTTCCCAATAATAAAGTATATCTTCTCTTATTTATCTTCTCTTTACTAAACTGTTTACCATGCTCACCATCTTAGCTTAGCATGTAGCATTTAGCCCTTACATTAAAGCACAGCTGAGGTTGATTGGACTTCAGATATTTTGTCAGAAACGATCACATTCTGACCTAATTATTGTATCCCAGATAAAATAAACGGATCGCTAAACAATGCTATAATCCATCCTGAGTATTTCATGACACCCTTTAATCATATTGTTCCCATGACATTTTACTCAAAAACCTCCTCAACAAAGTCCAAACAGCCAGCATTCTACACTCAGCTAACATTGTGACGGACTGATTCTATAATTAATGCTGTGAGACGGTGGAAAACAAAAAGTCAACTAAATGCTTGTGACTGAGGAAATCTAAAAATCATGCTGATGAACTAATGCAAGTCAGTCATTGTTTTCACATGCGGAGCCGGGAGGAAGTTCAAATAAGTCCGTAGGTTCACAGACAGTGAAGTGACGTTCAACAAGATACATGACATGTGTGATTATCCCAGCCTGTCCCACTTCCTAATCGTCTCAGAGCTCATTGTTGACACTCTTTTTGAGTCATTTTTTGTTTGTTTTTTACATTACGCGAGGCGTTTTGGAAACTCTGTAAAGCACTACAGAAATCTGATGTATTATCTTCTTCATCTTCATAAGCATTACAGTGTATTGCAAGTGGTGTCAGAGTTGTGCGCCTGTTCCATGAGATTGTGTAACTAATGACAGCAACTTTTCTAACCTATGAAAGCGTGTTGAGGTCTCTTAGTCGACTGAAACTGCCATTTTTCAACCAATGGATCTGAATGGTGCAAAAGCTCCACTTCTGTATTGAAATATATTGTTTACCAGAAATGTTTGAAATAACTCATTAAGCACAAAATGATGATATAGTGCCAGATAGCAGAGGGCAACAAAATTGCTCTTCACATATTATTCTGTCAGCATAAGCTGATTTACTGTGTGACACTGAAGGGCTGTGTGTGCCGAACTTCCACTCCAGCTGCTCAGACAATAACTCCATTGTATGACACACACGTCGTGACATTGTTGACAGTCAGAGCTGGAGTAAGTAGAGATAATGCTTTCTTTGCTGTTTTTAACGTAATTTCTCTAAATCCCCACTGAGGTAGAGCAAATATAATCATAGGCTGGGCTCTGTACCAAACGTCAAGGGAAAAAATAAATTGCTTCAAGTAGTGAAAAATGCTTTAATAGCAAATTTAAAAAGCTAATGAGTTAATCTCATCAGTGTCAGGGGGCCAATAACCATGCTTTACTGAGATATGTTAATTCTGCTGGTTGGCTGTCTAACGTCACACGTACGCCCAATGATGTGTGTGTGTGTGTGTGTGTGTGTGTGTGTGTGTGTGTGTGTGTGTGTGTGTGTGTGTGTGTGTGTGTGTGTGTGTGTGTGTGTGTGTGTGTGTGACGTTTTTTGAGGATTGATTTGAGTGTGCATGTAAAGCAGCTTAAAAAAAGAAAAAATCTTGAAGTTGACATTGAATTTGTTATGACCGAGGTTTTTCTCTCAGTTGTTGTCAGAGTCTTGATGTTGGACGTTTGTTTTCTGAGAGACTTTATGTTTGTTTTTTTGGTCTGGTTTTGCCTGGCCCAGCTCTGTGAATTCGGGGACTTTAATAAAGGACTTTGATATAAAAAAAATGTCTTCTGCATTTGTGTCCTACGTAATCTGCTCTCCAGCCTTGACAGAATTATAGATATGTGTAATGTTCAGCAACTGGTATTGAGGTCAGCAACTTGAACCGGTGACCTTCCGTTTCCCAAGACAGGTCCCTACAGACGTCACCACCACCGCCATAATGTTGTGTGGAGCTAATTTAATTACACTACTACTGCAACATATCTTAACATATAGTTATATACCATAGTGTATGTATTCATTTATTCATATTTTGTATCAGTTTATAATCCTAATCAGTAAAGTAACTAGTAACTAAATTTGTCAACTAAACACAGTGGAGTAAAAAGTGCAATATAGCCTTCCAAAGTGTAGTGGAGTAGAAGTATAAAGTAGCATAAAATAGAAAGAACAAGAACCACAAAATCATACTTAAGTACAGCACTGGAGTTAATCTATTTAGTAATCTGCAGAAAGAGAAATGGACAGCAATAACCATAGTTGCTGACAAATAACAACAACCCTAAAAAAAGGATCTTGTGGTTGACCAGTTGCAGAGAGTAATAGAGATAGCAACAAAGGGGAAAAGGAAATGATTGATTGATAACAACTCAGAGTGTCATTAAACACTCTCTACTCTTTCACTGTGTTTATTTCCATTGCAGATGTTGTTGTTTTATGGTCACCTCTTGCAAATTTTGACCGTTTTTTCCTTCCACAGTGATTTGTTTTCCACCCTCTCTTGTTTTCTTCTGTTTCCATCAGCAGCGTGGATTCAAAGTCCCCTGAGACTTCTGGGACTGACGCCAGGACGTTTTTCCTCTCAGGCCGGCCTGTCTGCCACTCATGACCGGTGGACTGTACGTCAGCTGACTGCCCCTCTCCCGGTAGGCCAGACGACTTTGCTCACAAAGCCTCATTCATTAATCAGGGCTGGAGCTCCCTCCCTGCTCATACAGTAAGAGTGAGTAAACACTTAATTCCACAGTTTAGATCATTGGTTACTGCTGCTTCTGATAGAGTCACTTGAGTCACGAATAACTCAAAAAAAATGGGCATTTGATTTGCTGATTCAACAGAAATGTGCACGTCTTAACATCACTGAGCTTTCATCGTGCTTACATCCTCAGGAGGCGGTTTCAGAGCCGTGTCATGCTCGCTACACGCTCTGTACCATGAAGAACATGGAGCAATCCATCAGAGCTCCCAGGAATAACAGCTGTGATAAATGCTTGGCTAATAATAACACATGAACCATGAATCGCCTCATATTTCAACAAAACTTTATCCGTCAACTTCAGTTTAAGAAAGCTTAAAACAAGTGTATGTGTCTTGCAGTAGAATAGCATTTCATTAATTGGCCAAATACAAAAAAAAAAGCCTAAACATAAATTGTATTACAAATAATACCAAATATATTCACGAGGAAAGTAGAAGATGTGTAATGAGATTGGAAATTTCTAACAGCTTTAGTCCAAAGCTGACCAGCTTCACTTTACGTTCTTCTGTAGCAGTCTTTTACATGTTTTCAATATATGAACATGATTTGATTTTACTAATCCGACAGAAAAGACAATCGGCAACTATTAGATAATATTTATAGTGATTTTTAATGCCAAAAATGCAGTTTTCAGGCTCTCAAATGTGGAGATGTCCTGCTTTTCTCAGTTTTACATTAAATTCAACAGAATATGTTTGGCTTTTGGACTCAAGTCTTGGAATTTGGGATGCAGCGTGTAAAGACTTTGCTTGAACCGGTGCACTAGAGCAAGCACCAGATAAAAGACCAGTTTTTCTGTTATCAGTATTTCATGACTATATTCAGCTTTTTCACTAATTATATCATAGGAGAGATACTTTCTGTTGCATCGTCTCAACAGTGAGTTCATGATATTGTTCTCAGCATTGTGTCCTGACCAGATAAACGTGGGGAAATGTCTGTGAGCACTTTCTCACCCTGGTGTAGGAGAGTGTTACGTTGCGGTGCTGCGTGTGGAACTGCAGAGTGATGAAGGCCACCTCCGCGGGGATCCTGGACACCACGGCCTGCACCGTCTCGTTCTGGGAGACGCTCACGTTCTGGAAGGTTCCTGGCAGGAAGATCACACGGTCTGCAGCAGAGAAGATGGACTGGTCAATCACATGATGTTATGTCATCTGATGAATGCTGTGTGCCGCTTATGAATCACTCCCCAATAAATCAAACATTAATAAATAATCAACTATTAAATGAATTTGCTGTGGAACAACATGATTTGTTTGAATGATCACAACAACAATCTACCAATGAGATCAGAGAACGCATTAAAAACTCATTTATAGGAAGGAGATTTACAGTAACTTTTAAACTGACAACACTATTCTTAAAGATCGATTGCTAGAAAACATCACAGTTCTCTAAAGCATCTTATCAGAAGTCAGAGAGATATTTTCCCACAGCAATCATTTGGTCCTATCTGAACACTCCACTGCCATACTGAACTTTCCACAGTTTTTATCTGCTTCACATTTCTCTTAAATTGATTGGACTGGGCATCAAAGTCAGAGAAAGTGTTTGCTGATAGCTGCTTTTAAATGCTTGTTTTTTTAATTTGCAACATGCACAGCCCTTGCATGACTTGTGTTTTTCTTTGGAAATAGCTCAAAACTAGTTTTTCCGTTGAACTTCTAAAAGATTTACACATTACTCGTGCTTTATGAAGAGTTCTGCACAAAGCTGCATATTATTACCCTGTAATAAGTGCAATCCTTTGTATGCTGTTATTGTACGAGTATAATTGCTGCTATGTTTCATACGGAGAGGAGGAATGTCAGGTAAGAGCCTCAGAGCTCTGCCGATTAGCTGCAGCCTTCTCATCTCTGAGCATTTGCAGGGCACGCTCCTGATTTTTCTGACATGTGAGCAAGAGGAAAAATGTGAGGTCTTGACTTTGGCAGAAACCAAAAGAGGATATTGAGTGGTAAAAACATTATTGTACTGTAAATAAAAGTAAGAAATATATTACATATATCCACTATCCAGCTACTGTGTGATGTTGACTGCAAAAACACAGCTGAAACATGAAAATTAGGAGCAGAAACTCTGAATAATTATACAATGTTAACATTTTAACCCTGGCATAAATCAGTGGTTACTTCAGGGTGAAAGCTGTGAACTCTAAAGTCTTTCACCAACAAGTGTGTTTGTTACTTCATCTCAACTTGCTGCTGCTGGCATACTTCGGTCATCTATCAAAGTGATTACTTAACTCAGAGTAAATACTATAAATTCACTTGGTTTTAATACTTAATTCTACAACATTTGTTTGGATTCAAAGGTCTGAACGGTTCAACAGTGTTCGCTGGACTTTGATTTTTCTATTTAACTTTTACCAGATCTGAACCGACTGTTGTTACACTTTAAAACAGTAGTGAAATATGAATTAAAAACCATGATATTATGTTGAATATTAACATTTATAGTTAGAATAACTGTATAATCAGCCCACCGCATCTTCAGACACGAATACACCTCCTGTTAAATAAACTTGTTTACTCAAAAAACAGAATGAAACTGACTATATGAGGTCTGAGAAATATGGACTGGACTTAAAAAAACATTTTAACCAGAGTTTGTTTGTGAGATATGGGATTTAGCTGCTAGATAATATAGCTTAAGCTACACAACAATAACAAGTTGAGCAGGGTGACGCTTCAGTGATTTACGTACAGAGAGAAATGAATCGCAGAAGTACCATGTTTATGTGAATAGCCACTTGGTTGTAGAACATTGGAAAGACAACAATTCTGCTAAAAAACGAAAGCAGTGCAAATGACTGTAACTCACTCTCCATCTGAGCTTGAACTTCGCAGAGCAGCAGCACCAGCAGCAGCAGCGGGCACCAAATCCAAAGAGACATTTTCCTCTGCTTCAAACAAAGCTTTTTTTTTATCTGCATCTCAGTAAAACCATGGGTAACATCTCAGTTTCCTGTGTTTGGGTAGAAGAAATCCCTGCAGAGGCGACATGCTTCACAGAGAGAGAGCCAGTACAGAGGTTTACCGAGTCGACCGTTTGTCTTCTCCCTCTGCCACCGCCGCTCTGACAGCTGCACTAGACTTCCGCGAGAATCTCGCTGTTGGTCCCGCGATAGCTCCCCTCCCTCTCCACACCTTATTTGCTCCGTGCGGATTTAAGCGGGGTCGGTGACACACAGACAAATGTGATTTAATTTATAAAAAGCCCATTGGTGCGCAAAGTACTCAGATGTTTCACTTACAATATTCTGTGTAAACCTTTTTTAAATGTGTGGTACTGGACTATATAAATACACTTTGAAGTAACAGTCCTGTATTAAAAATGTAGCTCTTGAGTAAAAGTGCATACGTGTCTGCATCAGAATGTTCTGCAAGTAATAACAGTATTTATTCTGCACAACTGAAATTTCAGAAAATGATATGTTGTGTAAGGCTGTAACTGGTTGGAGTTTTTGAAAAGTTTTTCTGAAAAGTTTTAAATTTCAAATTGTTCCGGTTACAGGAATATTGTACAACCACTGAACTAAACTCTACTGGCATGTTGTAGGTCTGCCACAAAAGCAGGAGGTGGATGTTACAGCAGATCCTGTTGTTGGATAATGTTCGTATTTCTCCTTTTAAGCTGCTGATGAAATCATGTTACAACAAGAAGGTCAAAAGTCAGAAGTTGAGTCCCTGCACAAGCGACCACACAGTACCAAAAACATGGGTTTTTTTTCATTTGAAAGTAAACTGAAATCAATATCAGTGGAGACAATTTCATGTTGACAGATTTATTTGAACTCAAGCCCTTCTTTTACCCATTCACGCATTAAAATATTTCAGACATTACCGACTCATGCATGCTGGCAAAATTAGCAAACAAAACAAAAGTACCAACAAAAAACGAGGATGATGTGTTCACACTACATGTGTCTGAGTCACCAGACGAAGATGCAGCTCTGCAGCATCACACTGTGAAGGCTCCAGGAGAAGGGATAAGATCTTCTGACTGACTATCTGTATAGGGAAAGATGAAGTGGTATGTGTGTGTTCGTATGAGGCAGCAGCAAGGGGGGGGGGGGGGGGGGGTCACCGTGGGCTCTCTAACTCTTTCTCATGCTGATATCAGCGCTGGTCAGCAGCGGCGACAGTGACGTGCTCTCTGATACGTCTTCTCTCTTCAGAACCAGGAAAGCCTCTCGACTGATTCCCAGCAGCTCTCGCAGTCCACTGTTCTCCAGCTAACAAAAACAAAGCCATACATTCAGATGGGACACAATAAACACTTGTACTGCCTATAACTAGTGATGTGTAGCTTGCTTTTCATTTAGTGCGGCATCAGGAACAGGGTCTGAAATCACGTTCGGGGCTCCAAATCAATCATATCACCACATATACCATCAGTCCTAAACATATCCAAAACTACTTCTAATTCTCTGTAGCTCACTCGAAAAAACCCCATCCTTCGCCTGCCAGTTTTGCCCTTAGGAAGCTGGAAATTTGGCAAGAAATTCAAGTGTTTGAGGGGTTTTGTGAGTAAATGCATTAACGCATGGCTCCATGCATAAACGTGCTTGAGGCTATTGCCAATTTGTGCAATTACATAACCATCAGGGTCACAGTCTGCGTCCACAACGGGCTTATTAAACTGAATGAAACATTTAGGTATAGAATGAGATACAGGATTTTTGAGTATCCACAGTCAATGCTTCTGTTGCTTTCAAATTCACAACGTAACATCGTGGAAGGGGTTCTTAGAATATGCAGGGATTTAACTGCCACAAGATTTTATGTATATCCAGAGTGAGGGGGATTCTTTCATTTTAACCAGTGCTGTCTGTTGATGATTTTGGCCATAGTTCTTTCACTACTACCTACTTAGCATTGTGTATTGTGTTACTCTGAATAGACTAGATTTTTCTCAAATGTCATGTGTCATGTTAATTAGCCAGAACAAACATGTGTCTATCAAAGTGCTTAGAATTTTTCTCAACTTTTGTGTAAAGTGCTTGTGGACAACAGTTGGAAGTGCATGTAGAAGTAGGGAGGGAAATATTTTCTTACCTCAAGCTGTTTAATCCTTTCCTCGTCTTCACATATTCGCCCTTCGTCCACCTCTATTGCCTTCCTCATCACAGAGGCCATCTCATTGATCTTGTCTATGTGTGCCTGCATTTCCTACAACAATACACATTTTTTTTTAGAAACACTGGTTTTATCACTGGAACATGTGCATGCGCTTTAAGAAGAATGCAGTTTCAATATGCTAGAAATAAACTATTATCATAGTTTTAAGTCCGAGAAAAAGGTGTCATGTGTATTATGTAATATTCCCCAAATGAGCAGGCACTTCAAAGAACAAGTGGGCCCCCCTGACCGTAGTGTGCTGCTCCTTCAGCTGTGTCACGATGGCCGGGTCGTCCCTCTTGCTAGCCATGAGGAGCCTGAACACCTGCTCCCTGTATTTGGTCATGATGAGCTCTAGCGCAGACTGGTGTTCCTCTAACGACGTCCGTAGCTCTGAGGGAAGAGTGAACATGGGTTGGTTGTAAGAGCACACACTGCAGGAAAATCTGTAATCTTCATCTACTCCAAAAATTGCAAGATGGAATAAGAAAATGCATACTCCATTAATTTTGTGTTCCTCAAAACCGATCACAAAGGAGCCGTCCCAAAAGCAGTATTACAAATGAACTGCGTACCTTTGTTTTCCTGCTGGAGATCTCTGATCTGGCGGTTTTCCTGTTGGATTCCCAGGACTAGACTAGAACGAGGACGATGTCGGGCCACTTGGTTCAACGAGTCGATCTCCTCCTGGTACTGCGAACAAAAAAACCCACTCTTATTAAACAACTGTATGTTTTCAGCCTAAAAATGTTCCAAAAAATGGTGAGGCTTTTGAAATTAAAACTTTAGAAACTGTCGTCAAAGTGATTTGCCACTGTTTTATACATCAGTATTTTAATGTTTACAGTTTTTTTCAAGTGTTTTTTTTTTTGTTGAATCATATTTAAGAATGTATACATTCAGCGACACCATACCTGTTGCATGGCCTCCACTCGCTTGTTGAGCGATGTTGTCTGTTCGATTAACATCTCTGCAGCGTTGTCGTGGTTACGAAGCCTCTCCACTAATGATTTGGCATCTGACAGAACCTTCTCTAAGGTACAGTTCATGCCTGAGAAAAAAAAAAGTCATTATAAATGTGAAGATTTAACTATTCACCTTGCCAACACTGCATGTTTGTGATCTATAATTGGGTTGTAAAAGCAAGGCTAATGTTTTCCTGTCTCATTTAATGCCTTTACTGAGTTGGTTCAAAGTTCTTGCATGTAAATATATCTTGATCTGTAATTCATCTTGTCTTTTATCTTACTAAATTGAACCAGGTAAAACACTTAAGGACTCATAAAGCTTTCTACATCACTTAATGATCTCAAGGTTAGATTCATACCTCCCTACGTGTACACCTTTAGATTGTGAGATTATTCCCACGTTTAGTCACTAAAGTGAATACAACTAACATGAATTACATGGAACAATGTCCAGAATAAAGTACAAACACATGACCTCAGAGAAACTAACCAATAACACCATTCATGTAGCAGTTAGCTCGATGCTAAACCTACACTTCTCGTAACATCTTGGATGACAGCTGCTGTCAGCTAATTAGCTTAAGCTAACATATCCTTCTTGTAAGGGGTTATATTTAGTAAGTGGTAGTACGGTATACTTATATTTGCAGTAGCAAACAGAATGGTTGAGTTAACTAGCTAGGTGTAACATAATATTACCGGCAGCTAACTTCTTAGGTGACTTACTATCCACACTCATAATGAAAATCCACTCCAGGTTCATTTTACAAACATGTTACTCTTGCTGGTAGACTCTGCTCGACTAGCATTACTGACAGTTCCTTTAAAAGTTACAATATGAATAAAAGAAGACCTTCTCCTACCTGGAGAATTCAAAGTGCAAGACATTGTAGTTTAGCTTATCCGTTACTTCCTGTTGATGTTTAGTAGCTAATACTAGCTACAGGATAACATGAGTTCCCATCAAGGAACTACATGTAACGTGAGTGGTTCTGATGCAGCATCAACACATGGATTTGACAGCAGACATCCACGTGTTTAAACACTTTACTTGTTTGTTGTAAATTCCGTCTCGAGATAGTTAAGGTGGCTACAGCTATCTGAACGATAAAGCTTCCGAAGTATCGTCCAAATCCCGCGATGTTTGTTTTTATATCACGGACATTCTCGCGATATTATTTGTAAAAATACAGAAAACATGGCGGACAGGCTAACACAACTACAAGACGCTGTCAATTCGGTAAGACACATTTGCTTGTTTTAAACTACAAGTTAATCGTATTCACTTTATTTTGAATGGTTTTATTATCTGAAGAAGGTAATTGGTGAGTCTACTAGCCCTACTGTTCTGTGTAACCCGTTAATATCGCTACATCAATGTGAGCTGACGACCAAGGCCTGTAACGTTAACCAACAACTTGTTCAACTTCAGGTTAATGCACACAGCCTAAATTAGTGTAAAAACATTGAAGCCGACTAAGAGATTCATTGTTACTTAGTAGCTAATAAGGGGGCAGAATATATACTAAATATTACGCATCATGTGTGTGTATATATAGCAATGTAGCTCCATGATTGAATGAATGTGCAATCTTGATGTTTTTGTGTCTGCAGCTTGCAGATCAGTTTTGCAATGCCATCGGCGTCCTGCAGCAGTGTGCTCCTCCTGCCTCCTTCAATAACATCCAGACGGCTATCAACAAAGACCAGCCAGCAAACCCCACCGAAGGTCCATTTTTCATGTCACATATCTCTGTCTTTTCTCCTTTAGGATTTCTACCTTCTCAACACGTTCATGATTACGTTATTGATGCACCAATCGAATATTATCATAATAAAATACATGGGGTACAGGGAGATGGGACTAATGCATAATATACTACTACCTCCTTTACCTTCACCTAATATTTTCAGTGTTTTCTTTTACTGAAGATTTACAGGCAGGGATTTCAATTAGCAACTACCCCCTGCCGAATACAGGTTAGCTGTGGCAGGTAAAACGTGCCACCATGGAACACATTTTTTCCTATTATTAGGAAATACTTATTTTTATTAAACAATTCCTTGATTACAACTAGTCAGGGAAATGTTACATCACCTGCTTAAAGTATAGAGAAACATAATTTGTTCAACATTAGGATGACATTTCTTTTTAATCCTCATCCAGAATATGCACAGCTATTTGCAGCCCTGATCGCCAGAACAGCCAAAGATGTGGATGTACTCATCGACTCTCTTCCCAGTGAGGAGTCCACTGCAGCTCTGCAGGTCTGTACAATAAGTTACATCTCTCAGATACACACATCCTGCATTTCACTTACAAATTCCATGGTAAACGCATACAAAAAAACGCAGTTAGTATTTCATGCTTCCTGTCAGCAGAGGGAGCCAGATGAATGCTTGTACACATGCCTGTCTGTCTGCTCTTCAGACAAATGATTAAAATCTGTTTTTCTGCCGCTCTTTTCTGGAGGATTATGGTATACTTTTGTATAAGCACATACACGCTAATACGTTTACTGTGTTCTGTATATTGATACATTTATCTTATGAACATATTGCAAAACTTTCAAAATAGATATATAAACTATAGATTAAGGTTTGCTCCTTTAAAGACATTTTAAGAACTCTTAAAAAACAGTATTGCCATTGTGGTGACTTGGAATAACTCTGGAAATCAGATGCAACAACTTATCAGAAGAATATTTGATATGTTTTCTAGGATGAGTGAGTTATTTTTATGACCTGCCTTGTTTTCTTCTCAATGGAAATAGAGAAGAAAGGTTGCCACTATTTCTGTGTTGTTCCACTTCCTGAAAATAGAAGGCTATATTATGCAATATTATAAATAGTATTCCGCTGGGGATGACTTCCAGTATTCTTAAGCACCGATCTTTTACACTACATCCAAAGTAACACCAGTGGGAGGGTTCAACAAGTGAAATCCAAATCAGTTTACATGGGTTTTGTTTAAGTTAATTCCTAGTATCACTAAAAAGATAAGATTTAGCTGAATGCAACATTCTCCAACAACAAACTCCGACAACAATACATTTTCAAAATCTTTGTAATAATGACTCCTTAGGTATTTTTAAAAAATGCAGCCAAGTCCCCCATGAATTAAAAAAAAAACACAAGGAAACTAAAAGTAGAAGGTAATAACAACATAAATGTCAAAATTATGCAATATAAACTGAACTGAAAACTATAACTCTTAAAGTATACACAGGTGGTGCCTGGTAATATTTTGCACATGGCTAGTGCAAGTTTCATTACAGTTGTACTGAATGTGCCCTCTATCAGGCGGCCAGTCTGCGGCAGCTGGAGGAAGAGAACCATGATGCAGCTGCCCGTCTGGAGGAGGTAGTGTACCGCGGTGACATGCTGCTGGAGAAGATCCAGAGCGCCCTGGCTGATATCGCCCAGTCTCAGCTCCGCACCCGCAACGGAGCACCCCACCAGCCCTCCCCGGCCGAATCCTGACCCGAACAGTTCAACTGGACAATTATCAGTATTTTTACCCTCACCTGCAAACCTTTAAAAAAAACCTCCAAAATATGCTGAATGTGCCTGTAAAGGTAATTTCGGTGCTTATTTGAGATGATATTGTCCCACAGCAGCCCCCAGTCTCAAGGCAAACACATGTTGAAAAAGTGTTTACATATATGGACATTACTGCTGATGCCAAGATACTTGTGTATGGTCCAAATGGTCACCATGTCATGTTTTTTTATGTTGTACATTGGTTAAGTCTGTTTTGTGTAGATATTTATGAATGAAATGATATTGTTATTTTGGAGTATCTATACTGCAAAACCTGGACACTTTGCAACTAACAAATCCTCTAAGCTCACTGTAAATCTGAAGTGTTGTTTTTTTTAATAAAGCTTGGACAAACATTTTCAGATTTAATTTGACAGATTTCTAGTTTGCCAGAATTTTGTTGCATATGTTCTTAAAAACCAAAAGAATAAGCATTTTCATCTCCAGAATAGAAACGATTTTGATTATTGCAGTTAATGCCCATGAGTGAGCTTTATTTAAGAAACAAAAGTATAGTTCATATCTAAATTCATGCTTTATAGTCCCTGTCAGTCCTTAATCGTAAACTGTGGTGTGCTGAAGGTATGTAATTTTGTACCTTTTGTGTAATAGCACCACACGTTTGAGCTTTAACTTGCTCGTGCTGCACTGTTAGAACCTTTCCACAAAGTCAAAACATTTTAGAGGAACTTATGTCTGGTCTAAGTCTATTTCAGAACATTTCATAAGTTAGTAAAAATACATGGGGGGGGTGGACAACTATGGGACTTGGTCTTGGGACCGAAGGGTCGCCGGTTCACGTCCCGATCGGACCAAAAAAAAAAAAAAATGGAGTGAGCTGGTACCTTGAGAGGTGCCAGTTCTCCTCCTAGGCCACTGCCGAGGTGCCCTTGAGCAAGGTACCTAACCTCTATCTGCTCCCTTGGCGCCGGGTACCTGGCTGCCTCTGCTCTGCCACCTCTCCTCTGCATGTGGTTGTGTGTGCATGTATTTCCTCTGTGTGTCTAATGTGTGTCAACACAACAGAGTAGAGAAAGCAATTTCCCTGTAAGGGATTAATAAAGTATGTCTTCTTCTTCTTCTTCCTCTTCTTCTTCTTCCCCTTCTTCTTCTTCTTCTTCTTCTTCTTCTTCTTCTAGATGCTGAGGACTTTACTGGGGAATAGGGCTGCAGAAAACAATTCAAGATTCAGTATGAGAAGTCAGAATTCATTCTCTGGATTAATTTCAGGCTGAACTTTTTAAAGCTTAGGCTGCAGGCCAGAAAGTTTATAGCCCAAATCTAAATATAGGTGTTGTGAAGCAGCTCAATGGGCCTCACTGATGTGAGAAAAATAAAAACAGCCTTGTCTGCTGGACACCACACCCTGACGTGTTAACAGGGTGCACCTCTGTGCATGATGTTATCGTGGCTCACAGTAAAAACACTCAACCCATCCAAAAAAGGAGAATTATGACAATTAACAGACAGTTGTGTTTTGTCAGCGCAAGCTTGTTTGTGGTGTTACAATCGTGTTATTTTCTGTTTTCAGTTCTGTTTAGGATTTCATTAGGTGTATTGAATGCATTTCTAAACATCCTTGCTGCGTTGATTGGAGGAAACAAGTCTATAGCTGTGGCTATCAGTGGCACACATTATTTTTTTATCATATCATCTTCTCCTGTATTGTCAGAAGGTATATTATAAAATATTTGGTTTAGATTATAGCCTTATATGTGTGTATTTGTGATTTATTGTGTCTTTTAATATGTATTTTTTATCAAAAAACTGTAAATTTAGTTTTGATCACAATGTGACCTTTTATTGACCTTAGTTGCCCTCTTGTAGTTCCTATTTTTGTGTGAAAGAACTGATTGGTATTTGACAGTATTGTTTTTGTGATATGATACTCACACAGTATTGTTTTAATATAATGTTTTACTAAGGGTTTGCACTAAGCATAATGAATAAAATGAACTACTGAGGCTACAGTCCAGTCTTTCGTAGATGCATGCACATTTTTGCTAGCCAAATGAAAGCATCCCTTGCGGGTCGGTTTAGATCTTCTCATTGGTTGATACACATGTCACTTTCATGTATACAACACACTGATTGGCTACTGTGAACCACGTTTCTGTTTCTTCATTCGTGATAGGTTCTTTCCAACGTCAATCAAATGCCTGCGTATGCCGTTGCGTGCCCAGAACGTCTGATGGATGAGACCAACGGTCCCAGGAAGCAGGGCTGCTTATATCTTATTTTGTAACGATAAAAACAGGGAATGCGCTGAATTTGGAGGTCAGCGGGAACAATAATGAAGTAAAATAATGTAAAGAATTATGTCAGGTTAGCTTGCTGTCAACGTCAGGATGTCTGTTATGATGTGGCGTTGATTTCGGCGTTGTTTACTGTGCTGGGAGTTCCTCGGAGGGATAACTGGAGCCTAATATTAGGCAGAAAAATACACATTATATTTCTCATATATCGAGGGGTGGCGGCCAGCCAATAGTTAACTCTGGAGCAGGAAACGGAGGTAAGTCAAAGCATTTCCCTGCTATCTATATGTATGCTGTATAAAATATAGCGGACAAATAGCTAGCTAACGCATCACAGCAACAAAATAACGTATTGGTGTATGATCCATGAATATGATCTCGTATTGTAAATAGTATGCTATGTCGAGTGTGTAGGGAGCAGTTACAACGTTACATGTAAAGCTCTAGTTAAAATCAGTGGTGTGATGAAACGAAGTATATTTACTCAAGTACTGTACTTGAGTAAATATACAGTATAGTAAAAAATGGAGGTACTTGTACTTGAGTATTTTAAAAATGAAGCTACTTTTTACTTGACTCCAATTGAACGTAAATGCAACAATAAGTCTTATAGAATAATTCAAACATATCTGGTGCTTAAAATGGCTATTTTTAATAGTACTTTTACTTAATTTAATCCTTTTTTACTTTTAATAAGTACAATTTTGAATGCAGGACTTTTACTTTTTTGTAGTACTGCTATTTTTACTCCTTGGTTAAAATACATTTTACAGTAGCTTACTTTCATAATATGCTAATATAGTGCATAATACTCAAATGATATTCATGTTAGCATAGTGCCTAAAAAAAACATTATTTTAATGCCCCAATATCATCTGGGAATCCTCTGAAACTACAATACATGTTATTTACTATGTTTTGTTCTGTAATTGTGTAATTGTAAAATATGTTAAAGTATTTATTTTACACTTAAACTATTTGTTTAGTCTATGTGTAACCTGTGAGTTGTGGCCACTTTTTTTAAACCATCCCATTTTTAGCTTTTTTCTCGATTATACTTTGTTATAATTTGCATCAAAGGTACATTCACAATTCATCATTTATTTGACCAAAAGTTTGAAGTAGCTTTAGTTAAACAAACTGGATTCCTCTCTTGGGTAGCTTAGCTGTACTTCAACTTCCTCCAGTGTAAAGTCATTGGTAGCTTACAAAGCTTTTAAGTAGCTTCCAAAACAGTGCAGCAGGACAGCCAGTTTGGCAGACAGTAGGGTTGGACAGTGTGTGTGTGTGTGGGGGGGGGGGGGGGGGGGGGGGGCATTTCTTTCCAAATCTGCAGTATATATCAGCCAACTACTGGATAAACACACATATATGACATATAAGGTGATGCTGCATAATGAATTTATTTGTGTGTGTGTGTGTGTGTGTGTGTGTGTGTGTGTGTGTGTGTGTGTGTGTGTGTGTGTGTGTGTGTTAGTGTTAGTGTGAGCCCCATTTCTCTCTCTCTGGTGTCATGACTGAGCCCTTTCATTCAGAGCGGGGCTAGGTTTCCTGTCCACCCACTTACTGTACTTGAAGGGTGGAGTGTGTTTGTGTGTTTCCATACGACACACAATTTTACACAGTTCAGTTAGATGAAGAAACACTATTTACACTATAAGCTTTTTATGAACTCTATTTGGAGATAACCGTTTTGGCAGGGTGTCCACACTTTAGGCTGCATGCTTATTGTGCACTTCTTTTAATAATGTCTTCCTTATAGTAGCCTGAGTGGTGTTGTTTGTTTAGCTATAGGGGAGGATCTGTGTCACCTTCAGTCAAACTGACTCCCTTAAGGCTAAAGGCATTTCCCACTTAGGTTGGGAAACAAGCAAACACCATCCAGGGCTTCAAATGTGCACACTAGTTCTTGATAAAATTGCTAGACATCAGAATGAGGGATTTTATAAAAATGATGTTGTAGGCATTGCTGAAATGACCTTGCGAGAGGTTTCATTCCCGAATATAAGTGGTTATTCAGATTGAATATCCTTTTACTCTCATTAGATCTGCACAGGGAACATTCAGTGATCGAACATTATTAACAAAGCTCTAATCAATGAAAAAAAATAAGTAATGGGCTGACTAAGTGACTGAAAGGTAGGCCTAAGTATTATGCCCTTTGAAATATCACTCCATGAAAAGAGAGTACAGTAAGTGATGGTGGATTTGGACAACCGTAAAAGATTCTAGGAAATTGAGTCCCAAAATGAGCCCTAAATAAAGTTATTGGCTTAATGTGATTTTGCTAGTCAAAATTAGAGCATTATTTGAGTTTGATCATTCTTGGTTTCAATGAGAACACTCTCCTCTCTCCAAAAAGTTGTTGTGGTACCTACAATGTGCAAGCTATCTTTGAGTAACATACTAGACCTGTCACGATAAGTCAACTGATCATCAGGTCGACCTGCAGAAAAATAATACCAAACCATTTTGATTATCAGTATCATAATAATTGTATTTTTTTATGCAAAAGTGACTGAAAGTGCTGTTTTCAGCCTCTCCAATGTTGAGATTTGCTTTTTTTCTAATTATTTTATGATATTAAAGTGAATATCATTGAGATTTGGACTGACAAAGCAAAAAAATGACCTTTGTGTTTGAGAAACTGGGTTTTACATTTGCATTTATAGACATACTCAGTGTATAAATCAATGCATTTTAGTTGCGGCACAATATGTAAAGGAACATAATTGATGTGTATCGTCTCAGAAAAGTGACATCACATGAGGCTTACATGGTGTATTTGACACAAAGACTGAATAAACACTACTTAAACATTGTCTTTTTTTGGTTCGTCCTCACTGGTGTCCCCATTTACACCGAGCTTCCTAGTGTTGCGCTCAGGTACATCTGCATACGTCTTTGTGACTCAGAACGGGTATTTGCCCGTGTCCTTGTTTTTCACTTAAACCTTCCTACTTGCAGCAGTGATTCATAGATTTTTCTCAGAAGTCCGGAAGTCTGTTGTTGTTGCAGGATTGTTGGGCCGGTGACCAGACGAAACATGGCTGCTATCTCTGAGCTGCAGGGCTGTTTAATCTCCATGAGAGCTAATCAGGCCCATTCATACTGACTGATGGCGTACAGTGACACATACTCCCTCTTCCTGTTCCAACCCATACTCTAATATATAATGAAATATACTCATGTTTTGTTCATTTATAAAGTAGAATATTAAACGTTCTGTCCTAGTGCTTACTTTTTGAAGTCCCTGTGACTGTTTGTGTGTGTTAATTCCTAATAGATTCACAAACTCAGGCATTGATAAGTGCCGTTCTGCTGTGATGCAAATGAATGGTGGGCCTCCTCAGGTGACTTCAGTTTGTAAAGATCTGTGGAGATGTCACTGATTAGTTCCTGGAATGAAAGCCTGCAGACCACGAGGCGTCCAGCATATGCCCCCGTGCCTGTTCTGATCTGGGGTCACAATATTTCAGTACCAGGGAGCAGAGGTGTACTCTTAGAAATGCAAAAATGGATACACGCGGTTATCTTGCACACTGAAGCGAGAAAGTAAAGCACTGGAGGATTGTTCTTGAGTCTTAGAGACTTCATTAACATTATAGTTCAAGAGGCACTCAATCGATTTATCATACAAGGAACTACTTAGCCTGTCAAATCTGTTTTAACACTTTTTAAAACCTAAAAAAACAGCTACTAGAGGGTATAGTGAAACACGCTTTTTATATGAAGTATAGTAAGAGAAGTAGTCAGGATCTTGGAGCATAAATGATAATAAAAGTCTGAATATCTACTTTGATTTCACCATGGCTTGTCCGTTCTTGGGTACTCCTTTTAACAAGACCTTTTGACACGAACGATAGGACAGTAACACATGCTCAAAGTCCTCCAGGGTAAATGTTGCTCTGGTAGGTTAAAATATTTCGTAAAAGGACTGAATTAATGTTAAAACAGGGACTGGACTGATGTTGTTTCCTTCTTGTGTCTTACAGGAGAGTGTGGCCATGACAGGAGAGACTGCAGCCACCCTTCCCATGAGCAACCACACCCGAGAGAGGGTGACTGTGGCCAAGCTGACCCTGGAGAACTTCTACAGCACCCTGCTCACCCAGCACGAGGAGCGGGAGATGAGGTGACACTGCTGCCACACAGAGCACCACACACACTCTACCTCTGACATTAATTGTTAGCTCCAACCTGGCTTGTACAATCTTTTCCATAGTTCCTGAGCCCCTAACCTCAGTTCCTCTGAGCGTGTAAATGTAGCTGTTGTTTGAAGCATTGGGTGTCTCTCCACCTGCTGAAAAGGAAACGATGCTGGGTGTTTCATCTCATCTGGATTTAGCAACAACTTTCCGTTTAAACCTCTGCATACTATTTTTATGACACTGGACTATTTTTTTGAACATCTGACACGCTTTAGGTCTCCTTATCCCTCCTTGTTCTCTAATGTGTTTTTCTCTTACCAAATATTTTTGCTTCAATGTGTATTTTTGGCATTAGGGCTTTTAAAAAGCAGATAATATATTCATCCGGTGAATCACAGCTTTGCCATTTCAGCCTTTGCAGACCATTGACATGCACCAAAAGCTATATAACACACTACAGGAAAGGGAAACTCCCCAAAAGCATAATAGGGTCCAGAAACAGATTGGATACAATTCAATAATACTTCATATTGTTACTTTATTTAAGTCGAAATTATCTCCATTTGCAACATCAACGAGGGCAAATATTCAGACATGAAACGATACTAGGAAAGCATACATTTAACGTACTACAGTCACTGAAGAGAAATACCGTATGTTTGCAGCCCTGTATTTAAACGTGGTTTTGTTTACAGGCAGAAGAAGCTGGAGAAGGCCATGGACGATGAGGGTCTGCCAGATGAGGAGGTACAGTATGCTTTGTCTCTCATCTACAGACCTCAACATTCCACACAATTATTTAAAAATGGATTCTCTCATATCTTTGGGTCTACTTTGTGCAGAAAGTAATGCGCCGCTCGCAGCACGCCCGTAAGGAGACGGAGTTCTTGCGACTGAAGAGGACGCGACTCGGCTTGGATGACTTTGAGTCTCTCAAAGTCATCGGACGGGGAGCTTTCGGAGAGGTGCATTTAAAAAAAAAGCCTAGGCTCTTATAAGTCTTGTGTGTGTGTGTGTGTGTGTGCGTGTGTGTGTGTGTGTGTGTGTGTGTGTGTGTGTGTGTGTGTGTGTGTGTCAACTTTGGCCCAATTTCCTGTGTTTTTTC
Source organism: Eleginops maclovinus (assembly GCF_036324505.1). Taxonomy (NCBI): domain Eukaryota; kingdom Metazoa; phylum Chordata; class Actinopteri; order Perciformes; family Eleginopidae; genus Eleginops; species Eleginops maclovinus. The sequence continues at coordinate 9,168,428 of NC_086365.1, forward strand.
ATCACAACTTTATCAATTTTCTTTTTAAACTTGCCTTCTTATTACTATTACCATTTGTAATACATTCCTTATGAATTTATGTGGCCTCCTTCAGGTCCGTTTGGTGCAGAAAAAGGACACAGGGCACATCTACGCCATGAAGATTTTGAGAAAAGCAGACATGCTGGAAAAAGAACAGGTAAAGTCTTTGTCTCCACCACAGATCTTGATAATCCTCAGACAAACTTTATATGTCTTTACACTCTGTTTCCGTTGTCTTACGTTGTCTGCTGTCTCTCTGCAGGTCGCTCATATCCGGGCAGAGCGGGATATTCTGGTGGAGGCGGACGGCGCCTGGGTGGTAAAGATGTTCTATAGCTTCCAGGACAAGAGGAACCTCTACCTCATCATGGAGTTCCTTCCTGGAGGTGGATACAGTACAGTATTCAGCTGCTCTGTGATATACCTCTGTGTTAGACATGAGACGGACAGACGTGTTGTGTATTATAATGTAGTTGTGACCTCTGACCTTGCTGCCAGGCGACATGATGACCCTGCTGATGAAGAAGGACACTCTGTCTGAAGAGGCCACACAGTTCTACATCGCAGAGACGGTTCTGGCCATCGACTCCATCCACCAGCTGGGCTTCATCCACAGAGACATCAAACCAGACAACCTGCTGCTGGACTCCAGGGTGAGGCCACACACACACACACACACACACACACACACACACACACACACACACACACACACACACACACACACACACACACACACACACACACACACACACACACACACATCCTTACTGCACCACGCTGTATGCCTGCATGGTGATTTCCTAAATGTGTATTCTCTCGCAGGGACACGTGAAGCTGTCAGATTTCGGCCTGTGCACGGGACTGAAGAAGGCTCATCGCACTGAATTTTACAGAAACCTGACGCACAACCCGCCCAGCGATTTCTGTGAGTCCAAATTTTCACAAGAAAGTCCAACCAATTTAGAAACCAGATCCAAAGCGGAGCAAAGAAGGAAAATGCTATATGGTCCACATAATGTCACTGAATACATAATCACCTTTCCTCTCTTCACCTTTGTGCATCTCGCAGCCTTTCAAAATATGAACTCCAAGAGGAAAGCAGAAACCTGGAAGAAGAACCGGAGGCAGCTGGTAAGGCTTTGGCATATTTCTGAATGAAACTAGGGCGTACTCAAATCAAAGTTTACCTTTCTTTTGTAAATACAGAGGTATCAGAATTGAGACACAGAATAAGGAAGAAGGAATTGTGCAGTAACTGATGCAACACAACAACAAAAATCACAAATTTAGCTTCCTGGTTTCTGCAAAAATGTACAAAGTTGCCTCAAAATGATGGCTTAGAATCTTTAAAAGTCTTAGAAATGCCCAAAAATGAGAAGGCGTTTAGGATCTTGAAAATAATTGGTAACAACTATTTGAAATTAACAATTAACCAAATTTGTCCAGCTCTTTAATAGCAGCAAAAGGATGCGTTAAACCGGTCTTAAATCTAGCTTGTCTTGGCTGTAGGAACACATGATGTTTGACTGTTTTTAAAACACATGCCAACCCTTCTATGTTTCTGTGTGTCAGGCTTATTCTACCGTGGGGACACCAGACTACATCGCCCCAGAGGTATTCATGCAGACGGGATACAACAAGCTGTGTGACTGGTGGTCTCTGGGGGTCATCATGTATGAAATGCTCATCGGTAAGGATGCCAATAGACACATGAATTAACCTTTCAGTGGTCTTCTGATGTTGGTATTGCTCTACCAGCAGCATTTTATATCTAAATTGTTCAAATTGTTGTGTGCAGGTTACCCCCCCTTCTGCTCTGAGACGCCGCAGGAGACGTACAGGAAGGTGATGAACTGGAAGGAAACGCTTGTCTTCCCGCCTGAAGTCCCCATCTCAGAGAGGGCCAAAGACTTGATATTAAAGTATGTGAAGATACATCTGTATGCACTCACTGGAAGGCCGCACAGTAACAGCGGAGTGGACAGAGAGAAGATTGCCCAGATGCTGTGTGTGTACAGTGACATCATCAGTGTGCTTCTTGTGTGTTACAGGTATTGCACGGATGCTGAAAACAGGGTTGGAGCTGTGAGTGTGGAGGAGATCAAAAGTCATCAGTTCTTTGAGTCGGTGGACTGGGAGCACATCAGGTACACAAAGCTGAGAAGTAGCAAAACTATCGATGCCGTTTTCCTTTGATTTTTGTCGATTATTCCTCATTTATTTCTCCAACAACCCTGTTGCATAGGGCTTGCATATTCATAATTGTAGACTCAACCTGACCGTAAAAAAAAACTAGAAAAATAAAACTTTATTTGGAGGCTATACCACTTTTTCAAAAAGCTTTACAAATTAGAATAAGAGTTAGACATTACAGACTGAGACATGAAACAGGAATAAAGGAGAAAACTTCCCTCCCCCAAAACTCCAGAGGAAAAGGGACGTAGCAAAAAGATGTTATAACCCAGGGAAAAAAGGAGAAAAAAACAGCTGTTTCAAAAACACAACCAGTTACAATAACTGCAACGCTCAAACGTCTCTCACATTGACTGAAGCATTTGTTCATCACTTGCAGCCCCTTCTGGCCGATTAAGAGTCATGAAGTCAGCAGAAAATAATGTGCAAAACACAAAAATGATCCAGCAATATGATGTAGTCCATGTCTTGAAAAAGGCTCTTCTTGCATGATAGATAATACTGCTAATACACAAAGCAGTTCCAGGAAAATGTGTGCAGATGTGTAGGATTTAAAACGTTCTGTGTTCTGACTTCCTCCTCCGGTTGCCTCCTCAGGGAGCGGCCAGCAGCCATCTCCATTGAAATCAAGAGCATCGACGACACTTCGAACTTTGACGACTTCCCCGAATCGGACATCCTTCAGCCGGGTTGGTTTTATAAAGTATTCTTAAGCCTTGAGTAACATTCAAACAGAAGAGGGCCATAGATGAGAAATGATTGAAATACATTCTGAACAATGATTATCTTAATATGATTATAACTTTGTGTTGTTATACCTTAATCTTGACGCCATAATAACGCCTGATTTGTCATGTGTTGATTGACAGCCAATGCAACGGAGCCGGACTTCAAATCGAAGGATTGGGTGTTCCTGAACTACACATACAAGCGCTTTGAGGGTCTGACTCAGCGAGGCACCATCCCAATATACATGAAGGCAGGGAAGGCCTGACACAGGGAGACGGAGCGGTGGAGAAGGAACAGTCGTTTACGGACACAGGGTCGGGCCCCGGAGCCCCGCTGCTGCTGAAGGCTGCGCTGTCAGCCTCTCAGAATAAATGTAACCCTCATCACAACTTATTTAGGTCTGCTCGGTCGCCGCAAGAACGCCAAGAGCTCGGAAATGAAGGAGCGTTACCGCATTACCTCGGTTGTTTATACATCATATACACGTGCCGTCTTTAGCCATAGCTCTCAGGCAGGCTCCATAGCTAGGACATTTAATCAGCGTACATGCATGTACCTGCAGCATATTGCTTCTGGAGAGGACGCTTTACTGCCAAAAGGGAATATTGGGAATGAGGATTAAGTATAGTTTCTACACTGGTGTCTAACTTAGTCTCATACTGTAGACTCTACTCTCTGGTCAGTCTAAGTAAAAGCAGGCCCCCTTCACTTCCTGTCTGTGGATTTTAGACTAAAGTTGCGGCACGATTTCTGGATATTTTGCTCAAACTAAAACAGTTAACATCTATTTTAAAAAGTGTATCTTTCTAGCTGCCAGAAGCATCTTGTTTTAGGAAAAAGCTCAGATCCTGCTGGTGCTAGTTAGTAAAATGCTATCCCAAACTAGGGATAGAAAATATAAACAAGAATTAAATGTAGGTTTAAACCCTGCTGGATCCTGCTTCATTCGTCATGCTGCTGACACAAATCTCTGTGGGAAATAGTCTTCTGTGGCGTTGCTTTTCTCACAGAGAAACAAATTGTGAATGCAGTCTGCCTGTGCTTGACATGCGTTACTGTGGAGCGTTGAATCATATACATGCGAATCTAAGTGCAGTGTGTGTCAGCTGTGTAGTTTTTTAGATCAGGTCTAACGTAACTGATCATTTCCCCAGATTTAATTTTAATCACTTACCTCTCAGATGGCAAAACGTGCAAAGTGCCTTTAAAAAGCTGATCAATATGTAACCAGATGTCTTGCAATGTTATCATAGATAAGTCAGACGGTATTAAAAAGTATTAGACATTTTAGTTAAGCTATTAAAAGGATGAGAAAATATTTTTAAAAAGGGCCAGTATAGAAAGACTGTTGTTGGTTATATAAGTAAACAAGGGGCTCATAAAAACAATGCACCTTTTGAGAAAGTCAATTAGAATAGTTTTGAATAATTTTGAATAAAGTCTCCAATTACTGTATTTGATGTTAGCTTTTCCCCCTCGCCCTTAAAGCTTAATGTCAGGCATGTCTTACTCAACAACACAATCTGTCTGCTCTGAGTTGTGACCACACACAGCGCTAATAATAGTTACCAAAGAACTATTCACATGGAGCTGTGGCTTACTGCACTTAACTTACACTACCTTTTAAAAAGAGAAAGCCTTTCCAAGAGTGCTACACTTGGGGATGGAATAAATTGCCATTACTATTTCTACACTGTAGAAAGATAAGTGAGCAGAGTGTCAAAATACAAGCTATTAATGTACATACAGGTAGAGCTGTAGGCACCACAGGGCTCCCGTATTGAACCGATCGTGGTGCTATTTTTGAGGGATTGAAAGAGAAAGAAAGCGGTCTTGTAGTTTGATACATTAGAGTAGTATGTATATTTTGTATCTGTTTAACTCTTTTATCCAGGTAGACCTGTTACAAATGGCCAGTAACACACCATAAAGATTTAGAGCTGCATTGTCGTTAGTAGAAACAACATAAGCAGTGTGCAAACTAGGAATGGCCAATGTCTTTATTATTTATTATTTTTCATGTTTGATGATAGATGAGATTTTGTTAATATTCACTGTATTTAAATTGGATGGTTTCTATATCACCCTAGAAAGGGGGCACCCTAGAATTTTAGCTGTGCAAAGCTGACGCATTTAAAAAAAACATGTTGAAGCATTGACAACGTTTCAAAAGCAGTTCCTACCCTTCCCATAATGCAACATGATGGCTGTTGTTATTATACAGAAGTCATTGAACTGTTTTCGCAGGCTGAGTAGTACTCCAACCTGTGGAGTACCCCATTAATACAGAAAGTATAAAAAGACAAAGTCAAACAATTTGCCATAATATAAATCCAAACGTATGATTGTAACCCAAATACCATGCTGCAGTGAGGATGTCATTCTGTATTCCAACCCTAAAGGTAGCTTCGCCCTGATTCGCGTGGCAAAAGCTAATGGGCTGTTTCCATTGGATTCTGGACCAATGCATAAAATAATCGCTGCAGTTTGTGATACTTACACTAAAACTACTGTTAGATTTTTGGAGTAATAAGCTAACATTAACCTATGAAAGAACTAGAGCATGGGCACATGACTAAGTCACCCCCCGCTAAGCTAATGGCTCCTAATGTTCAGTGTGATGATGTTTAGTTGTCTCATTTAGACACTTGGAAGCTTCAAAATTCAACAGAGGGGGATTTACTGATGTATTTATGTTGACATTAGAAAGTTACGTCTGTTAAGTTTGTGTTAGGAAAGTGAAGTGTAATAAATGCAAATCTGTTCAAATCAAAGCTAAGAATAGGCTGCATGAAGACGCTGTATCAGGACAGATGCATGATGGGGGATTTTGTGATGGCTGCTGCTGGTCTATTGGTTGTATCACTGGAACACGCTGATACAAAATGCTGTATTCAAACCAAACAGTTACATGAGAAACTAATGTGACTGTTTTGATGAAGGACATGAAGTAATGCTGTTTGTTGTGAGGTGATGTGTAACTTAGTTCAATGTCAAACTCATGTGCTGTGTTGCAATAGAGAAAGTGTTACTTTTTTCCCCTTCAAAAGTAGATAAAAAAGGAGACTGCATTTGCCATTCATACAATTCTATAAACGTCCAACATGACTTGAAATCCATTACTGTTTCATTTTCTTCAAGGGAGCTAAATCATTATGAATTGAGTACAGGCAACGTTTCACTTTTATCCCAGGTTTTATGCAATTAAATCCTGATGGACCAGACCAGCTGAAGGACTCCCCCTCTGTGTAGGTAGTCACTGTCCTTCATTATAATATTTTAATAATATATCCCCTGCCAGTCTGAACCCCCTCCACAGGCCAGGACCATGTTGTGAGGTATTTTATGTAATGCTGTGTCCATACTGTTGTAGACAATTGAAGGAAACTATCTGTGGAATAAAGGAAAAGTTCATTAATATATTAATACACATTGATGAGTTTTTATGTTGATACAATGCTTCAAATAATTCAATTAAATATTTGAAGTCATCCTAGTTTCTTTGTTCTTTTGGGGAAGGGGTTTATGTGTATATCTCAAAACTGTTGACCATCAGATAAAAATGGAAAGTATGATGAATATGTGATTAAGCACCAAGATAAATGGAGAGTAGCAATGAGAGCACTAGAGGGAGCTCTCCAGCAGATCAGGACTCAGCTCTCCAACATTTATAATCTTATAAAAGCATTAAATCCTTTGCTGTGAAATAGTGCCATATGTTGAATGGTGCAACATCTAAAAGAACGTCCAGAGGAAAATTGGTGATCAAGTTAAAACAATTGCTATTTTTCTAAACCCAAATAATTCCACTGCAATAACAAAAAATATTAATTAATTCCATTATTTTAAACTATTAGAGGGGTAAAAGTGATCTCTTTCTACATGTTATTGTCATAAATAATGCTGATGTGTAGAGAAAAAAAAACTACTGATTCATTTCAAATGCATTTAGGGGTACTGCAGAAAGTGAAGAGCTCAACATTAAAATGTGCACACACTTTGATTGGAAACATTCCTTTAAATTAAATGTATATTGTATAAAAATATAATGCATGTTTGTTTATTAAATGGTATGCACTAATGATACTAATCATTATTTTCCCACAACATTTTGTCAAAAACTAACCTGAATTCAAATTACATTTAATTAACTAACAGATATTTAAAATATTGGAAGGGGTTCGCTGGGTTTCCTGTCCACTGACGGCGTTTCCGGCTCAGTAATCTGCACGTTACTTTCTATCATACGGGTCTTTAAAAACGGGTCAAAGAGCCAACTGCTGGCACGTGTCCATCGCGTGATATCCTCCTGGGAACCGAGGAAAAAAAGTGTCTTCCAATTTCTTTTTTATTGTGATTTTCTAACTATTGGGGGTGAAAGAAACAACTTACAATTAAATTTTTTTCAAATTTTGTTTTTATTTAAATTTTACAGTATGTCCACTGTGGAGGACAATAGGACTATTTTTGTGTAAAAAATGATGAAAAAATAATATAAGCTTTAACATGAAAATGAACAATATTGTTACACAAAGAACAAGTGTACTGTAATTTGAAATTCCTTCTGAACATGTTTGTTTAGGCTAATTTGAAACTCCTTTTGTTTTCTTGCATTTTCCTTTCTTTTCAACGATGATACTTCAAGAAACAATTCCTCTTCTTTGTGATGCACAGAAACATTTTGCATTTTGTACACCTCATGTACGTCTTCCCTTTGCAGCCCTTGTTTCTGCACCTCTCTGCGTGTTTGATATCCATCATTTCTGGCATATGCACAGCTCCTACTTTTCGCACAGATGGCTCTGGTTGTTGGATTCTCACTTTGGTTGGTGGTTCGTAGTCTTCACCATCTTCACTGTCTTCACTGTCCCCATCAAGTTCTGGACTATCCAACAACTCCTCAGCCAGGTGCAATTTAAAATCCAAGTACTGCTCTGTGTTCTTCACTGGACGTTTGAGTGCATTGCTGTCAGACTTGTACTGGATCCAGGAGTTTGTGATGGCAACATCAAAGAAGTGAGCGATCACACGCGTTGTCCACTTCTTGGTCCTGTTGGACATGCGGTAAAAGCTCAGCATGCGGTCACATAGGTCTACACCACCCATGTTGTCGTTGTACTGCTTGATCACTGCTGGTCTTTTCACCTGAACATGTTTTTTTTCTTTTTTGCACCATCTGGTGCAGATATCCTCAGGCTCTCTTCCGTGGATTGTGGACGCCATGGTTACGGCTTTGTTGTCGAACCATTTTGTGACAGACAACTCAGGATTCTTCCTGACCAATGACACCATTGTTCCTCTTCCCTGTTTCTTCATCACACTGTCTCCTGGAAACTTGCACTCTTTGGGCACTCGGTTCATCATTATGGTCCCTGTAGCTGGAAGGCTCTTTTTCAGCAAAGTATCAAGGAGCTTGATCGTTGTAAAGTACCGGTCAAAGTACAACATTTATTTAACCCTCAGTATGGAATAACATACTGACTAAGAAATGAAACAAACATACACAGTATTCCTGGTCCACAGAGGACGCCTTTCCTCCCTGTCACTGTCTGTCTCTGCCTCTTTGCCCTCACTGTCTGATCTCCCTGCATCTTGTTCATCATCATCTTCCTCCTCCTCCTCTTCCCCTTTTGCTCCGTCTTCCAGCACAGGGTCCTGGTCCTCATCCTTCTCATCATCAGAGAGCTCCAAATCAGAGCCTCCCTCAACTATCTTGAATAAAATTCTCTCTGCTTCAGTTCTGGTCCCTACAACAATGTAGCGTTAAATTTGATACATTTAGTCCTGGTGTCCATTTTAATGGACATTCATAAAATAGTTATTATTTAAAATCTAAAACAAAGTAAGTACAAATAAAGTTGTAAATATGATTCCTGACATGTTCATAAACAAAAAAATGTGTCAATGTCATTTGAAAAATTATAACAAATAGATGAAATTTGACTTACCTTTCCTCTTTCCATAAAATGTGGCTGTGCCTATGGCAGCCATTTTGAAGAGGAAGAAAGCGGTGGTTCCCTGCCACCAAACCAATGATGTTGTATATCAATGGAAAGCCCAGGATGTCCTCTTTAGAAGACAACGGGTATTCATAGAGTAGCTCAAAAAAATAAAGAATTATTCACATTAACTAAATGTCCACTATAGAGGACACAAGTCTATGGGCTGGGTCCCAGGAGGATATAATTTATAGGTCAACACGTTTCTAGTTGGCACGTGTAGCCTTCTGTCTTATTTAAAGTCTCGTGCAAATGTCTAGAATTACAGTGTGTAGGTGAGGGCCGAAGATCGTCAACTTCAAGCGACGTGTTACTATGTTTTTTTAAAACGAGTAATGAGGACACAATAACTATAAACTGCATTGTCTACTTCTTTCCTTTATTACATTTTCACATATATTGTTCTTGTGTTTAATATAAAATCAAAACTTTCCAAAATATGATCATGCACTTAGTCATTGTCTAGTTTTTGTTGTGTGTGTGTGATTGTGGGGACCTGAAATGAGGGCAGAGTGAGACTTCTCACATGTCACTGCTGTGTTTGGGGACCTGTGCAATTTGTCCGGACATCAAACTGTGCGCTGGATAAATATTATTTTATCAAAGTTGTCAACGTTGTCACTTTTATCAACGTTGCCCATCCACTCTGACAAGTGTCATGTGTGATGCTAACCAGTAGAACAAAGTGTTCCCTGCAGCCAAAATGCAAAACACTTACATATTCAACTGTTTGTTTGTAAGCATAAATTAAGTCAAATTAAAAACTCATTTAAAAGTATGTGAAGACAATTTAGGAACAGATTACTTTCTGATGTTGCACACAATATACCATCTTACCCAACTGCATACAAGTATATATTCAGGTCAAAGTTCCTGCTTCACGGTGAAATGAATATGAAGGCTCTCCTGTGCAGCAGTGAACACAGCAGTGGAAGACACAAGTGAGAGCTGTACAGCGTTCCCGAGAAGACTAGTTTCGCTCACGTTTCTGCCCCCGCCTCTCTTACAGGCGAGGGGAGGAGAACAAATGATGTGAATTATAAAAACTGCTTCTACATCTCCACAGTAACTACTACAGCTGGTGACTCTGCATGAGGCAGCAGCCTCCTCCGGGCGCACCGCGCACACGGGTTCTAGTCTGCGGCATGTCGGCCGGCTTCGGCGAATGGGCGGCGGACCGGCCAGCAGGTAGGAGATCCGGGACAGAACCGACTACTGCAGCGTAAAGGCAACCTGCTTCCCAACGGTGGCCGAGGGACCCTTTAACGTAGCTTCTTTGCCGTCCGTCATTTGGGTGGAAACTAAATCAAAACAGAGTAAAGGCTACTTCCAGAGTCTTCTAAACTTCAGTTCATGCAATTGCTCGGCTGTAAAGTTAGCGACAGTAAAACAACCGGCTGTAAATAGTAATGCAATGTTTCGATAACTTATGTTGACATTAGTGGACCGGACGTAGTATGTTCTGCACCGGTGATTTAGCCTGTGGCCCAAACGCCTACTCGCCCCCAGCGAAAGAACGTGTCAGCCGGGAAGCGTTTCGGTCGTGAGGACTCAATGTGTAATCATTGCAACGCTAACTTTTACTATATTCATTAATAAAGTAAACATTTATTATACTGCCATCTGACCCAAACTTGACACTGTTTTTATAGCAGCTTAGCCTGTCACGTGGTTTCAGGAGGCTCCTCTCATGCTGCCCAAAGTGGGTCAGTAGATCAGTGGAGCACCATTATCTGCATCCTGAAGAGAAAACATAAGGTTGCAGAACAAATGATTTAGTACTTACTGTTAAGTTAAGTCCAAAATCAAATTGCTGCAAAGATATTCTCTGTTCAATTCCAGGTCCAAAGTGCACTACTTCGGTCAACTTAGAAATACACCAAGTCCTCAAGAGTGTACAATTCTTTGTGCATGCTATTTTCAGAACATTTTAAACAAATTATCCTAGATATATATGGGTGAATAAGAAGAGTCATTGCCATTTTTATCAACAACTCTTCCTCCTTTTGTGAGAAAAACAGGAGAATATGGGTCAGCATCTGTCAAGTTGAAAACCGTTCTCACTTTTCAGTCTGTCAAGTTGAAAACCGTTCTCACTTTTCATTAGTCCAGTTTTCCAAGACAAATGTCACATTGTAAAGTAAACTTGTCCTGAGAAGGAGGAAGGCCAGTGTTACAGCATTATATAAACGTTAGGTAAGTCTAGAGCCCAGATCCCATTCAGTTCACGGACCTGTTATACTTTAAACTCAAGCATAGCGGTCTTTGTGTGTGAGAGTTTGTTTGTGTGTGAGGGAGCATCTCCCACAGCCAGACAAACAGCCTGAGTGTGGTATCAGCCTTTTTAAAAACGATTACCACAAACCATTGCAAACATTTGTGTGACCCTATTGTTAGCTCATGAAAAGGTTAGGCTTTTGAGGATGAAAATGGTCAATGTTGAGCCTAAAACAAAATATATATCCAATTATTTGTGGCTTATACCCACAATTTGTTTTCTGCATAACTGTATTTTATGTAAATAGTGTCTTTTTCATTTGTTGCAATAGTCTTATCTTTTATAATTGTACTATTTTTGAATTTGTATTTTTGGCTACGTATTCTTCTTTCTGTGTCTCTGTATGCATCACTTAAACCAACGCAAATTCCTCGTATGTGTAAACCTACTTGCTAATAAAACTGATTCTGAATCAAACTGTGAGATAATCTGTTAATAAATCAAATTAGATTTGAAATAGATATTTAGTCAACATTTTATAAAACATTCACAGAACAGTTATTTAATTGTCTTTTTATTAAAGTAGCAAAGACATGAATTGGCTGCAGGCACTTGTAATTTTTATCCCCTACCCAAAAAATAAAAGAATTCATGGTGAATTATTAGAAGAGTCTTTGTAAAGCCTTGCCACTAAGCTCTGAAGGTTGTTGTTTCAGTGTCTCCTGAGTAAGTTGCCCGTCTTCATATTTCAGATGTCCCTGCAGAGGAGGGCCGCGCTGGCTCATCGCTGCCCGGCGTCGAGCTGCCCAGGAAACGGAAAGGAGATATGGAGGAGAGGTCAGGCCCGCACCTTGATATGTTTTCATAAATACTCCTTCCTGTTATAAAATAACCCTCATAATGTCCTATCTGACAGTCTGAGCGTGGACTGCAAGATGGATGATGACATCAGCAGGTAAACAAGCTTCTGATATTCTTCACACACCTTTCAAGAGAATACTGGCAAAGAGCTTGAATTTTGATCCCTTTCATTGCAGATCTGAAGAAGAGGATCAGCATGTCAAAATAAAAAGCTTCAGGTATTTATATTTTTTACATCCAATGACTGTCTGCAAAAGTTTCAAGGTTCAAGGTGGATTTGTGTTATTTACTGTTTGATGTAAGCAGCTAATTTACAACCACAATATAATTACATTTTGAAGTATGTATTTACCCCCAAAATGGATCCAGTTGGATTGAAAATGTCCGATTTGTGACTGTTCCTGCAGGGAACCCCACCGACAGATAGAGAAGCGGCGGAGGGACAAGATGAACAACCTGATAGACGAGCTGTTGGCCGTGATCCCCGCCTGTCAGCCCATGGCGCAGAAGCCGGACAAACTGACTGTGCTGCGGAAAGCTGTGCAACACCTGAAAGCCCTCAAAGGTAACTCTGAACCCACCTGGGTATTTGAAACATCAGCGGCGTGTATTACCCTCCATCTGAAAGCTAGGGTGTCATGTGTTTGCAGTCGGGACCAGCAGCATATTTGCAGACACAACCAACAGGCCCTCCATCCTACCCCAGGACGACCTCAGCCACCTTCTGCTCAGGGTAGATACACATGGACCGACCCTAGTCCCACAGAACACTGTATAGAAAGATTTTAACACAACATGCTGATGGAGACCAAACCTATCTATCTGTGTAATATCTCTATCTATCTGTATAGCAGGCTGAAGACGGTTTCATGTTAGTAGTAAGCTGTGACCGGGCTAAAATCCTCTTCATCTCCGAGTCTGTCTGCAAGATCCTCAACTTCAGCCAGGTATGTTGCACTTCAACATGATGAGATATAGATATGGATGTAGGTTGACTTAAATCATTAGGGTAAAGAGTAAAAGCTTGGTTTATTTTGACTGAAATGTTGGTGTTAATCGGTTCCAAACCTTTAAAGAAGGCCTAAGTAGATATTTTTAAAACCTATCATTGTGTGTCTTTACATATTATGCGTGCAAACTGAAGCTCATGACACATTCTGTTGAATCTCTCATAAAGACTTGAAAGTACTGCAAGTTAATATTCAAGGCCACCATTCTCTGAGCTCCTTTTCCTTTTTTAAATTCTGTTTGGCAGGCATAACGACACACCTGCTTTACCACACAAACAAGGATTGCAGATTAGGAGGTGCATCAGGATACACAATCAGACAAAAAAATGAAACAATAAGGAAACGGGTAGCAGATATCCTTAAAAGACAATAACATGCAGAGATAGAAAATCACTACAAAAGAGACAGGAAAAAACAACAGCAGCAGCAGCAAGATAAATTACAGCAACATCTACATAGCTTGCCCTCATGGCTGCATGTTATTTGCGTTGTCAGTTGGAGCTGACTGGGCGGAGCCTGTTCGATTTCCTTCATCCCAAAGACATCAACAAGGTGAAGGAACAGCTGTCGTCTTGGGTGTCTCCACGGCAACACATCATCGATGCTGCTAGTAAGTCTGTTTGCCCTGTAACGTCTGAGAATCTGTGAGATCTCACGTTACACTATATGTTATAAGGAATTATATCTCTGTATGTGCAGCTGGGGTTCAGGTCCAGACGGATGTCCACGTGAAGCCGACCCACTTGTCCTCTGGAGCGCGGAGATCCTTCTTCTGCCGGATGAAGCACAGCCGGGTGGCGGGGAAGAAAGAGGACAAACACTTGCTGCCCTGTACTGCAAAAAAAAAAGGTGGGTTCCGACTGGAATCATCTGTCAATCATAACTCAAATGTATAGAAGCAGCTGGAAACTTTCTAATCCTGTTCGTTTTGTTATTCCAATCTCCCAGGCAATAATCTCAATTTTTCAAATATTTAATGACCTTGTTTTTGTTCCCACAGACACCTACAGATACTGTCCCCTGCACTGCACTGGATACATGCGGAGCTGGCCCAGCAGCCAGCTGGATTCGGAGGGAGATGCTGAGAAGGAGACACCAAGCCTGAGCTGCCTGGTGATGCTTTGTCGCCTCCTCCCCCACGGCTCCCCCCAGCCTCCCAAAGACATCAATGCTAAGCCCTCTGCATTCGTCACCCGCTATTCCATCGACGGCAAGTTCACTTTTGTAGAACAACTGTGAGTTTCCCGATTCTACATTTGCGGAGGCTCATTTCTATTCATTTTTGAAGCATTACAATCCTGAGAGATACGGAAAGTTAGAGTAGCTGATGTCCCCCTGTGTCCTCTCTCTGTCCCAGAGCCACGACAGTCATCGGTTATCTGCCGCAGGAAGTCCTCGGCACGTCGTGTTACGAGTACTTCCATCAGGATGACCTGCAGCACCTAGCAGAGAAACACAGGCAAGGTGATGAAGCAAAGCAACACAGCTAATCTGATTCTATTAGAAACATTTGGAAAATGTGTTGACCTCATTCACTAGTTTTTACTGTGGTCATAACACTCGTGTCCAATCTGTTGGCAGTTCTTAGAAGCAAAGAGAAGATTGAGACGCAGTGCTACAAGTTCAAAACGAAAAGCGGCTCCTATGTTTCCCTCCAAAGTCAGTGGTTTAGCTTCACAAACCCGTGGACCAAAGAAGTTGAGTTTGTCGTGTCTTCAAACAGGGTTATGTCGTAAGTATTGATTCATTTACAAACATAAGTGTTACCAAATACGATCTAGGTTTTAATCCTGATACATTCTACTTCTTTGATGGTTGCAGAATCTTTGTTTCTGTGATGATTTCATACAAAGATTGGCTTCTGATCATAAATACACTTTTGCACCAGCAGGGGGCCCGGTCACATAAAAGATGAGGAGGCAGGCCGCCTGAATGCTCTGCAAGGTTATAAATACAGTATATTCTGTAGGTTCACAAAGGCATTTATTTCTGATGTAGGATTTTTAACATTAAAGTTTGGTATGTTTCTTTTCTTCCTCAGAGGAGTCAAAGCAAATACCCATAATTCCTAGCCTTTCCAATGGTGTGGGCACAATGATCTATGCAGGCAGCATAGGGAGCCAAATTGCAAATGACCTCATCGACTCGTACAGGTTTGTTGTGTGTTCATATACACAAAAATGTTATGGAAATAGGTGGTCCTGGGAGCTCATGACCAAACACATGCAACATCCAAAGCATCTTTACAAATGTAACACATGAAAACATCAATGTGACCTATTGCAGTCATTTTAACTTGCATCATTCAGCGATTATATAAATTTCTAAACATTTGATGCTAGGTTTACAGCAGATATCAGGACTAATATCTGATTTAACTCAAGAAGAATGTAAATGACTTTAAATGCAACGCATGTCATCAAATTGATATCTTTGAGTCAATTCAAGTTGGTGAATTCTTTCTCAATTTGCTTATTTTGAGCTCTCAGGGCCACCATAGGACTGCTTCACTATTTTACAGGCCTTCTGGAGGAATGGGTTAAAGATGTCATAATGGTTTTAGGGGTACGATACATCAGACAGGAATAGGAAATTTTAAAAAAGTATACACCATATGAATATAAACATCTATATCAAGCTTAAAATAATATTTCTAATTCATTTAGAAACTATAAATTGATATTTACAGTATATTATCTCCTGTGCAGGATGAACTCCTCTCCATCCAGCGGAGCTTCCAGTTCGTTTCTCTCAGCCAATGAGAAATGTCCCCTGGTGTCTCCACCAACCAGCACCAGTGTGAGTGTCCACTCCTTCACCACAGCACTTGGAGGCAACTTACACTTTCTCATTACATTGCTCACAGTCTTCAAACTTCCCTCATCACACTTAAAAAAAACAAAGAAGATATGTGGTATTAAAATGCAAAATTGACCAGATCATAAACAGACTATCTTTGAATGTTGTTTCTCGCTTTGTTTTTTTTTTACACGTCAGTGGAGGGAGACGAAATATAAGGCCTGTGTTTGAATGTCACATGTCTTGTTTCAGGCATCCAGCGGAGGGGGGGCAGCGAGCAGCTCATCACAGCCTGACTCCAGGACAGCAGCTGGCGCCAGCAGTGCAACATCTGACAGCTCAGGTAATGTCAACAGGATTATTAAAAAAACGGTTATCAGTTATTCTATACTTCTACGCAAAGAAGAATAAAAAACTCGTGAAACCTGCTCAGAGGAGTAAAAAAAATCAAATGCCGATGTATGTTTTATGAAGGTAAAACAACCACTCCTAAATCCTTAAAAAATTGCCTTCAGTGGGTGAACCACGGCAGTGATTTTGGGTTTAGAGCTAATTTCCAATTCTGCCACCCAACATGTTTCAATCCTCCTGTTTTAGACTTTGTCTCCTGATTTCTTGTTGTGTCTTGGCTCTGTTCCACCAGGCGAGGTGTCCCAGCTGGCCCTGGACGGCATGGTGGTGCCGGCGCTCAGCAACTTCAGCAACGACGAGGCAGCAATGGCCGTCATCATGAGCCTCCTGGAGACGGAGGTAAACGTGGGTCAATCCGGGGACTTTGAGGACTTACACTGGCCCTTCTAAAGGGTGCACAGACTTTAAACTCTTACGAGCTGGGTGGCCGTTTCCTGCTGTGAACCTTCAGTTTATTCTGCACCTGACCCAGATGGCCTTTCAGTTGACCCGCTGGAATTGTACCAAAGACTGCACCATGTACTCACAAGAGTTAATGGGATTTATTGTTACTGTAATTACCTTGCTTTGTCTCTTGCCTGAATGTGAGGTTCAAGTGTCCCGGAGCTTGTGGAGATTTAGTGTCTTCAGGGACATTTCATTGTCCTCAGGAGGGTTCGAGCCCAATGAGTGATGAAGGTCTGGAGGAGGATCCCACTCCTGCCATGTGCGGTGCTGCTAGAGAAACTCCTGTAATGCACATCTTTCTTTTCTTAAGTATTTAATATTAAATGTGCACTAAAGGGCTATTCTTTTACTGTGTTCATCACATTAATCCACCGTAACTGAACTCCTGATAAAATATGAAAAGTCCCCCGTCTTAACAAGGACAAGCTAACCTGTTTTAGACCAGAGGTTATTACTCTCTTTTATACCCTTTCTTCTAAACCTATTTTGAAAACACTGCACAAAGTACGAACAAACTGATTTATTTCCGAAATTCCACAACAGCCTGTAAAAGAAAAGAAGAAATTAGTACAGCCCACTTTGAATCATCTGTCACGCTAGTCTGGATCAGTTCACATGTTTGGTGTTCTTTCTTTCTTTTGGTCTCATTCTGAAATCAAACGGAAACTTATGAGTGCTGAGGCACAGCAGAGAGACACATGTTCAGTCCCCCACTAGCAACAAAAAGGCCTGAATGTAGCCACAACACAGCTAAGGGTCTGAGCAAGCGCTTTGGCTATTTATTTTCTTATGACCTATTTTCAGAATAACCCGCTTAATGCCATTCATCTGGGTTGAGCATGCTAAAGAACATTACATTTTACTTGATCCCAGAATGAATGAGTTATGTAAGTGGGGATTTTACTTTTATACTTGCCTTCACACTGCACTTGTAAACTGTGGGTTCATCACTTGATATTGAAAGCATATTATGGTTGTGTTGACTTGAACCCATGATTATTCCGACACATTTTAGTTTTAAATCAACCGTTATGTGCACTCTTGGGCTTTATAAGCAAAACTGTTCGACAGTATTTGCTGTTTCCATCAAGTTCCTTTTGAAATGGACACTCACAGTAGGCTTATTGAACATGCCCAGCTATCACAGGACAACATGTCTGATATGTGTATGTGCAAATTGTGTTTTTTGTATCAGCTGTAATAAGGAATGAAGGTATTTGAAAGTAAAGGGTTTTTTTAAATAAATTGTCTGAACTCTGTTTGTAGTTTAGATATTGTTTTATCATTTAGTATGTTTGCCAGATGCAGAAAATCTCATGTGTGTCTCCGTATTGGCCAACTTAATTCATTTTTTATTTTTTTAAATAAGCAACAGAAACTGTACAGTTATCTGTTATTGTTACCCATTGAAAAAATGCTAAGATAAAGGGAGACAACCATGGAGCAGGTGTTCAGTGTTGGTTTTTGCACAGGTATGTATACAGTTTTGAAAGTTTGACCACTCCTAAAAGGATGTTTACTCTAACTAATTTTTGCTTGAAATGATTTCATTAGGATTAACCCCTTGAGATGCACCATGGGGGTCCTGATCGAAGGCTGTTGTGTTTATAATTTCTTTTAATGGCATCCATTTATTTTAAGATTATAATTTTTTTGCTTTTAATATAAAATATAATAGGAAATTAATCAGACACTACTGTGTGAAATGGAGATTTTGATTTATCTAACTCTCTAGCCCTGATTCTATATATTTTTTTAAAGTTAATGGGTTTGTTTTTTTAAAATCTAACAACATTTTAAATTCAAAATCTCTTCTTTTTACTAAATTAGAACACTGAAGCCAGATTTCCATGTACATATGTAGACCCTGTGTCTCTGTCTCTCTCCTGTGATCAGTGTGAAAGAGCTTATCTGTCCAGAGAACTAAAGCCATCATCCCCTATTACCCAACCTCCTGCTGCTGCATCATTTTCCACCTCCCAAATCTTTTTAGGTGTACAAATGAGACGCCACTGTGTTGAACTACATCCCCTTTCCTCCTCTTTTCTCTCTCCGCTTCCTCTCTTTAGCACACATTGAAGACATGCTCAGCCATCATCTGTTCAACTAAACAAAAGTCTCTTTATTCAGCTTGTATGGCAGTCTTATTATTTTACAACAAATAGTTCACAGTAAAATATTTATGAAAAGACGTTTAATCCCCGCTGTCTAAAAATGTAAAGTGCAGTTTGTTAGTGTGCCTACAGCTGGAGTATGAATGGACTTGAGTTTATGAATGCATGTAGATAAACCCAGGGAATATCAAGGTTAATAAAATAAGAATTAACATATACATTTGATGTCGAGGTTCACAACTACAGCCGAAATTTGAAAATAATTCAAGTGTATCAGAGTTCATAGGTCCACACTCGTTTGTTATCCTGATGCTCAGTGCATTTACAGAGAACCTCTGTTACATCACACAAGATGTTTAAAAATGTTCTCCTTTTATCTGAATCTTCATTATGCAAGGCTCAAACCAGCCTTTAACCTAAGAATGTTGTGTTTGTAATTATTCTTCAGAATCCAGAACACTTTACCAGTCAATTCCCAAATCAAACTTCTCATAGATAGTTGGGACAGAATGAGTCGTGGCATTACAAACAAAACAATTTTGGTGAGAACAAAAGGATACACTTAAAGGTCTCCTACTATACTCTTTTTCAACAATACATTATAGGTCTCAGATATATACACTTCGTCTCTGATCAGTTTGGCTCGAAATACCAAACAGATCATGCTTTGTAGCATCACATAAACCGCCCTGTTTCAGCCCGGTTCCCAAAGTGCTGATTCAGTGTCTGTGGCTTTAAATGCTAAAGCGCTCTGGCCACGCCCCTCTGTAATATGATTGGTTCAAAACCCAACGCTCTAGGAGGAGATTCAGTGATAAGGTGAGTTGGTGTTCCTTGGTTGATATTGGCTGCATAACCCCATAACACATTGTGACATCACAAAGTGGCCAAAATCTGATCAGCTTATTTTCAGACAGGTTTTTATACAAATGAATCAGGACAAAAAGAGAATCTTTTTTCCTGAAGCATTCAGAATCTCCCAACACAGAGGGGACGCATTTATGTATAAAAGACATGAAAAAGTGGATTTAATAGCATAATAGTTGACCTTTTAAAGTGATCCCTGTATTATTCAACCCATACAATCAGCACACACAGCAGCATTTTAATCACAGTGTGAAGTCCTGTCAGTCTGTTTTCTCCATGCAGTGTGGGAAAGTACCAGGACTTATTAATAAGATCTGTAAAGTGAGCCCAAACCGTTTGTTACCTCATACGTCAGGTTGCAGAAATTCATGTTAATTCTTAAAGCAAAAATATAGACCGTATTTACATGTCTAGATTAGATTTTGTGGACCTCAGGAAGGCTGATAGGGATCCTTTTCTTTACATAAAACTATTAAAAAATTAATACTGCTGAAAGATTTGCCTAAGATTACCTAAACAGAGGCGGCCATATTCCTTCATGAACCTTCAAATCCTTCCAGAATTAGTCCACCTTAAAGTGCACCTCCCTGTGTTCCTGCGTTGACCCTACTTGGAACTTTCTTGTAAGTTCTCGAAGAAAGAAAGACTTTCTCTACATAACTCCTCTTGCAGAAATTACAGCAGCGGTAAGAATGAAAGACAGAAAACTAGTGTTCACTTCCTGTTCAGTCCGAAATGCAGGAGAAGCAGCATGCAGTAAAAGAGGGACCTTCTGTACTGCATCTCCAGCTTTACACATGTCCTTTAGGTCTCTTCTGGAACATTGCATCCTTTCTGTGGGAGAAAGCTAGGAGGAGGAAGACGAGGAAGAAGTCTCCATGTGTCCCTTCAACGTCCTCACAAGGAGCTATTGCCATGGCCGCTGTGGTGTGGGGTTGGGGTTGGGATAGATGGGCGCCGGTGTCGGGTGAGGGTAGGGCGGCACGGCTGTGTTAGGGTGTGGCGGATAGGTCGGGGTAGGGTACTGCGCCATGAGGTGAGGCTGCCCATGGGGGGCGGTGTGGGCGGGTGAGGACGTGGAGGAGGACGATGGGAGGTGGAGGTAGAGCGGGGCGGCTGGAGCGGAGGGGGCTGTGGGTGTCGGGACTCTCTGCAGTACGACATGGGGGTAGAGCTGAGACTCGGAGCGGTAGAGTCCGGGCAGAGAGGCCTTCAGCAAACTCTCCTGACTCCTGCAGGAAACACAGAGGAAGAGCGGGAAATAAAGCAGGAAGTAAGGAAATAAAGTTAGCCCGACTTCCAAATATGTCTGTGTAAAACTTTGAAAACAGGTTTGAGGGATGGGCATCTTTTGGGGACTACTTTCAGCGGTGGATTAACACACACACACACACACACACACACACAGGTTTTCAAAAATGTCTTGACGATAGCAGACAGCTTCTGAAACAACTCCTTCATCAAGTGTGTGTTTCTCTGTGCTGTGAATCCTACCTCTGGTACCCCCTGTTCTCGTATCCCCCCAGCCCTCCAGTCAGGTATAGGGGACTGTCAGGAGCCAGGCGGGGGTTCATCCTCTGGGAGAGGTGGAAGATCTTGGGAGGAGGGAAAGCTTCCCACTCTCCCTCTTCTCTCTCCAGCCAACACTGGCTACGTCGGTTGGAGCGTGTCTCCCTGCGCCTGAGGAGGAGACACCTTAACAGCTCAGTCCTCACAGAGGTGACATCACAGGCAGGGGGGGGTGATATCGAGGGTTACTTTAGTTGCAGTCCTACCTGCTCCGTCCTTCCTTCTTGGTCCGGTCTCGGCCGGATCGCTCCTGCAGGCAGCAGATGAGGAAGGACAGAGACATGGCGAGGATGACGATGCCGCTCACTACTGACGCCAACACAGCCACTCTCAGACCCCGGTCCTCAGGTCTGGGGATCGCTGCGGGGGGGGGGGGGGGGGTTCAAATTACATTTTAAAAGATGTATCTAATCAGAAAAGGATAAAAATAAGTGTCTGAATAAAGTGTCTTACCTTCACAGACAGGCAGGTAGTTGCTCCACTGCGGCTTGCCGTTCTTCACGTTGCAGGAGATTTTGTCGCTGCCGACCAGCTGGTACCCCTCCCTGCACCAGAAGGCCAACACGCTGCCGATGGACGCGCCGGTGCCGCTCTCTACGTAGAAGGAGCCGCGGCGTGGAGGCAGGATCAGGATGCAGGACAGACCTGAGGACACAAGGTCAACTCATAGGTCAAAACTATTTCAAATGAATTACGTTTATTTACATTCACAAAAACGGTATCAATAATAACAGAATATGCAAGGAAGGCCAAAAGGGTCATTATCTCCCCCTCAAATATGGACAAGGAAACTAAATTATTACATAAAGTGTTTTACAGCATTAGTCCTATTTCTTTTACAGAATATGTATTTAATGTTTTAATGAGGGGAATAGAAAGGTGACTGTCTGGTCTGATGGGAGTGAAAATCACAAATGTGTCTCCTGTAGATGCCACATACCGACCAAAAAATTGATTTAGCAAAGAGTCAGAATTCTGCCTGAAACTAGGAAAAGGGGCATGAAGAAGAAAAAGTAATAACAGGGATCATAGCAAATAGCAATCATGGGACACATTTACATATGATTCCACTTTGTTTTGGAGTTATAGATATAGTCAATATGTTGTTTTGCGTCTACGCTCTACTATACTTTGTGATTAAGAGCTTGGGAGCTAAATAATGGATAACATAACGAGAGCTAAAATGGTTCTGATACAGCTTCTTATTTAGCATACAACCTAAGTAGAGTTAATCATTTTAGAGAAAAACTAATTGGTGGATTATGACCTTTCTCACTTGAACTGTTTCCTCCAATCTGACTTTTTTTTGGAGCTATTAGGCTATTTTGGGCAATTTTAACAGACTTTTATAACTCAATGAACCTTTTCTAAGTGTCCCTTTTCCGTCAACTTCTTCATCTCTTTGTTCTCCTTTCTTTTCATTTCTACCCATCACAGACAGTCTGCCATCTATACTGAGAGTCTGGAAATGAGCATTTCCTCTTGAGAGATAGACAGAGAGAAGGAGAGAGGAAGAGACAGAAAGGGCTATTTTTTAAATCTTTTATCTATTTTTATCTTCTGTATGCTACAATACTCGTATCAGAGGTCTTGTGATAAAGCAGCTATTGTTACATTGTGCTGCGGGATTCACAGAGGATTTCATGTAAACCTACAGCGACGCTGGTCTCAACATTCTGCTGAAAGACCTTACTCGCATAGAAAATAAGTGTGCCTTTTTTCTGCACTGTACCACAAAAACCACCATGTGATATCTGCAGTGGGTTATTAATCAAAGGTGATGACTCAGCATTTCTACCTTTTTTAATGCTCACTTCCCTGACTCACTTCTTATGTCCATTAAGAAACATAAAAAAGAAAAACAACTAAAAATGTACTGTATGTATATATGTCCGATGTATGTAAAAGAAATGATTAGAAGGGAACGTGATGCTTCAGTTTGCTTTGCTGCGTCAGTATTAGTCTAATCTGTGTGTGTGTGTGTGTGTGTGTGTGTGTGTGTGTGTGTGTGTGTGTGTGTGTGTGTGTGTGTGTGTGTGTGTGTGTGTGTGTGTGTGTGTGTGTGTGTGTGTGTGTGTGTGTGTGTGTGTGTGTGTGTGTGGGGTTTCATCCCACAATAAGACCCTGTGAACATGCAAGCTGCTCTTTTCTGATTAGGAACGACAGATGGGAGGATTTCTGCAGCGGCGTACAGAAACAGAGGAAGAGGATCCCGTGATCCTGTGTGAAGATGACAGTAACCCCCCGCTACGCACACACACACACACACACACACACACACACACACACACACACACACACACACACACACACACACACACACACACACACACACACACACACACACACACACACACACACACACACATAATCACACACATCTATCCTCTGCATCAAGGCACACACAGCAGACACGTGCGTCATGGGTACAGTGCAGGGAAACAAGGACAGGATGACTGTTTTTAAAGAGTAGCTAAAAGCCATCCTGTTCCTAAGGTACCTTCATTGTAGCTGCTTACTGCTCATCTGGAGAACAGTATAAAGTTGGGAAGGCTTTTCAATTCAATCTGGCTTTTTAAGAACAAAAGCAACATGAAAACTATGAACTAGTGCAGATCCACGCTGTGGTACCAAAACAATAAACAAAAAGACACTAAAATACTCAATAGAGCTAACGTTATGGAGTTGGGTGATAATAATTTCAAGGTAAACCAACAGAAATAAATAAAAACACCACACACCAGAAATCCTATATAGACACTATTTCATTTAAAAAGGGCATAGAAAAACTATAACATAAAATGCATTTCGTGTGTACTTAAAGAAGCTGTTACAGCATGGGGTATCTTCAGTTTGTAATAAATGATTTCACGTTTTATCCGACAGTATTTCGGCTTGTTAACTAGCTAACAAACTCTTGTTAAAACACTCTCTTCAAGTGTTGTGGAAAAACTAACACAAACTTCTAAATCTGGAATGCACCTCTTAAGCTTCCTCACACTGGCTCACGAGAGAGAGCCTTTACCTCTAAAAAGGGGGATAAAATATTGAACATGTTACGTAAGGTTGTGTGTTTTAAGATTAGAGAGGGTTTTTTTTTTGCTGGCTGTTGCCACGCCGCAGCAAGAATCTCTACCCCCAAGACCCTGAAGTAACTCCCACCTCCCCTGCCAGGCGACCAATATAGTAAACAGAGAAGAAGAACAAAGACGCCAGTGTGAAGTGGACAAACAGAAAACTATCACAGGGGCCTAGCATCAATCAAAACTGGAATTAATGCCGAAAAGATTTAAATGTGTGTTGGTTTTTGGTGTATTGATTTTTAAAGTCAGGTTGTGTGTGTGGGACTGACCTAAGCTTCTTAGCATAGAATCCATTTGTGTATGTGTCTGTCTTTACTGATTTCCAGGTAATGTGTGCTTGACTGTCTGTGCGTGTGTGTGTGTGTGTGTGTGTGTGTGTGTGTGTGTGTGTGTGTGTGTGTGTGTGTGTGTGTGTGTGTGTGTGTGTGTGTGTGTGTGTGTGTGTGTGTGTGTGTGTGTGTGTGTGTGTGTGTGTGTGTGTGTACACTCTTCGCTCTGTTTGCTGTTGGTTCGCTCTCATTCAGAAAGGCCCTCTGTCATCGTGGAAAATGTGGGTTGCCAATCAAACTGTTCAGCTGCCAGCGGGGAGCTAATACACTCCTGGAACCCCCGAACCTGGCAACCGGAAAATGCCAACCAAACATCCACTCTGCTGTATTCTTCTCTAAAACCCTCCCTGCCTGTCTCTGACAGGGAAGCACTCGGAATAGTTTGTGATTAAATAAAGATTAGGCTCTCTGCATTAAAGATTCACACACACACACACACACACACACACACACACACACACACACACACACACACACACACACACACACACACACACACACACACACACACACACACATGCACGGAAAGAACAGAACAAACACACTCTCACATGCACACGTCTGTCCAGTATGTGGACACCAGGCATGCATACACGCACACACACACACACACAAAGATTTTCCTGGTGAGAAAAGTGAAACCAATGCTGAAGTCATTTCCCCAAAAAAACAAGCATCGCCTCTGTCGATCTGCTTGGAAAAAGGGGAGAAAAACCTCCTGTAACACGGTAATTAATAACGTTCAGATTATTATTTTTAATGTTACAAATGAATTACAAAAGTCCGCTAACAATTATAGGCTAATTCATGCAAGATAAAATTCCATATGGCAATGCTAATAATGTTAGCATGTGGTTAATGCGCAGAACATTCCGTCTGTGAGTTATACTGAGCTGAAATGTTTACTTGCGAGCAGGTCATGCTTTATGTATGTTCATTGATTTAATTGGAGAAACAGTCCACTTTATGAGCAATTCAACTCATATGAGTAACTCAAATTGACAACAAATCCATGTTTCACTTCCTGCATGGATTACAGCGCGGTTTTCCATGTCTTAATTAGCTTTGAACAACTTGTTCAAATTCTTGTGAAATCCATTGTCTTGAGCTACAGTCATTCGCACATCTACCCTCTTCCCAGTACTGCCACTCATTGGGTGTGTTAGGCCCTCCCCCATTGTGTTCTTTCTCTCTCCTCTTTGCTCCCTTAGCGCAGGTGCTCCTGATTTGCCCTCGGCTCCGCCTCTGCTCAGGTGTTCCAAATCAGCCCTAATCACCCATTCACAAAGCAGGCTGGAGGGAAAACATTCAAGTTTGGGTGTTGACTGGGTGTTCTCGTTCACAGTTTGTTTTCCCTTTATCAAAGATAAGTTTAACATTTAGGTAGCCTAAATCTGCCTTGTTCAGGCTTCGGTTGAACCTAGAGCCACCCGTTCCTGTCACTTCTGGTTGCAAACACCAAGATAGCGACGGCCCAAATGCTAAATTGGAGGCTTCAAAACTGCAGTCCGTAAACCAGTAGGCCTAAGTGGCGTCATGGTTATTTTTTTCCACTTCTTACAGTCTGTGAAGACACTGGATTCTACACTTCAGGTAATGCACGTTTATGTATTCATGTTTCTACTTCCCCAATATGTTTGATCAGATTTCCCTGGATAAACATTGGTTAGAAATAGATTTAATTTGAGTCCGGCATCAAACGCTTTAAGTCTGAGCTGAAGGAAAAGAAAGATGGCATTCTTGACTGACAACTGAATGGCTTTATCTTGTCCAACCTCAAGATCCTCAATGATTTCTCTTCCTGAGTGTTTTTCTGTCCCTTTGCTCCAGCTGCTGTACGTGATCAACCATCATGCCTCACTCTGTCTTCTCCTGTATCTATTTCTACGGCCCCTCAATGATGCGCAGTATCACAGCTGATTACGTAATACCTGGCTCTCGCTCAGCCTGTGTGTGTTCCTGCTCAAACACATGAAGAAAAACATGTTTGACTCAGCCATGCTTTTAAGCTTTAGTCCAGTGAGTCCCAAATACTAGCAAAAATAATGTGTTCAGGACATGAATCACATTTTCAAGTGATTCTGTCTTTTTAAATGTTTTCTGTTGTGTATTAAGGAGACGGACACCGCTATGTCGTTCACATGTTTACTCCACGTTGAATTCCAACTTGGCAGCGTATGCGCGCTACAACGCGTTAACCAGGACCATGGGTGCCGCCAGGGGGGGGGGAGGTTAGGACGAATCTAAGGGCCCAGCACTGACAGGGGCCCTTTGAGGGCTATCAATATTATTTTAATAGCATTGTCTTGTTTAAGTTTTTGAAATGAAATAAATAATTTGATCTGTTAAAATAAGCAAATTATATATGTTTGTGATTTGCTATAAAAAAATCCTCGAATTATGTATGATATTATCATTCACCCCTCTCCCTTTTTATTGAATGGTATAGTCTGATTCTGGCAGCGAGACACGCGAAATGTGTATGCTCTGCCTCGGTGAATGAACAGCTTGGTTCAAATGCGGTGCCGTGCAGTGTAGAAGTTTAGAAGTGCAGTCCAGTAAATGATGAAGTCCGGCTATCAAAAACGAAAGGAGAAAGAGCAGAAAGCTGAGAGGGAAAGAAAAGGTCGACAATTAGTCACTCAATTTTTCCTAAAGAAAGGTATTATTAACTGACACTCGATGCCATGATACAACACACTAGCTAGCTAGCTGCTAATGATCATACCTGCCGACATTTAGCTTTCAAAAGTGATCTGCAACTCCATAGTAAGTGGTCTAACATATATGTTCCATATATCATGGCATTTTCATTTTAAGGCAACAGTCTGTTCAGTGTAATTCAGACAGTTGTGGATTTTTTTTGTTGTTGTGGGGGGGGGGGCCCTAAATTGAAATCTTTCATGGGGCCCAAAATTTCTGGCGGCGCCCCTGACCAGGACCGTATTCAACAAGGTCCAAAAAGCACCAATTTGCATTGTAACGTAACAAACATTATGTGGTCAATATACCACATTGACTATGTGCAGAAAACCAGAGGTAATGGAAGTTTAACTGTAACTAGTAGGCCTTATAGGGCTGACTTTGAACTGCAGACATTTCTGACATCGCATAGGAAAGTCAAACATGTCAAAAGCCTCACATGCGTGATGATGAGCCTCAGCGTTTGTCACTTTGTTTCAAATAACTCAACTAAAACTCAGTCTGGCATTCTGGGAACGCAGCATATCTAAAGTACACACAGCAGGTTGTCGGAAATGGATAAATGACATGACTTCTAACACAAAAGACAATCGGAAATAACTATCTGACAGAGCTTTTTATAGCTTTTGGTATATTTACAAATGCATTCAGATCAGAATCATCACTGGGTTGGTTTTCTTACTACTAGATCGCCTTATAGGACCCCTTCTTGTGGTAATGTAAAAAGCAACAATTTGCGTTTTTGTTTATTAGTGTTAGTGAAGTGTATTTTACAACCATCCGTTAATTAAAAGGATTATATAACTGTTTCTGACAAAAGGCAGATGTTGGTAGGGCTTTTGTCCATTGGGATTTTTTCTTGTCTATTGCACACAGAAATTGAAGTGTAAAAACATACATTGGCTGTTTGTATATAGGGGGTTAGTTGTTGTGCCAGAACATTAACAAAAAACAACAACAAAAAAAACGTTCCCACGCTTTTCGGGACAGACTTAGTCAAATTTATTCCAAGCCAGGGAATTTTTTAGCACTATTTTCAAGCTTGATGCTGAGTTCTTCCACTAGCTGCTCGCTCCACCTACATTTCTATGGAAAAAGCATCAGAGCAAATTCCAAAATACCCTGCTATTGCTATCATTGATAAGGTATTGCTGTGTCTTCGCCTTCATTGACCCCGCCTATTAGTTGTTCACATTCAGCTACAACCATCAGAGCCGTGAGAAAGCTAATTCTGACTCTTCCTCAGTGACATTGTTTAGGGGTTAGGGTAAGGTGTGAGAACGTGATAATGAAGTTGAGGCAGAAGTCAATCTTTTGCATGATGCCTGTGAGGCTGAGGTGTGACAACAGTGTGTGTCGTAGACAGAAATACCCAGAGGTGCACATGTGTGTCCACTACATTTTTTATATAGTGTGTTTTTTATGTTTGCAGAAAATGCGCATGTTAATTTTCCCAGAGCTAATGCGAGATATAGGAGTGAAGCTACAGTTCTGGAAAAAAAAAAGAAAGAAGGCAGAATAGATGGAAGTAATTGGCTTAAAAAATCCACTAGACTCTACCTGCTCACGGTTAGTGTGTGCATCTGTATTCCTGTGTGTTACCGTGTCATTAACAGGATTTCTTGCACCAGAAATAGCCTGGAATAGACAAAGGTAATTGGCTTTGCCTGTCAGGAAATCAGATTAAAGTCGGTGTAACATTTCAGATTTACGTTTAAGGCTTTTGACTGACGATCTTATCTGAAGACATTTAAGGGGAAGGATAAGCAGCTAATTGTCGGTTAGACGCTGTATCCATAACTGATCATCGGCATAGGTTTTGGAAAAGAGAGCATTTAGCCACTTGGAAGCTAAACAACTTGGTTGTGTTAGATACCCAGTTGCACACCATTGTGCTTGTTTCTTTCTCCTTTGGGAAGGAATATAATAATACAGTAGAGGGGGGGTTCCTCTTGTAAGTGCTTCATAAAGTCCATGAAGTAAGTGTATTGTAGTACATTTAGAAAATAAACCCAAGACTGCTTCAACATAAACTCTTCCTGAAAAGTAATTTCCAGATCTGTTGAGTCCTAAGGCTCAACGTGTACAAAAGTCTTCTATATTTAACCCGATTTATTTTTGTCCTTAAAATGACGGATGAGGCTGATTTTATTATCAAAGGGCTAAAATTAAAAAACTGTGAAAAGACGTTCTTGCTGTGCAATCGAGACCTGAAGGAGAGTCAAACTGGCTTAAAATATAGTGGAGGAAAGTAAACCTACAGAAGCACTGCATTTATCTGTTAATGCTGCTGGAATAAGCACTGACACACACACACACACACACACACACACACACACACACACACACACACACACACACACACAAATCCTGGAATCTGAATCCTGGAGGTGTGATTAATATCAATGTTCCTAAACACAAGTGTGTGAGAAAGTATAAAGTGCTTATTCCTGCTCTGTCAGACAGAGCTGCTGTTATGAAACGAGCAACTGTGTTGTTGAATCTTTAAACCTTTAAGAAGATTGGTGCCTTTTGGGCCGAGTGCGCCCAAAGTGTGTAAGTGTTTGCCTCTGTGTGTGTGTGTGTGTGTGTGTGTGTGTGTGTTAGGCACATGATGTTTGCAATTTGTCATCTGCTGTAGGCTATATATGCATACACGTGAGGATAAGGGCTTTGACTAAGAAGAGGCGAGCAAGGAACATAGGACTGTGGAAATAAATATAGAAACAGAGGAAGAAAATGAAAAAAACACTCAGCGAAGAAAAGAATAGGAAACAAAGTGACAAGGGGAGAGCAATAAGTGTCAAAGGAGATAGATAAGACAGTGGTTGGTTAAAGCAAACAGGGGCAAGAGAGAGTGACATATAAAAGAGAAGAGGAAAGAGGGAGAGTGAGCGGAGGAGAAGAGAAATACAGTTTATGCTTCAGTGGAGGGGAAGTCATGCGAGCCGCGCTGCAGCTTTCTCTTCAGCCTAGATAGAACGAAATGTAACTGCATCACCTGCCGCCAGAGACGCACTGACTTTAACACACAGAAGTGTATACTCGCTTGTATGCACTCGCACTGTATTCCCACATAACCGATGTGAGTCCGATCACATGCAGAAACACACATCTTTTTTGTTTCTTGGGTTGATCCAGAAATGGTGTCACTCTTTAATGATGCCCAAGAAAACACAAACATGCAGCACACATTGAAATGCCAACTCCTCGACTATCAGTGAAAGATTTAAGGCTAAGTTCAGGATAAGTTCAGTTTGAGGATAAGCGTCACCGATACTTATATCCGAGTCAGGTTCAGATAAGGAGAAACGGTACAGTTTTAAGAACTTTAAAGGACTTTGTTAGTCATGCAACTTCCATTAGTACCTTTTTTTATTGCCTTTTAATAAGACTTTTATTTTATAGCAACACACCAAAATCACACTGATTCTGTGAATTTAGATGGTCATCAAGATCTGCCACAGTATGCAGTTAATATCTTCAGTCCTGGCAATCATCATTTAGTCCATGACAAGAGGTTTTGAAGGGATCAATAATTATTGGTATTCCAGGAATAGTGAAATATCAACACTTGAGTTGAGTAGCTTTTTGCATAAATCAAAAAATGTTTACTATCGGAAACCTTCCAATATTCCCATTTGAGAAGCTAACCAGAATGCATGTCATTGCCCGGAAAAGAGTTTTATCTAGAAGTATTATTGCATTAAATCTTTATTTAGATGCCAATTAACTTTGGATCTTCAGGCATGTGGCTAAAACGTTTTTGCACACAAGGAGAAATCATCACAAAACATCACAGGTCGCAGAAAGCTGTAGCAGTACAAAATAATGTATGGATGATGGTCGGACAAACTAACCTGTGTAGTTTCTGGTGATGCTCTGAGTCTGCAGAGCTTCAGTCTGTGCTTCT
This sequence comes from Eleginops maclovinus, assembly GCF_036324505.1. Classification (NCBI taxonomy): domain Eukaryota; kingdom Metazoa; phylum Chordata; class Actinopteri; order Perciformes; family Eleginopidae; genus Eleginops; species Eleginops maclovinus. The sequence continues at coordinate 9,199,697 of NC_086365.1, forward strand.
GTCTGTGTCCCTGTCAGTGCTTGTGCTTCTGTCTGTGTTTCAGTCTGTTTATCTGTCTGTGCTTCAGTCTGTGCTTCAGTCTGTGCTTCAGTCTGTGCTTCAGTCTGTGCTTCATTGATCATCTGGTTTTCGGTCTGCAGGTCTGGCTGCAGCTGGATGGTGGTGCCGGTCCAGTCCTCTGGCAGCGTTGTGGTGCTTTGTAAGTCCTCTGGGCTCAGGGTGGAGCCCACGGCCAGGACCACGGCGCAGAGCAGAATGCACAGCATCATCCAGAGTTGGGTGCCCCTGCTCCGAGTGGGGGGTCCACCTTTTGGAGACATTGGGTCAGCTGATGAGGAAGAAGAGCTCCGTTAGAGGAAAGGTTCACAGCCTCATGGTCCAGTCTCAGTGAGAGGTGGGAAGATCCTTTAGAGGAAAGTTTCTGTCCTCTTCTCTTACTTCTTTTCTTCTCTCCTCACTCCCTTAGCGGAGAGGAAAACCCCCTTCTGCACTCCCCCTCATGATGCTGCCGCGCTGTAAGAGATATGACAGAGAAGCCAGTAAAGTGTGTGTGTGTGTGTGTGTGTGTGTGTGTGTGTGTGTGTGTGTGTGTGTGTGTGTGTGTGTGTGTGTGTGTGTGTGTGTGTGTGTGTGTGTGTGTGTGTGTGTGTGTGTGTGTGTGTGTGTGTGTGTGTGTGTGTGTGTGTGTGTGTGTGTGTGTGTGTGTGTGTGTGTGTGTGTGTGTGTGTGTGTGTGTGTGTGTGTGTGTGTGTGTGTGTGTGAGATCTGCTCTCACATGCTGTTGTTTCCTCTCCGTCCCTCAGCTCGTGTTCTCACTGCTCACTCTCTCTCTCCCCCTCTTAACTCCCACTGGGCTGACTGAGCTCTTGCGTAACTCTCACTCATTCGCTGAGCTGTGCTGAGCTGTAACTCATGCAGCCCTAAGTCCTTTCCCTCTCGGCCCCTCACTCTGTTCTTCCACTGTAACAGTTGTATGCACGGTTGAATTAAACAATTTAGGTACTTTTGCTGATGGCTGGTATCAATAGATCACAAGCTACTTAGCAACACAGCTGGTTGGAAAACTGACTAAAAACTAAAGCTGATTTATAGTTCAGTTCAGTACACTGTATATGGAGTGGTTAAAGTAAGCTGCAAACCACATTAGTGCATACATCCACACAACCCCCCACTTGACCTTGCCTAATTTCAGAGAAAAACCCAACCCTGTGAGTGCCCTTAAAACTATGAATGAGTTTTCTATGTTGGAGGTATTTGCTGCCGGCCTTATTTTCGCAGAAGTATAAACTGAACTGAAGAGGATTGTGTGCGCTGAAGGGAGGGAACGTAGCAGCAGCTGCTAAAGGATGTTAGCCTTAAGGTTTGCAGCTCTGTAAGGCTCTGATTCATACTGATAACAAACAAACAAACCTCTGCGTTATTCAGGAGTCACACTGAGGTTTTGCTTTGCATATCACTTATAGCAAAAGTAAATTGTTATTGCTGTTGTGTAATGTAACAACCCAGCAAGGAATCAAAATAATGAAATTGTCCCATGCCAGCTCAGCCAAAAATGTTGCTTTTCTCTTTGAGAGCCTAGCATCCAGCTGCTTAGCTCATTGGGGCACTATTATGCTTTTGGGGGTTTTTCTTTTCCTTTTTTTCCCCGTGTGTTGTATAGTTTTTTGGGAAAGACTGAAATCCCCTCCCCTGGAGTGAGTTTTCCCTCTGACACACTCCGTTTTAGTTTCTCCTGAAAGATAGTGACTACACTTAGTAACACTCGTGCTTCAAAAGACCTCATGACAAACGTACATGAAAGCGAGGATACCCGGCCCGGCGGAAGCCCGGGTTCCCCTTCTGGAGCCAGGCCCAGAAGGAGGACTCGTCGGCGAGCGTCTGGTGGCCGGGCTTGCCACGGAGCCTAGCCGGGCATAGCCCGAAAGAGCAACTTGGGCAACACCTCCGCTTCTCCGTCCCGCGGGCCCACCACATAGGGGAAACAGCGATGGGGTCAGGTGCGCTGCCAGAAGGGTGGCAGTGAAAGCAGAGGGTCTCGACGGACCAGACCCCGGCGGCAGAAGCTGGCTTTGGGGACGTGGAACGTCACCTCTCTGGGGGGGAAGGAGCCAGAGCTTGTGCAGGAGGTGGAGCGTTACCAGTTGGATCTGGTCGGGCTCACCTCTACGCACAGCGTCGGCTCTGGAACCTTACTTCTTGACAGGGGTTGGACTCTATTCTTCTCCGGAGTTGCCCAAGGTGTGAGCAAGCCCCCAGTTGAGTGCCGCTTTGTTGGAGTTTACCCCAGTGGACGAGAGGGTCGCCTCCCTACGCCTGCGGGTCATGGGGGGGGGAAAACTCTGACTGTTGTGTGTGCTTATGCACCAAACAGCAGTTCAGAGTATTCGGCCTTCTTGGAGACCCTGAAAAGAGTCCTGTATGGGGCTCCTGAAGTGGACTCCTTAGTCTTGCTGAGAGACTTCAACGCACACGTGGGCAATGATGGAGACACTTGGAGGGGCGTGATTGGGAGGAACGGCCCCCCTGATCTGAACCGGAGTGGTGGTTTGTTACTGGACTTCTGTGCTAGTCATGGATTGACCATAACAAACACCATGTTCGAACATAGGGATGCTCATAAGTGTACGTGGTACCAGAGCACCCTAGGCAGAAGGTCCATGATCGATTTTGTTATCGTATCATCGGACCTGAGGCCGCATGTTTTGGACACTCGGGTGAAGAGAGGGGCGGAGTTGTCAACTGATCACCATCTGGTGGTGAGTTGGGTCGAGTGGCAGGGGAAGCCTCTGGACAGACCTGGTAAGCCCAAACGTGTAGTGCGGGTGAACTAGGAACGTTTGGAGGAATCCCAAGTCCAGGAGGCCTTCAACTCGCACCTCCAGCGGAGCTTTTCAGGTATCCCTGTGGAGGCTAGGGACATTGAACCAGAGTGGGCGGTGTTCAAAGCCTCTATTGCTGAAGCTGCGGCGGGGAGCTGTGGTCTCAAGGTCTTAGGTGCCTCAAGGGGCGGTAACCCTCGAACCATGGCCGAGGCAAAGCAGTGGGTGTGGGAGAAGTTCGAAGAAGCCATGGAGAAGGAGGACTTTCGGTCAGCACCAAAGTTGTTCTGGAAAACCGTCCGACACCTTAGGAAGGGGAAGCAGGGAAGCTGTGTACAGTAAGGATGGGACGCTGTTGACCTCAACTGATAGGGTGTCAGGGCGGTGGAAGGAACACTTTGAGGAACTCCTGAACCCGAAAACTCCGCCCTCCATGTTAGAGGCGGAGCTGGAGTATGAAGGAGGATCAACTCCAATCTCACGGGGGGAAGTCACTGAGGTAGTTAAACAGCTCCACAGTGGCAACGCCCCGGGGGTGGATGAGATCCGCCCAGAAATGCTGAGGGACTGTGATGGTTTACACGTCTCGTCAACATTGCGTGGAAGTTGGAAACGGTAGCGAAGGAGTGGCAGACCGGGTTGGTGGTTCCCCTTTTTAAAAAAGGGGATCAGAGGATGTGTGCCAATTACAGAGGCATCACATTACTCAGCCTCCCGGGAAAGTTTACTCTAAGGTGCTGGAAAGGAGGGTCCGACCGATTCTCTAACCACAGATTGAGGAGGAACAATGCGGATTTCGTCCTGGTCGTGGAACGACGGACCAGCTTTTTACTCTCAAAAGGATCCTGGAGGGGGCCTGGGAGTACGCTCATCCGGTCTACTTGTGCTTTGTGGATTTGGAGAAGGCGTATGACCGGGTTACCAGGGAGATACTCTGGGAGGTGCTGCGGGAGTATGGGGTGAGGGGGTCTCTACTCAGGGCCACCCAATCTCTGTACTCTCAAAGCGAGAGCTGTTTCCGGGTCCTCGGTAGCACGTCGGACCAATTTCCGGTGAGGGTTGGCCTCCGCCAGGGCTGCGCTTTGTCACCAATCCTGTTTGTGATATTCATGGATAGGATTTCGAGGCGTAGTCGTGGGGAGGGGGTCTGCAGTTCGGTGGGCTAAGGATTGCACCACTGCTTTTTGCAGATGATGTGGTCCTAATGGCTTCATCGGTCTGTGACCTTCAGTACTCACTGGATCGGTTCGTGGCCGAGTGTGAAGCGGCTGGGATGAGGATCAGCACCTCCAAATCTGAGGCCATGGTTCTCAGCAGGAAACCGATGGACTGTCCACTCCAGGTAGGGAATGAGGCCTTACCCCAAGTGAAGGGTTCAAGTATCTCGGGGTCTTGTTCTGGAGTGAGGGAACAATGGAGCGTGAGATGGGCCGGAGAATCGGAGCAGCGGGAGCGGTACTGCAGTCGCTTTACCGCACCGTTGTGACGAGAAGAGAGCTGAGCCAGAAGGCCATTTCGTTCCTACCCTCACCTATGGTCATGAATGATGGATCATGACCGAAAGAACGAGATCGCGGATACAAGCGGCCGAAATGGGATTTTGTCCGCATGGTGGCTGGCATCTCCCTTAGGGATAAGGTGAGAAGTTCAGTCGGGAGGGACTCGGAGTAGAACCGCTGCTCCTTCGCGTTGAAAGGAGCCAGTTGAGGTGGTTCAGGCGCCTAGTGAGGATGCCACCTGGGCACCTCCCTAGCGAGGTGTTCCAGGCACGTCCAGCTGGGAAGAGAACGACGGGTAGACCTAGGACCAGGTGGAGGGATTATATCTCTTCGCTGGCCTGGGAGCGCCTTGGAATCCCCCAGTCAGAGCTGGCTGATGTGGCCAGGGATAGAGAAGTTTGGGGCTCTCTGCTGGAGCTGTTTCCTCCGCGATCCTGACGGAAAAGCAGGAGAAGATGGATGGATGGATGGATGGACACTCCTGCTTCTATTGGCTGGTGCTCCAAAACATTGTACGTTAGGTAAGAGGTGGGACATCTCTAAGCTGTCAATCTGATTGGTTAGCTGGCCAGCTAACCAATCAGATCGAGGAGGAAAGGAGGTGCTGCAGCACAGACAGAATGAGAAAAATAAAGACCTTTTTGACCATTAAAGCATGTAATCATATCACAGTTGATGAACAAAATGCAATTATGAAACTTGAAAATTGGAATAAAAGGGCCCCTTAAATCTCAGAGACTCTTAACCCCCCTAAAGCCCAAACTAAACTCAAAAGTTTGGCATTTATTTTGCAGGCTTAATGTTGTTGTCTGAGGTCACACTCAGCTCCATACTCTCAGGTCACAGAGGTTTCCTGCAGTATTTAATACTGTAAATGCTTCTGTGCGCCTTGCTCCAGAGCAGAAGGGGGTTCATTCAAATCCCAGAAAAGTTCATTTGTTGGGCCTTGTGCAAACCTTAGAAGAAGAGTTCAGCCTTTCTAAACAGAACAAGCTTTATATGTCCAACATGACTGTGTTTTAATCTATTTTGCTATCACTTGCAACCATGTGGTGAAAAACGTGACTTCAGTACAGTACCTCCTCCTCGTGTGTGTGTGTGTGTGTGTGTCACAGGTGGACACTCAGGTGTAATATGATGACCCTGATGGCTCTTGTTGATATCTCTCTAGTCAGAAAGTCCATGCAAAGCTATGAATAAATGATGCATCTGGGACCGAAAATAGCAGATAGAGATGGACAACGAGAAGAAACTGTATAGAGGTGGGGAGGAGCAGGCGGGTTGAGCAATGATATTAAAGCAGGAGAAAAACATTCAGAAATAGTGAAGAGAGCAAGAGATTTGCAGAGAAAGACGGATGAAGTGACATCCATTAGACTGAGAAAAACTGACTTTTATTGAATGTTGGGCCAGTAAGTGGGGATGGGATAAGCTCTGCTGCCACAAAATACAGTATTTACAACCACAGCTTTGCCAAAGTGGACAAGATCTTATTTTAAGCCATCAAATGAAAGCTGCTATCGGCATGGTTTTATGGTGAAAATACACCACCATCCTGTCAGTATAAATAAAAAGGGAGGAATTAAACACAGTGACGAGACCATCTTTGCAAAACAGGTATTTGTTTTATACCTAATCCACTGTGAAGAAGACGTTAAGGGATTTCTGGTTAAAAAAGGTTGAACACACACAAACTCAGCAGTTTAATCTAATATTTAATTGGAGCGGCAGGCAGATGTTTTCCCTGAAAAAGATCAGAACACTTGCTCCTGCTAGCCGACTAAACAGCAGACCCTTAGAGTAGTCCAGCCGGTCAAGAGCTTTGGTTATGATAAGCTATTTATGTCAAATATAACCTGATACTGGTATTCCTATAATATGTTTGCAGACTACACACTTTAATCATAGGGCGATTACAAGTATTTACTATAAAGCATGCATTTACATTCACAATGAATAATGTATAGTGTCCTTTATATGCGACATGCGGTATTTTTGACATCAATTAATCATAACCACATTACTTATGAAACATACTATATGTATAACTAGTGCAAACAAATGAGATGGTTACTGAGCAGACTATCAGACTCTGCTCCCACTTTGTGTTGGATTTTAAATCTCCTGTTCTTCATGGAGCTGAAACTCAAACCATTGAAAGAGAGAAAGTCGAAGAGCAAGAGAGAGTGACAGATGTCCGTCACATGTTCAAACTTTTCCAGGTAGGACTGTGTGTTATGTGTACACGTTGAGATTATGAGGATTAAAGAAGCAGATATACGGTTGAGGCGGGTTACTGTTCATTTTGATCTGCAACATAACATATGTGATGACAAAGTGGAAGACCGTGGGTTAGGGTTACACAAACATAACCGTGCATCAGAGAACCCTAACCCTTACCCCTATAAATAATAAAAGCGCTAATGAAATGTTTGGCCACTTGGTGTCAAGTTAAATAAGCAAGCACATTAACAAGTTAAAATGTTATTGGTTAAAATTTAGATGAACCCTATGCTGATAAAGGTGTTTCCAACTACCATACAACATTTTAATATGGATGCATATCACATGGCTAAATCTCTGAGCCTTGTTTGGCTGTGTTTACAAACTTTCTCTTAACAAATCAACACATTTTACTAAGTTTAAATGTTAAATTATGTTTTGAAGGGTGGATTTAAATACAAAGTACAACAGCTCACACACAATCAACAACAAATCACAATGTTTTACATGTGTTTTAACATGGAATAGAGCTCTGTGTACTGAGTATTAACCACACACAGAGACAAATTGCAGCTTTGACACTATCATCCTAATCCCTAATGCCACATCTTACAGTAGAGCACAATAAACACGTTCATATAACACAGATGCACTTTAAGAAAGTGTTCACTTTCTCCACTCTGTCTCATAATACATACCATAATACTGGGGACTTTTGAAGCCAGGCATTTGTTTGTGTTATGCTGATTACCATGTGTATCTGTGTGTGTGAGTGTGTATCTGTGTGTGTATGTGTGTGTGTGTGTGCATGTTTATGTAGCACAGCAGTATAAATCCAATAATCAGTGCTAAGTATGGAAGTGCAGGTCACTCACAGGGCAGAGGGGCTTTCCTTTAACGACAGGGGTTCAGGTAATCTGTGGCAGTGTTTATTCCATGACACTTTCCATATAGTTTACTTTAGGACTTCAGCATTAAGAACTACAAACTATTATTTCATTTGTCCATATTACTTTTTAATTTTCATTTATAGAGCTGATGATTTAAGAATGTGCTATATCAATCCGTGCAGCTCTGAACTTTTATTATTTGTGAATATTGGCCCTATATTAATTGACTCCATGTCCGTTCAATATTGTCCATCAGCAGAGAGGAGTGCAAGATGGTGAAGAAAAAAGCGGACAGAAGGGACAAATATTCCACCATATCAAATTATGACTATAACGTGCAGATTGTTAAACCACTGAAGTGCTTGTAAAGCTGTCGTCTGGGATCTAAGTGTAGATCCCAGCTGCCGATTGACTCCCTGCAGCTTCAGGGTGGCAGATTAGAATTAAGCAGCCTGACGAGCAAACATGCAGTGAGACTTGAGTGGCTGGGAGACTCTGGGACCCCTGGAGCTCGTCTGATCTTATAATTGATTTATGCTGCGGGACCTGGCTGTTACAAACAGTGATTAGTCAGCCAATGAGAGGGCATTCATATTTTAACTTTCACTGCATCCATTTGACATGCTTAAAATAAGGTAGGAAGATTAACATCACAACCCTTAACAAAAAAACAACAGTAAAATCAAATAGATATTGAGGACTAATTCAAAACTGATGAAAACGTATCTGAAGGATGAAGGTTAAAGCAGGCGGACTCATATGGACTGTGTGTGTGTGTGTGTGTGTGTGTGTGTGTGTGTGTGTGTGTGTGTGTGTGTGTGTGTGTGTGTGTGTGTGTGTGTGTGTGTGTGTGTGTGTGTGTGTGTGTGTGTGTGTGTGTGTGTGTGTGTGTGTGTGTGTGTGTGTGTGTGTGTGTGTGTGTGTGTGTGTGTGTGTGTGTGTGTGTGTGTGTGTGTGTGTGTGTGTGTGTGTGTGTGTGTGTGTGTGTGTGTGTGTGTGTGTGTGTGTGTGTGTGAGTGAGTGTGAGAGAAATGGACAAAACATAAATAACCATAACCTTGTCATTAGCGTGTTTTTGTCTCAAGCCAGACAGTCAATATCTGTTTTGGATTTTGGATGTTATTATCAGCTGTGATGTGGAGAGTGTGAGCACCAACATGTGGATATCAAGTGCTACTACAACTTCAACTGCACTTCTCCCCACACACACCCTTTCGCTTTTTATTTAAAAACTTCAATCCCGGTTTGTACACACTTGAGCTGTGAAGCCACAAAACTTTATTTGTATTATTATTCGATCAAAACTAAAGAACATAAAAAGGACAAAACAAGAATATGAAGCCAACACTCAAACCTCTCAAAAATGAAATACGTAGTAAACTATCAGGGCTATATCTCCTTCATGCTCATATCAATACTTTAAAAGTTGCAGGTTTAGTACAGTGATTATTCTATGTAGCTATGTAGTAGTGTGTATCCCTTAGTTTGGATATGTGGGATAAACCACGCAGAGGAAAACAGCTGGAGCTCATGGACAGGATTCAGCACCACAACAGAGCGGACAGCTCCACCTCATAAATCGTCTGAAGATACAAGCTTACAGTTTGTTCTATAAATGTTAATACATGTTTAGTTATTTTTGTTTATGATTTTCGCATATTGTACAAAATTAGAATCAGTGTTTTTATGTCATATTTGGAGACTTTTGGAGAAGGTCACTCTTGATCTGTTAGTGTGCCAAATGTTAAAGTGGCAGTGTGTAATTGTTGCCACCTGCTCCGAGGAACAGGGGGCAGTATTTCACCTCTACTATTTGCTCTATATTAGTATGTAAACCTATTTTTATTTTAGTTTAAGTAGTTTGCCATGTTCATTGAATTTAAAATGTCTTTATTGTGTATTGTAGTATAGCCTTCTCTGTTCTTGTGATGATGTATCTGGTCTGAGAACTGAGGTGCGCTACAGTGAGCAAAAAGAGGTATTACAGGACGGGTCGGGGAAAGTCACTTTGCATCTCACAACACAACGAATATATGTTGACTTAACAACAACACTGAAATCTCCTTCAATCCTCTTTTTGTTGTCGATCTTCTACATTTAACACATTACAACTAATGGCCTAAAAGAAGTATTTAAAATCCCCCAAGATGGAAGCTAGGTCCCCACAATGTAGTGAGCAGACAGATGCTAGGATCTCACAATGTCCACACACACACACACACACACACACACACACTATATATATTTAGTAATCCAAACTAACGTGCAAAAAAATAAATATAAATTTTGCAAGACTCTAAGATGACAACAATAACATGATCAAATGTTACATCTTTTAAACATGTGGGATATAAATGATGAGAAAATAACGCTTAAAGCTTAACAACTAAAGCTATAACACACTCACGAACTGGGAACACTGTGTGAAATGTGGAGCCACAACAAAGTTGTATACAGTTTATTTGTTAAAGACTAAAAGAGGTTTAGTGAGCATTAGCTAAAAGTGATTGAGTTATATAAGTTCAAAGGTCCAATAAAGAGTACACACACACACACACACACACACACACACACACACACTAAGTTATATCCAGTTGAATTTGATAAAAATGTGTGCATTTCTTCCTTAAGTTGTCATGATAATTGTAATGGGTCTCTTATTTGGAGATGTTACAATGGATTTAGGGGAAAATCCATGAAAATGTCCCTGTTTTTTTTACAAGGCAGAAAATGTGTTTGTTTGCTGGCGGGAAGCTAACAATTAATCCTCATTACACAATGGAGGCAAAGCTTTTGGTGAGTTTAAATGTTGCACACTGCATTTTGTCATGTGATTTCTGGTTAGTAAATGGTTTTGATAATGAAGCACACCATGCTCAATGTGTTTTGTAACTTCTTCCTCTGAAGAAGAAAAATGTGACCACTGTTGTGTCTGATTGCTGCTTCTTGCCTTGGAGGTCTGGCATTAACTACAAAGAGGAAATATATTTACAGTGAGGAAATGCAATCGAGCTGCTATCCTCTTAAAACAGCTAGATGAACAGTATGCATTAAACTATGAAATTAAGGTTAAAATGATGTTATCAGGAACTCTCCTCCATCTTTGTGCACCACCGAGTGAATCCTGCAGAGGGCAGTGTGTGACTTCACTGGGATAGGAGTGTATGATTTAAATTGATCTATGTATGTATTCATGTAAACAATAATGAATGATGTCATTGATCACACAGTCATTATCAAACACTTTGTAGCACGTGTGATCGACATATTGACCCTCTTTGTAATAATGTATGCCTAATAATATCTCCTGCAATTACATTTTTTGCACTTGTGCCTCTAATATACTACTAAGAAAATTATGTTATGTTCCAATTCACTGTTTTCCCTTTTTACTGTAAAAACCTTAAGAATACATGCACACACACACACGCACTCACCATTGTGCAAACTTTTCTCGCCCCTGATTGGTCCATACTCGTACACAGAGGCTGGGCCAAAGCTGATTAATTAGCATACCTATGCAGCCTCTTAAATGTGCAGGCAGCCTCACCTGATGCCTTGCACCCACCAAGCACACGGACGAGGAGGAGAGGGGCCTGTCAGACACGGTGGAGATAGGTTTTTGTTCTACTCACCTCACAGAGCCACACTCAGGTCCGGTCACCGTCCACGGTCTGTGCGTAAAGGCGCACAGCCAAAAGACAACTTTACGCGCCCCAAAGAGTGCTTCCCCCTCCGGCTCCCCACAGTCGATGGTGCTTTCGTGTAAGCAGATTAGTAACTTTCACACCGGGTGGTGCTGAGTGCTGGCCGGTCCGACCCAGTGTCCCGGGTCATTCATGAGGCTGGAGGCCGCAGCCAGGATGGATGTGTTCAGGAAGCTGTGGGCAGCGCGGAAGCTGATCGTCGTCGTCTTCATCCCGTTGTCTCTGCTGCCACTACCGCTCATCCACCCCACCAGCGTGAGTACAAGCAAAAATGCAATATAATTATTATTAGACCCAGTACATGTTTCAAAAGAGCTCACTACTTCATGGACAAATTCGAGGAGCAGATTACTAATTAAACTACTTGTCAATGTGGAAGGGAATTGTTGAAAATTAAAAACGCAACATAACTGATGCACATTCAGTTAAATTGTCTGTAATGAGTGTCAGAGGTGGAAGAAGTACTCAGATCCTACCAGTCTAAAATACTCCAATACAAGTAAATTTCCTAAATTCATTCTTAAGGAAAAATACAAAACTATTATAAGGAAAATGTACATAAAGTATCAAAAGTATCAACTTTTTAAATACTTTTACTTTTTACTTCTATCATAGATTGGAAGTTAAGTAGTATGGTAGGTATTTAATATGTAAACATGTACTTGTAAGAATACGTTTCAAGTAAATCCAGTGGAGTAAAAGGTTCAATATTTTTCTCTGAAATGTAGTGGATTATAAGTAAGAATTTGCATTAAATTGTTACACTCAAGTACAAGTACCTCAAAAAGTACATGAGTAAATGCATTTTAGTAAAATCCAGCTATGATGAGTTGCATGGATACATATAAAGAAACTGCTAATCTGCTTGGCGATAGAAATGTCATAATGGTTTTGTTTTTTTGAGTATTTAAAAGATTAGTATATGTGATTAATTGATATGTTAGTTGTACCACAACAACAACAACAACAACAACAACAACAACAGCGAAAAGCACTTCATATTAAGGAACATTCTGCTAATATTATTATTTTATTAAAACACTTTAAAAAGTTATTTAGTTAGTCATTATTAAATACATCAACAAACCACATAAATACCTAAAACATCCGATAGAAAGGTAAAGAAAACATCCACTCAATGTGTTGATGTCCCTCCTGCTAACGGCTTCACTGTGCTGATGGGATTTCAGTTTGTGCTGGGTGTGTGTGTGCCAATCAAACAATCAAAAGGGACACTGTTTTGATGAATGCTTGATCATCAGCTGAGCAGTGTGAGTGGATGGGAGATGTCGCGACATGTTGATGAGATGTAGATCAGTGTGCTTCTTAAAGCAGAGAGGCAGAGGAGTGAACTGATACTCTGTTCAACTGCTCCCTGTGACTGCCGCTGAAGAGGCTCATGTCTCGGAAAGACAAATGAAATTGCATTTGAAACAAAAGGATTATCTCAATCGGCCCAAAATGTCTATGTCCTGTAGCAATTTGTTTCTCTGTTATCTCTAACTTTCCCATCAGGTTTTTAAAACAGACAGGCTGATGTTTAGTGAGGCTCAGTGTGCTTAAAAAATGCCCGACTAGGAATACATTTTCTTTGTTGAGTAACTGAGATTGTGTCAAGCAGTGAACCCAGATTCAAGCTTCAAAAGGCTCTTTCACAATGTTTGTCTATGGTCAATGGCCCCAGTTGTAATTTGTGTATTAGCGCTACATTTGAAGACTAAGCTTTGGGAAAAACACACTATTTACCACGTGGAAGAAAAATTGTTGTCTGTTGTTTTTTTAAACTGTTTATCAAGTTGAGCCTCATTGTAATAATTCATACAAAAATAGAAGCAGTAAACGACATCTTCAAAATTAAATATATGAATACCACTTGCACAAAATATAAGAATTTTCTCGTTTTACCAAAAGCAGAAGCATACGGTAGCCTATATGTGTATTTCCAGCTGTTTTGATTTGAAAATACAGATGTAATTTGAGAAAGGGGTTCAATTATTTTATCATAATAAGTTATATCACACACTTTCCTGATAATTCATGAGGGATCAACCTGGAGCTAGCTCCAAATGCCTGTCCAAGAAGAAATCTCTTTCATTTGTACATGAAATATGCAAACGAAGAGATGATTTGGTCCCATGATGGTGTGTAAATGCTGCCAACTTTAAAACGATACAAAAGTGGCGACAGCTGTGTGTTTGTATGTTAGAAATGAGCTCTTCTGCGACACATGTATTTGTGTTATTCATAACATCTTAGATATTCAAAAGAACTGTTATGTGCTCGCCAGTTTGTCCGTCAGCCAATCAGCTCTGTCGCCCAGGAGCCTTGCTGTTATGTCAGGACTGGTTGATGTTTGGCACGAGCAACTTGCACAACATGAGGTTACGAAAGTACAAAAGAACAATCCTTCACTACAAAGAAAAACAAAGAAACAATCCAAGCAATTAAGTTATATAATCACCTACCACCACGCTGGATTGCAACCCCACGTTGCTTCCCTACGACTCCAGAGAACTCACACTGAGTCAAGAATGTGACAGACATTGTGTGTGTGTGTGTGTGTGTGTGTGTGTGTGTGTGTGTGTGTGTGTGTGTGTGTGTGTGTGTGTGTGTGTGTGTGTGTGTGTGTGTGTGTGTGTGTGTGTGTGTGTGTGTGTGTGTGTGTGTGTGTGTGTGTTGGACTAGTACTGTGTCCAGCTGCAGCAGAACAACATGTTGGACGCGGTTGGTTCAGGTCAGACAGAGACAGAAAGGCAGAAATCTTAAGCCAGTAGCAGATTTGCATAATGCTCGTTCCATTTTGCATCCCCATATAAAGTAAAAGCTGTAGAGAAGTCAAGCTTTTAAATCGGAAGTAAGTCTGGCAGAACCTATACATGGATGCAAACACATTTCTGTCGGTTTATTTGCTGACCTTTTATAAATACCCACAGCTTTCTTGAGTCTTTTCAAAATAAACTTCCATCTTCACAGAAAACAGCTGTGTTAAGTTGAGGAAAAGATGGCATTTTTGGTTCAATTCAATTAGGAAAGTTAAGTGACTAAAACCTACTCAAAGAAAAAGTCACTCTGTAGAATGAATTACATAGAAATGAATATGGAGGGTTATTTAACAATTACAGTGCATTACTTCTGTAGGTATAGCAACAAACATGTAGGAGAAGAGCCATTTTGTCTTGAGCCTCCACAAGGTTGATATTTGTTTCGCAACTATGGATTGTCACCTAACTTGGTATCCTATCAGGATATATTGAAATGTCTTTGGTGATAACTTTTTATATGTCATCAGGTTGTTACAGTATGTGTGGGCACACAGCATTGCAAATGTGATTGCTTCAATCAGTTTGGTTCAATGGATATAGGTTTCAGCTGTGATCTAATCTACCTATCCGGAGGAGTGTGTTGTTTTCTTTGTAATTACCAATCATCTCCATTTCCTAATGGTGTTGATTAGACACTATTCAATGGGTGACATATTTTTGTCATCTGTTAAAATGTGGGAGGGAAATGTCAATGAGATATGATAAGATGTTTATTTATAGTGTTACCCAAGGAACATGCACACATTTTGAGAGCTTTTTTCTGGTGCCTGCACTTTCTTAAATAAAAACACAAAAAAGCCCTTGAATGTTCATGGATAGATGTTGTCCCATCGCAGCCCTAAAAAATATCTATTGGCAGGGTTTTTAGGTTTCACTTAATTTTCCTTGAAATCAGGTACAAAGTATTAATATAAACGTAAAATAAATAAATGATTAAATAAAATCTAAATAATGAAAGCTTATGTTTTTTACTACAACTTTAGGTCCGACCTTAAAGCAGGCCTCCTTCCATTAGAATATCAGCATGCATTGTATTCACCTTATTGACAGTGTCAGCCTGAAGCCTGGTTATCATACAGCCCCCATCCTGCCTCTCTGCTGACCAAGCTTTTGCCTATTACTTGAAAAACTAAAACAAAGAGAAAGAAGCACAAATGGATGTTTAAGCATCTACTTGTTCTGCAGCAATCTTCTGATAACACAAATAGGTGATAATCATGTTCTGCTGAATAAGGCCTTCTGACTTTGTTTATTTAGGCACGTTTGTCTTTTTTTTTATGTACACTTATTACTCAATGCCACTTCTTTTTCCTCTACCAATCTTGACTACATTTGCATGCACATTAAAATGCCGCTATTAAGTGAGTAATTTATTAGAAGGTTTTTTACTTTTAAACGTGATCAAAGATTTGAATATCAACATTTTGTTTACCTCTAAACATGCTGTAAAGCATTAGGATGGTAGCGCTGTTATTGTTAGCATGCTTACATTAGCATTATGCACATGGTGTTGTGTTATTCCTGTTCTGATATGACACTCACTTGAATCTCATGAACAAAATTGTTTTAGCCCATCATGTAGAGGTGTGTGTGTGTGTGTGTGTGTGTGTGTGTGTGTGTGTGTTGTGTGTGTGTGTGTGTGTGTGTGTGTGTGTGTGTGTGTGTTCTGTTTTATGTACATTTCCAACCATCCCATCACTCTTAATAGAAAGGTACATTGAAATGTTATAAATCTTGTGTTATAATTCATGGTTTGAATGTTTCTGAGGTATAAACACATCTGAACATGCTTCTTTATCCCAGGGTTAGTAATCCCCCTCTGGGTTTAATAATTTGAGATTAACTGACCTGTTTCTGGCAACATGTCTTACTGAATGTTCCCCCACAAATTCATACAGGTTGTGGCAGAAGTAGGACGTTTGTATGTCGAATACTAATATGGGGAGCAAATACAACTATGACTGGGTTTAACATTGTCCAAATGTTGTAAAAAGTAATTGGGAGTATTTTCTTAAGGTCTTAACAAATGTCACGAGATTCCTCTTTAGTTTTTAAGGTTGGAGAGCCTGTCACTAAGCCTGCTAATGTTTCCACGTAGCAGTATGAAAGGGTATGTTGTCATTATACAACCTAATGCAACATGCGTGTGTTTGTGTTTGCAGCCCAGTTAGAGTTCAACAAATACATCATACTACTTTGAAAACGACTACATTCCATTTTTACACTTCCTTTTTTGTAAAAACTAACAAATCGTAATGAATGAGCTGTACAGAATTTAGTTAGCAGAGTTCCTTTATTTTAGGATAGACTTTATGCTAAGCTAAGCTAACTGCTACTAGCTGCAGGTTTCTCTTTAGGTTCCTGAAGTTGCCTCAAATGTCCAATCTTTGTGCTTTTGATGGCACAGCAAAAGAAGCATAAAGTTGTGTGTCGTCTCATCACTGATAACGCATTTGTTGTTTCTAACTGCAGGAGGCATGCTGTGCGTACGTGCTGATGGTGACCGCTGTCTACTGGGTGTCTGAGGCTGTTCCTCTGGGGGCTGCTGCTCTTGTACCCGCTTTCCTCTATCCGCTCTTTGGGGTGCTCAAATCCAGCGAGGTGAGTTTCTATTTTAGCTGTCTGTTCAACATTTCTCCCAGTCTCAAATAGTTTCAAACCTTCTTGGAGTTGTTGAGGACACAAGAGGTCAATCAGAGCAAGCTATGTAGTTATAATATTAGCTTTAACTTAAGTTAAGTAAACTTAAGTTAGCCTATTACCTCTTGCCCGATTTGTATAATTGCAGAGGTTGCCTGTGCAAATGTATAATGTCCACTTCTATTGGCCATCTACCTTCCTTATTTTGCTTAATACAATGGTCATGGGTAAATATAATTCCCCTGTAAATCAACATATCTATGATTTGGGGTCTCTTCCAGTGCAAATTCACAACAGTAGCAGGGCAATTTTATGAATCAAATTAAAACATATAACATGTATATCTTATTACTGGCAGACTATAGCTATGTGTTTGAGCTCTTTGCACACATTAGCCTCAATGCTAACTTCCTAGGATGTAGGCCGTAGTTCAGTTATCAGAGCGTTTTTGCTCAATAAATGGCTGGCTGTTGCTTCTGTAAATTACACAAAGGTTAAAGAGATTAAACACTTATTTTCTGCCAGATGTCAGACAGCCAAAGCCAGATTAACATTTGAGTGCACTCCCCCTTTAAAGACAAGTTACGTTGGTGCTGATAGCCTTACCTCATCCAAAAGAATACATGAACATAGATAACATGATGCTGTGTAATCAGTGTGATAACAAAATGCCTTGTAAACAAATCATTCTGATTGCTTCAACCTGAAAAAAAGAAGCTGAGAAATTGACTTTATTTTAAGTAACCAGTAATGAGCTCTATTGACCTCAGTTGAGATACTTCTCTGTACATGTTCCAGAGCACAGTTTGTTTGATAAAGAAGGATACACATCCTCGTAAATACAGTCACAGTCAATGTGAAACTTACATGCCTGGGTTAGAGAAGAATTCATGTATGAAGTCTTCGTTACAGTTGGAGATAAGCACTTATTAGGTCTTAACAAGGTAGGGCCTAACAGCACAGCAGGTCCTAGGGTTATCGGATGTGACAGTGTGAGAATGAAAGGCCCTTCTGTGCTCTGAACAAGGTTTATTTAAAGGACTCCAGGATCCATTAATGCGTGTCAACACTTTGAAAACCTTGCAAATCATCAAAATAAAGATGGATGGTCACAAGCTATTAAATAAAGCCAAGCTGTTTAAGTTTTTGCTCCAGGAGGGGCATAACGTCTGCCCACAGTGAACACACATGAATGCTGTGATTGGAAATCAGGGTCATTCCACCAAATATTGATTTCCAAACATTGTTTTTTTGGTGTTTAAAAATGAATATGAACTTCTGTCATACCAGGTTTATTTTCTGCATTTCTCTCAATGACATTATTTTTTAGAAGTGTTGTCAGTAGCAGAACAAAATAATGTTAATTTCATTAAAAACAGATACACTGATTCTTTCAGTGGTCTGTTAATTAAAACCCTGGCTGTATGCCATCATCATTTGCCACTTAATAATAACCATAACCTTTTTTGATCATAATAATAACCAACAAAACTAAACTGTCAGTTCATTTTCCATCAATACGTTTTTCTAAAATAACCCTTTCTTATGAGCCTTACATAAAAATGGAGCTGTACGCCTTATATGACCAAATCGCATTGACAAACAGTGAGAAAGCTGCTGTAAGCCTCTTGTGATGGGGTTCTGTGAATTTGGCAGCTCAGAGCTTTATGCAACATTTTCACTCTATTATCGTCCTCACGGCTCCACTTTACCAAGCAACACAAAGTGAGCACTGGATGTTTTTCCATCAACTGCTTAAGAGCTGGCAAAAAAACGTAGGAATTTTCTCCTAGTGTGCTGCGTCTCACAGTCCAGGCACATCATCTGAACTAAGCCATGTGGTTCTGTCATTGAAAGGTTTAAAGAAATCTAGATTCCCCAAAAGCTCAATACGCCCAAGGCGTGTCAACATTATTGTAAATGACCTATTTTCAGCTGCAAATCAACAATAGAAGGAATAAACCAGACTAGTAAATCTCACTTTACAGATTACATTATTCTTCACCAGAGGTGCAAAGAACCAAATTACATTTATTTAAGAACTTAATCACAGTTGTGAGGTATTTGTACTACCAGGGGTTTTTACTTTTCATGCATCTTTCTACGTCTACACTACGACATGTAACGGGGAAATATTCTAATTTCTACTTCTGTCCATTTTATTTTATAGTATCAGTTACTAGTTTATTTACACATTTAAAATGTGCACACAACAAAAATGTACAACAATATTTAGACTTGCATGTACAGCAGGATTGATACACCCATTAATACATTAGTAACAATTGTATTGTTTCAGTAACTCTTCATGTAAAACATTCACAGCTTCTTAAAAGTAAAGATTTTTCTGCATTGTGTTTTATTTTGAATGCATGACTTTTTCTCGTAATAGAGTATTTTCTAAGTGTGATATTAGCTCTGGCACTAAATTTGTTTATCTAAATACTTATTCTACTCCTGGTCACCAGTGAACTAATTTATTTTATGCAGTATCGTAGTATAAAGACTATCTTCCTAAACGAAGGCATTGCTTTGGTGGGGGAAACTTTATCTGTATCTGTTTGATTCCTTGGTGTTATCCTTGTCATTTTTCAATCGGACCTCATTCCCATCAAGGAAGTTTTTAACTATCCTGTTTTAGGGGATTCTTACAAATTTAAGAAGAGAAGCAGAGAGTTTCAAGCACTACACCTTGAGAAGTTGATTTGCTGTTTTACTACTTTTAATGACAGAGAAAGATTAAGTCTTGTGTAAAAATGCATAGCAGCAGGGGGAAGTGCAACAGTTTTATGTGAGA
Source organism: Eleginops maclovinus (assembly GCF_036324505.1). Classification (NCBI taxonomy): domain Eukaryota; kingdom Metazoa; phylum Chordata; class Actinopteri; order Perciformes; family Eleginopidae; genus Eleginops; species Eleginops maclovinus. The sequence continues at coordinate 9,219,094 of NC_086365.1, forward strand.
GGTTAGGAGACGTGGGCTTATACAACACTTTGAGGCTGTGAACCCTGCGGGTGGGAAGTAGAGCAGATTAAAAAGAACAAATGGCAAACTGTTAGTGTTTATCCAAACCAAGGAGGATAAGGTTGGACAAAAGGCCCCATCGCTGCTTCATGTTTTCTCATGACATTCCTCCATTTAATCTTGTGCCTTCAATTAATTTGTAAAAAATGTTAAATATCTTTTATGGAATAAAACAGCCTGTGTTTGTTTGTGTTTAGGTGGCGGCTGAGTACTGTAAAGACACCACTCTGCTGCTGATGGGAGTCATTTGCCTGGCGGCCTCCATAGAGAAGTGGAACCTGCATAAACGCATCGCTCTGCGCATGGTGATGATCGCAGGGGCCAAGCCTGGCATGTAAGCAACACGCACATACATACACACGCAATACTTTAAAAGATAATGTTTAGGCCAACAGAACCTTTTAATTAAAGTCAGATTTGAAAAGTGTACACAAAGAGGATGACACATAAATAATCCCCATTCCATTACGTAACAGGGTCCCCAGCAGTTCCTGTCATATGAACTCATTCAGCTCCCGGTCTCTCCTGCAGGTTGGTGCTGGGCTTCATGTGCTGCACAGTGTTCCTGTCCATGTGGCTCAGCAACACATCCACCACGGCCATGGTAATGCCCATAGCCGAGGCCGTCCTGCAGCAGCTGATCTGCACCGGCCTGGCCTGACGGCCACGTCGACTCAGAAACCGTAGAGGCCCCCGAGGACGACAGCGGTATGTCTGGCTCAGTCATCACAGGGGGGGGGGGCTTCAATGTTGACATTAAACACATGGTGCATTGCAGCAAAATAATAAAAGACAGAAACATGTGAAATCCGTGTATCATTCGTTCATTTGTTTTTCCGATTTAGTTGAGGATTGAAAAAATGAAAATAGCATTTGATTTCTCGTTTTTCCCATTTCAAAACCAAAACCAGAAATCGGATTACGGTTCGTTTTCTCGTTTTTTCGATTATGCACCCCCAAACGGAAAATGGAAAATGGAACATTCGGATAACAAATCCTGGGAGTGTTAGTTGTCAGGACAGCTTCTTCCAGCTCTTGGTCTGTGATGTGCCCCTTCCGTCTCAGCCCAACGTCGCCACAGAATCTCCTCACCGACATCTCCGAGGACCCCTTAATTCCCATACTCTTCAATGTCCTCAGACATTTCGGCGTGAGTTTTCCCCGACAGAAAGAGTTGATTTATCATCTGCGGAGTGAGACTTCCAAATTAGCCATGTTTCCTTACAGATCATTTGTGGTACTGAGTCAGTTGTTGGCTCGCCCGCTATCGGTTCCCTGACAACCTAACACTCCCAGGATTTGTTATCCGAATGTTTCATTTTCCTTTTCTCGTTTGGGGGTGGCATAATAGCGAAAAAACGAGAAAACGAACCGTAATCCGATTTCTGGTTTTGGTTTTGAATGGGAAAAACGAGAAATCAAATGCTATTTTCATTTTTTCAATCCTCAACTAAATCGGAAAAAAAAATTGAACCGAATGATACACGGATTATGTGATGATGGTGTATCCAACTGTAGCAGAAACATATTTGTTGCTAATAGAGAAATGTAAAAAGTTCCAACAATTATTTTGTTACACGTTGATGATGAATATTGTTTGTGCACCTGTTTCAGCAAAAGAAGAGAACCTGGAAAAAAACCAGCTTGAGCTGCTCTATCACAACAACAGGTACAGGCATGTGGGTGTTATACTCATCCATTGGCTTGTCTGACTCGATGGGAACCCAAAAGTTAACTGACGTCTTTTGTGAATCTTCTCCCCTCTTCTCTCTGCAGCAGTGTTCGCTCTAAATACGAGCTAACAACACTGAGTGAGGTGAGACCAACAGAGGCCTTTTCACCAAGCAGACACTAAACAAATAACCAGCAGTCAACTAATGCAAGTGAAAGATTTCTCTCTGACTCTTGTTATCTTGTTCTCAGGTGCAGTGTTGTGAGGGGAATGGTTTGGGTTTGGAGCCAATTTCTAACCCGACGTTCGTCAGGCACACCAATGGACTCCTGCCGCAGGTTGGTAACACAAACATTCACAAGAGGTCAAAGAGGCGTAATAAATGTTTCACTTAACTTACAATATTCTCCTCCTCTCTCTCAGGTTGCGATTGAGTTCCCAAATGTGAAACGGGTGAAGGCCAGGAGAGACTCCCAGTATCCCACCAAGAGGGATCACATGATCTGTAAATGCCTGTCACTCAGCATCACCTACGCTGCCACCATCGGCGGGCTCATCACCATCACTGGCACCTCGACCAACCTCATCTTTGCCGAGCAGTTTAACAAGTAGGTATACGTAGATACACGTGCACACGTCTGTTCACGTAAGTCTGTATGTAAGGTCTCAGGGGAAGGCATTGGAGTGGTATTGCAGCAGGAAGTGGATAGGGAGCTGAAACCGGTTGGTTATCTCAGTCGGAAGCTGCGAGACAGGGAGACGCGGTCCTCATTCATTGAAAAGAAGCCATTTGGTAGAGTGGCCGAGCAGTCAAAGGCATTCGGGGTAAAGAGGAGGTTGAAGGTAACCAAAAGTTTGGGGGAAACAAAAATAAGATGGAAGCAATTGCCTCCTACCCCGTACCAACCACAAAGAGGAAGGTAAAGTCCTTCGTGAAATTAGTCGACTGGTATCATCCAGTTCATCCCTCAGCGGTCAGAAAGGAAACTGGCGATGATCTGGGCCATCGACTCCCTGAGGTACTCCCTTCTTGGACGGCAGTTCTTCCTGGAGACAATCCATCAGGCGCTCCACTGGCTTCACAAGATGAAGGACACCAACATGTTTATTGCAGGGTGGTACCTTGCCTTGCAGCCATACAACTTTACGGTTGAGTACCGGCCAGGGAGCTCAGACCTGATAGCTGACTGGTGGTCCCGAAGCTAACACTGATAAGATACTGGGCTTCCTGGGGAGAGGGGTAAGGAAATGTAACGAAGCTAACTTTGTTACTTTGGTCTGAGAGGTTTTGAACCTTGTAGCATTGCAAATGTGGTTTGCACTTTATAAAACAATTTCCCTTCTACCAGAAATAATGGCACTTGGCACTTTAGCAGCAGATCGACTTCATTAGTGTGATGGGCACAGGACATTTTGACATGGCATATTTACAGTTTTACATAGTTTGTACTATTTAATTGATGTAGTATTTATTAAATAATTCAACCGTATTATTGGAGTGTCATCGGCAGAGGCTGTGGTATACCGGCTACGTGTTGGAAACGAGAGGAGAGTTAGCAGGAGCTCCGACAGTATGGAAGATTGCCTAAGAATGACAGGGTTGAGATTATAACATTGTGTGCAAAAGTATGCGTGTGCATTTATCTATATCATGAAGTTATATTATGTTGGAACCAAGTGGCGCGTGAGGCGCAGGGGAGTTATCAAAATTGGGGAAGTTGTTTTATTTAGTGTGGTCCAGTATAATATGGTTTAGTGGGTTACAAGACAACGGTGGACTAAAAGACAAATGGTGTGGTGTAAACAATATGAACAATATTCTTTATAATAATTATCAGATAGTTTATAGTTGCTACACTTACCTAAGAATGGTTTCTCCCAAGAAGTCATCTGAAGACACCCTATAAAGCAGCCAGTTTTCACTAAAATAGGGAAGTGTGAACATGTACGGTTGGGTGCTGGAAAGAGATGGAGTGCATGATTCTTTTCCGGGATTCAGTTCGCGTCCGACAGTTCGCCAAGAAGAATCGTTCGTTCAGTCGCGTTTCCGGTACAACGTCGTTCAGCGGGGAATCGGAATGCACGGTTCTCAGCTCCTCGTTCGCAAACGGTCGTGGAAACAGCCAACACAACAGTGGCCAATGTGTATATTCACCTTCACATTTAGTGAAGGTAAATACTAATAAAGTAGACTACAGCGAATTTATTGTCTTACTTTTTTTGGTTCTCTCTCAGCAATGGCTACTAAATAAAGAAATAACAACTCAATATGCCGACAAACCTGTTTAAAAGCTTGGCAGAAAGATCATATTGATGAAAGGTTTCAAGTCCCCATTTGGCCTACTAGGCTAGCGCTAGTGACTGACTGAGTGACTGAACGAGAACGACTAGAGAGGAATAAACGAGAAGCATTCCTGTCTCTCATTGGCTAAAATTCAACGAGGACGTCCTAGACTCAACAGATAACAGCATACGATTGGCACAGCGACTAGTCCGTGGGAGACCGAACGAACGAGAGGAAGGTGAATCGATGAATCAGGTCAGTTCGTTCGTTCAAACTGGTTCGTTCAAACTGATTCGTTCGCGAACGACCCATCGCTAGTGCTGGTATCACACAAATGTTTTGGTATGGTATTAGCTCCAGTAGACACCATCCACACTTTGAAACATGATTACGGCTTGATTGATTTCTTGGCGGCTGTGCTGGTCAGACTGAGACAGTCCCTGTTAACTCAGTGTCTGGAGGGCTCAAACTGCTTAGCCTCTTTAATGAGCGATTTCCTCCAGCCACAGCGATAAGCCCAGCAGAATGGCCTCCTTCATGTCTCAGCTTGTTGGACAAAGGTCAGCTTTTGATTCTGCCTGTGTGTGCAATTGTACATTTAATCCTAAAGGGATACAGCAATCCGTCCAAGCGCTGTGAAGAATATGAAAAATCTCCCCCAATTACCTTACCTCTCACCTTCCATTGTCGTGTGTAACTCTGCTTTCTCTTTGTCTCTTCAGTCGGTATCCAGAGGCAAAGGTGATCAATTTCGGCACATGGTTTATCTTCAGCTTCCCCATCGCCATCATCATGCTGGTCCTCACCTGGCTGTGGCTGCACTTCCTCTTCCTGGGCTGCAAGTGAGTTTGTATTTTACAGATGTGTACTGTGTGAACATGATGCTTTGCATCTCATCATTATAGACTCCTGTGATAATCCCCTTGAGCCAGGTTGATTTACACTGTGGTTACAGTTTGAGACATGTAGTGAGTGTGCTGAGGTTGTTTTTGTGTCTTCAGCTTCAGGGAAACGTGCTCATTGAGTAAGAAACGCAAGACCAGGAGAGAGATGCTGTCAGAGAAGAGGATCCACGAGGAGTACGCAAAACTGGGACCCATCAGGTGTGTGCAGGTGTTTATGTGTGTCTGGTTTCTTTATCCAAGCTTTACTGACTTTCCTGGATTTCCCTGAGATTTGTATTTATGGGTGTTTAGTTGATTATTGTGGGAAATTTTAGTTATTTAACGAAGGAAATGTACCACATTTAGGTGGTTTTCAGTTGAAACGTCCAACTCCATAGAGGAAAAAACTTGCCTCATCAGTTTTGTAGAATGAAAGACCTAATGAGTTTGAAAACCATGCATTTATTTGAGCTAATTGGAAGTTTTTTAAACATTTGAAGACATTTCGGATTATCCCATGTGCCATACCTAGACATTACTCTGTGGCACACTGATGTTATCACTCATGTAACTGTTGCTCATATGCTGTTGTGGTTTGTGTGTGTGTTTTGTAGCTACCCAGAGGTGGTGACCGGTGTTTTCTTCATCCTGATGACACTGCTGTGGTTCACCAGAGAGCCAGGTTTTGTGCCCGGCTGGACATCCCTATTTGAGAAGTGAGTGCCCATTATGTTGCAAAAGATGGATGTCACACAGACAGACATCCACAGTTCTTTCTGTCGTCTTCTACATTGTTTATATCTATGGTGTTCTCCCTCTCAGGAAAGGCTACAGGACTGACGCGACAGTCTCCGTACTTCTGGGCTTCCTGCTCTTCCTCATCCCTGCCAGGCGACCCTTCTCCTCCTCCTGCTCCTCCTCCAGTTGTAGGAACACAGGTCAGAACTTTTAAAATTGCCATTACCTTTGCTTTGTCATAAATACTTTTAAACATAAATTCATAAAGTCATCATCAACCATTATCAACATAGATGTACAGATATAAATTGACATTTTTTCTGATTTTAAACTAGCAGTTGACGAGTCCGACCCCATGGCTCCCATGATCACCTGGAAGGACTTCCAGAGACTGATGCCGTGGGAGATCGTGATCCTGGTGGGTGGCGGCTATGCGCTGGCTGCTGGTTGTAAGGTATGTGTTAGTGTATTGCGAGATATCTCATGAGGGTTTGTGAAGCTTCTAGATGAGAACTCTTGATGATCTGATTTGATCTGTGTGTGTGTGCATGCAGGTGTCAGGTCTGTCAGTGTGGATCGGCAGACAGCTGGAGCCCATGAGTGGTCTTCCTCCGTGGGCCGTCACCCTGCTGGCCTGCCTGCTAGTGTCAGCGGTCACGGAGTTTGCCTCCAACCCTGCGACCCTTACCGTGTTCCTGCCCATCCTGTCAGCGCTGGTAAGAAACTCCTTTCCACACGACTATTCTCCAAACATGGTCCCATTACCTGGATTTGGTTGGCTCTGCAGGGGCCTCTAAACTGTAGGTTTAGAGACATCAGAGAGGAACTAAAGTATCGACAGAAATTCTGAATATCTAAAGCTTTGATATACAATACTTCATGTGCAACTACTTCATTGCCAAAGACAATGCAGGCCTCGCTGCTTTGGCTAATTTTTTAAGAATACTTTGACTTTGCTTCCTACTTATGGATGATTTGTTTCCCCCCAGGTTGCTCAGAGGTAAAGCTAACATTGTGTTTGTGTGTGTGTGTTAGCAGGAAGCATTATATATAAAAAAAAAATGTTCTCCTCCCTTTCTCCCTTTATCTTTCCTCCCTCCTTGCAGTCAGAGACTCTGCGCATCAACCCCCTGCACACTCTGATCCCCTCTACCATGTGCGTGTCATTCGGGGTCATGCTTCCAGTCGGGAACCCCCCCAACGCCATCGTCTTCAGTTATGGCCACGTGAAGATCAGCGACATGGTACACACACACACACACACACACACACACACACACACACACACACACACACACACACACACACACACACACAAACACTCAGTCACATGCTCTTTCTGCACCTGCAATATCAAACGGCTAAGAGTACAATGTGTCAAAGTTCTTTGACACAAATCCTAACTTGTATTTTCCTCTTTGTGTCTTCCAGGTGAAAGCAGGATTCGGGGTGAACCTGATTGGTGTGGCGGTGGTGATGTTGGCCATCACCACGTGGGGGGTTCCCCTCTTCAACCTGAATGAGTTTCCAGACTGGGCAGTTGCCAGGAACGTCACAGGGGGCTTATAACCACCACTGAATCACTGAGAGACAGAGAGAGAAAGAGATGGGGCAGTGTTTCTGTAAGAAGAAAACGATGTCAAGAGGACCGTCTTGCTCAAAGTTTATCCCTTGATTTGACGGATAACTATATCTGAAAAAGGAAGAAAGATGAAGAAAAGATGATGAAGAAGAGAGAGCAAAAACAATACCTGTTGATGCAATAATAAGTATTATATTTTAATCACAAGGACAGAATGCCTTTGTCTGAGTGGCCTCTGTGTGGCGCTCTGACTTCCAGCCATAGGATTGTATTTTATCTCTATAGTTTGATAGAGATTCTGTTTTCACCAAATCAAGAGAAAATATTACTCAAGAGTTCAAACATACAGTATTTGTGGTGATTATTTTGTTTTTGTGATTCAAAATAGTGATTTATGAAGTGTTTTCAGAGCCACTTCATGCCTTATTCGTTGATTTTTAGATAGAAATAAGCTATATGGCCATAGTAAGTAAGCCTCTTTGTACTGCATGCTTCCTGCTGCACTTCAATGTATGACTCTTTTACCAGATCAACATGGACAAGTTTCCTGAGACAATTTGAAGTGTTTTGATTAATCCATTTGTCTGCACTGTCCAATGTAAAGCCAAAAACATGCATGAGAAGAGGCTTCTACTAAGGCTGATAATGTACTGTATACATGCATGCTGTCCAGCCTTCCAGATGTGCCTATTGTCTTATGGTGTGTTTTAAAAGGTGAGTTTTGTTCTTTGGGCAACAAATTGGAAGATTGCTTTCATTTACGTTCTTTAGAAATATCCGCCTGATATCTTGACCAAAGCTACTCAAGCTGATCATACTGTGAACACACCATAGTGACTTTCCATATTACTGCCTGTTATACCGACACTGACAGATTTAATGCAGAGCAACTTGGATCAACGCCTTCCTCCTTAAAGCATGGAACACAGAAGTGTAGCTGCTTTTTACTGTGCAATATCTCAGACAGGATTTTATTAGATACCATTAATATATTAAGAATGTAAGGTATAGATAGCTGACTTAACACATTTCCTAAACTTTGTAGCCTTTCCTTATTTTGCTGTTTAAGTGGATTTACACACTCCTGGCATTATTATGTTTGTTGACCTGTGTGCCTTCGATCCTGAATTAACTTCCCTTGCATAATTACTTCTCTGAAATCTACCTGATATGCCAATATGATGTATGAAATATATGATCAATAGTCAATAGCTACTGGAGTTAACACAAACATATTTTAAAAACCTGTGATGTTAGCATGTTTATCTACAGGATGATGTTTGTTTTCTGTTTGTGGTTACCCAGGAGGAAAGACTTTTCTCCTGGCATGTGAAGGTAAAAAGAAAGTTGGAAGGCAGCAAAGTGACTTATTTTGTTTGAATGCAGCACCCAAAGCTTTCAAGGAAGATGTGTAGCACAGGGTTGGCTTGAACAATAGCTTGTTCAATTAAATGTCAAATCACAATTCTGTTGTCTGGAGGTGAAAAGGCTTACATGCAATGTACTGTGCAAAAAACAGCCTTTATATTTTTTACACACATTTTAATGCAATTTGTGACTTTTTATATCACTGCATTATAAGTTTAGGTCAGAGTGGGTACAGTGAAAAGCCATAGATGCTTTTATTTTATAATTTTTCCTGCTCATACAGCTTCATGGTGTAAGAGCAGCACTCCTTTGTAAATAAATACAGATTTGTAATATAAAGTTGATGTGCCTGTTTCCAAATGAGCTGTACTATTCTTCATTGTGTTGTACATTGATGTCTCAGAGAAAAACTAGAGTTGAGATGATACAACAATAAAACCACTGAAGGCATTGAATCCATTTAATTTTTTTTCAACCAAAAGCGCTAGTCAGTCACACTTAAAGATGTTGATTAATGAGGATTAAAAGGAAAGCATCAGTGAAGATCAGCATTTATTGATCAAACACCATTTTTTTTTCAAACAGCAATTGTACATTTTTACCACAGTGACATACATGTAATTTCGACGTGGATCCCATCTTTCCTCCCGTCGTTTTCTTTAAAACATTCCAGAGCAGCTGATCAGGTGAAAAGACGCTCGAAGAATTTTGTGACAGGTCGCTGCTGAAATGTATGTTACTGGATGCAGCTTTAATCTCTGTACAAATAAATAATCACAGTGGTGAAGTCCACAATAAAGTTAGAAAACTCCTCTCCAAGTGCGCACCTCTGGCTCCGGTCAGAAAGTCGGTCAGAGCGCAGGTTTTGGTTAAGAAGGTTGCTTAGGGCCTTCAGCCGGCGTGAATCCTTCTGTCTCCATCTTCACTTTGTATTTCAGATAGTCTCTCCTCTTGGTGAAATATTTCACCTGTCAGGGAAAATGGAAAAGATGAGCAACAATCCCACAGCATTTTACTTAAACTTTCACCAGATTAGATTACTGATATTGAGATTTTGAAACACTGCCCATGGTTCATCCTTTCTGACAGATCTCAGTAATCACACAGAAAGAGAGGGGATATTTTACCCATTGAGCAGGACAGTTGGACTCAAACTCGCCCTGGAACTTCAGGCAGGATTCAGCCTTGTCCCCATTGTCATCCAGACACTTCCAGAGCAGGTCCCTGGAGTCCCAGCAGGCCTTCCTTTCTGAAGAGTTAGGAGCACTCATCGCAGCTTGATCCTAGAAGAGATGTAAAAAAAACACCACCTTAAGTCTGGAGAAAAGGAATGGATGTAGCTCCAACTTTGTGAAAAAATCCACCTATGCTTTGAAATCTCTCACGATAGGACCATACTGTAAGACCACTGCTAGTTTATTACACGTGTTGACAGTTTAACCTCATATCATATCCTTCATATTTACACTAATCGTTACTTACTTACAGTATGTTTAGCTGTAAGGTTCAGCCTCAGTAGAGCAACTATCTTCACCCTGATAATAACTGCATATAACACATACTATTTTAATTCAAACTATCACTATTCACTGCTCCTGTCCCTCCATTAAAGCCGATTAAACAGAATAAATCTGTCAATAAAGCACAGACTTTTGTAACGTTTATCACTGAAGGACACGAGCGGCTACACTTCCTTGTCGCGTTGTGATGACGTCGAGGCGCGCTTGACAACACGCACCAGGTGATGGCGCAGTTTGTTCAGAAATACAAACTTTAGTGAAATGAATGAACGTTTTAATAGTTTTCTCTGAATATTAAACACTAATAAGGTAAAGCTAACAGACACACCGTTTGTACAGATAACGCCTGTAACAAACAACGTGGATACTCAGGCTGTCCACGGGTAAGATTGCTTTCTCAGAGTCTAAACCACATGTCAACGTCACAAAACTGTCAACGTAAAGCGAAGCATTGTTCCTCAGTATTTAAGTCGTTGAAATGTATATTCAGTTAAGAGCAGAGGTGGAAGAAGTACTCCAATTTGTACTTAAGTAAAAGTAGAAAAGTATAAAGTGTAGGAATACTTGGTTACAAGTAAAAGACCTGCATTCGAAAAGTTACTCAAGGAGAATATAAAAGGTATTAGCATCAACATATACTTTAAGTAGCTACATTTAATTACTTTGAATGCTGCAGGGTAGCTTTTGAATGTTACTCAAGGTATAACTGTAGTCTTATTTAAGTGTTGATTATTTTTCACATTATTAATTCAAATCTGCAAAGTAACTAAAGGTACAAAATAAATGTAGTGTTGTAAAAGTACACGATTTACCTCTGAGTTGTAGTGAGTGTCATGATCCTTGTTTGTGTTTGTAGTTTCCTGTTTTATCTTGAAATGTTTTTCCTCTGTGTGTCTGGTCTGGTGTGACTTCCTGTCTTTGGTTTCCCTCCTGTCTCATTGTCTCATTGTGATCACCTGTTGCCCTCGTGTTTCTGCCTCCCATCCCCAGCTGTGTCTTGTGATTAATCCCTTTGTATTAGTCTTGCTTTCCCTTGTGTTCCTTGTTGGTGGGTCGTTTCATCCCCAGAGTTTGTTCCTGATGTCGAGTCGCCTCCATCTTTGTCCCTGTTGGTTTTTTGTCTGGATGCTTCCCGTGCTCCCTAGTGTATGGATGTACGTTTTTTTCTTGTTTTTTCATGGTCATCGGCTTGGGTTAATTAAAGCTCGCTTTTTGTTGAAACCTTTTGATTGTTTTTTTTACAGCACTTGGGTCCTATTTACCAACCCCCCCCTGACAAGTAGAAGTACAAAGTAGCAAAAAAAAGAAAGTACCTCAAAATTGTACTTAAGTACAGTACTTGAGTAAATCTACTAAGCTCTGCTGCGTTCTGCATGTTTTAGTCATTGAAATGTATCTTCATTTTAGATAAGTTATATCGGTTTTCACAGCTTGAGGTGAAAACAGCCCACTGACTAAAGCTCTGAGTAATTTAAAGTTATTATAAGGAGCATGGGTTTACTCCTGCTGTCATTGGGCAGTATTTGAAAAAGCAGATCCCTGTCCTTAGATCTGAGCTAGTGGCTATTTTTAATGAATGACTAACCTTCATGACACAAATATGCTGGATTGCTATGCCGTAATTATAGAGGGGAACCACATATGTGAAACAAATAAGTCAGAAATAAGGCTGGGCCAAATATTGAATTAGTATTTTCTTATTTAATTAAGAACTTCAGTCAAAATAATCCAAATCCAGTTATTCCATTGAATGAGGATCCATTTTCACAGTCATTTTTTACTGATCAATACTTAGATTATGGCCTCTTAAGAAAGTAAGGAACAAAATGGAACCACATTTAAAAACGTGTGTGTGTGTGTGTGTGTGTGTGTGTGTGTGTGTGTGTGTGTGTGTGTGTGTGATGTATGTTGTTGATTAACTCCCTCTCTCTTCTCCGTCCCTCAGCCACGGTGGCGGTGAATAGCCCCACTGGTTGCCATGGCTCCCAGCAGCAATCCATCTCGGTCTGTGTGCTTGTGCAGACTGAGTGGAATAAAGAAACAAGTATGGTGAGGAGCTCGCCCTCTGCTTGGGAAAGTAAGTGTTTGTCAGCCTGTGTATGTGTGTGTGTGTGTGTGTCCCTCTCACTGCTTCAGAGACAGAACTTCATTCACTATTCATATCACACACACCATTGACTGACCTGAAGTTTTTGTCCTCCACTGTCAATGAGTGCTCTTGTTTTCATCTGCTTCAGAAGGGAGATTTGAGTCCAAAGTTCATGTCTAAGAACATGTTAAAATTGTATCCCTACGCCAAAGAGTATAAATACAAACAATCAACAAAGGAGCAGTAGACATAAGATCTCAAGCAGCAAAAGCACAGCAGCTCTTTATAAAACATGTCCTGAAATGTTCTGTAACTGCTCTTGGGAACGAAAAGTTGTGTTTTCTATAAATTACAAGCGGTTTTAAAGTGACTGTAATTGGTTGGATTGCAATAGCAAGTTCACCATATTTTCTGTTGATGGACACATAAAGGCAGATGTTCACATGAATTGTGTTTTTGTTAGTGGTTGAAACACCTTCTGGTAAATATCTTACCTACTGTAGCTTTAGCATGAATTGCAACCATTGTTTGTACACATGGTCTGCACTAATCTAGTTCACACATTCATCCTTATAGACCTGTTATTGCAAATGCACACACCAATTTCACACACCGACAATCTTGATTTGGGCTTTCTAAATCTTACATTTAAAGGCACTTCTCTCCACTTGTGTATGGATGGATGCACACTAAAGTTCTCCTGAGTCAGGATATCATGCTCAATATGTCATGTTAATAATTAAATTATAATTCTCAGTGACCTTTGAGCGTGACATGGCAGTTCTTTGCAGATTCATTATCTGTGGCTGAGCATCCCTTCTCTCTTGGTCTTGATCTTTAGAGGTATTAGTGTGGGAGGTTAAACATATAATGTATAGTTTTCCACTATTAAACTATAGTATAGTTTTCCTTCTTTTAAAAGTAATTAAATAGACAGGCAGTATAGCCTTTGTCATTGATTTCCTGCTCACAGCAGCAGAGTGACAGCTACTGCTGCAGTATGGCAACACAATTTGGACAAACACAACTGCAGTACACCAGAATACTACAACTGGTTATAATGCAAAATGTGTCAGACACAGTTATGGCGTATTCAACTGTAAATCTATGCAGTACACAATCTTTTCTTTGACTTAAAAAAAAAACGTATCAAAAACACTGTAAAACACACACGTGGAGACCAACACTCCTGCTCTCTTTCAGTTCTACACTCACAAACGCACGTTGTTGCCATGCAGTAGAACAACACAGTCATTTTTAAATCAATACAACTATTTAAATCAATTTGTTGTGTCAAGTTATGGATTTATTTATAAGTAAGTAGCCGTGTAATTAGCAGGATAATGTGCAGCGAGCCGGTCATA